>NC_089584.1:97179975-97479975 GCF_019320115.1 Miscanthus floridulus | reverse complement strand
TAACTCTCTTGGGCTTTTGTCCTCGCTTCGCGCAAAAGGTTCGAACCGGAGTTAATTTCCTCCCAGGCTCAGGCTTTTAAGTTGGTTCAGTTTCCCCTCAGGTTTCGGTAAGGGACTAAAGCGTAGCTACAGTGTTTTCGCTGCTACAGCAACCGACAATCCAAGCTACAGCAGCTCGCCGTTTGGGCCAGCCCAACTTGGCCCATTTAGCGGGGTCTCACGTTAAGCCAGTCTAGCATTCGACGAGGATGTCGAATCCTAAGGGGTGATTGTAACATCCCCGCCTAAATGGGCCGAGGTACTGTAACTGCACGCGTGGGCTGTGGAGAGGCTGTAGCTGTGGTACTGTAGCAAACAAGGTGGGCTGGGCCAAATGGGGGTTACTGCTGCGGAACAGTAATGGTGTGCAGTCACTGTTCATGTGAGTGCTGTAGCACCGCGAAAACACTGTTTCGCCCATCTTTGGTAACCTTCGATTAACCGTTTTGCACGAAGCGATGATGAAAAGCGCAAGAGAGTTAATTAGCAGGTGTGGTCTATTCAACCTGTAGAGTGGATCTTAGCCGTATTCCCAGGGGCGTTACATATACGTACCTGTGGTTCAAAGAGGGGCAATGTGATGTTAGGATGCTGCGCGTAATGTGGGTTGCCATAGACAGCACTGCTCCTCGGTGATCTGGTAGATGGCACACGTAGGGGCAATGTGATGTTAGGATGCTGCGCGTAATGTGGGTTGCCATAGACAGCACTGCTCCTCGGTGATCTGGTAGTTGGCACACGTAGTTGCAAAATCAGCAATGTTAGTTGGAGCTTATGACAAGCTATTGGGAGTGAGACATCTCTTAAATTCAGTAAATGAGCATGCAGTGATAATATAATATATGAGTTCCCACCACCGTACCTTATGATGGGAGCTTGGAATTCACTGTATCGTACGTCTCTCTCTCCGTATGGCATCTACATGCATGATAAAGCCAGAGATAATGTAACAACTCTATACATCTTGGTGTTACAATAATTCATAATGCATTTAGAAGAACCACACAAACAAAGAAACCACATGATGGAGCTAGATATCAAAGAAAACACACAAACAAGAAAAAGGCGACAACTAACGAATCACAAAGAAAGAAGAGATTTAGAGCTGTCCAGCCAACTTAGCTAGAAAGTACATATATATATGCAACTCAACTGAATCTGGTAGAAGCATGACTCGTCAAAGAAGTTGCTTTTGAACAAACGATAGACCAATCAATTCACTGTTGGCCATGGAGAATTAGGCTTTAAGACCCACTCTTCTGTGTTCAGAAAAAAGGGGACTAATTTCTGTTATCTCCACATGCATGTGTCACCGGCCTGTGCTATATAGCAACCCATACCCACTGAATCATGCATCAAAGAAGGCTTCCATTTGGATTATCCCTCTCTCATGTAGAAGCTAGATATATGTAAGTCTGAACTTCTGACAGACCAATTCCTTCCTAAGGAACTACTAGTAAGAGTGAGGTAGAGTTTGGTCTACATGTGACAGATAGTACTAGTAATCTTTCCAAGGGAAAGGTGTCCATGTACCGCGAAATTTTGATGGATTGGGAACGGCGACGAGATGGTGGTAGGATGGAAGGAGGAAGATGGCAACGACGACAGCGAGGACGTCGACGCCCGTGCATCCTCCTGCTAGATCATCGATCCAATTCAAAAGCACAAAGAAATTAGGATTCCTAATAATACATGATGGCATGCCAGCAAACTACATAGAACGAAGAGAGACGTTTTGCAAGGACACCCATCATCACTTACCAAGTTGAGGCTGCCCGTTCTGTGGATCAAGCTGGGGGGCTGGCCGAGGGGATGGAAGTACTCCGCCATTTCGCTCTGTAACCTAATCTTCTCAAGCTGCGCCACGCCTAGCCCTCGCTGCGGCTGCTTGGGCTTGTCGGTGCCGCCGGCGCTGCCTCCGCCTCTCTTGCCCCTTCTCCCACTACTGCTCCACCCCATGCTGTCCCCAAAGTTGCTCCCACTCATGTCCGAGACCGAAGACCTAGCTAGAAGGAAGACTTGAGAGAACAAGATGAACAAAGCTAGGTAGAGGAGAGGGAGAGGAGGGGTGTGTGTGTGTGAGAGAGAGAGAGAGTTGATTGAGTGATGTACGAGCCCCTTTTAAAATGGGAAGGAAGAGATCTCCTTGCAGAGCAAATATATCCCCCACTTATTAAAAGGGCCGGGAGACCTGTCCTCCCAAGCTTTTCTTGCTTCAAATTTTTAATTGCATCTAGTGGTACGGCCATCTTTAGATTATAGTTAATACCATGTGCCACAAAACCCTATCGTTTGCAAGAAAAATACGTACGCTAACTCATTTTTATTTGTTAGGTGATCTCCTAGGATCTTTTTCATCAAACCCCCTTTTTTTTGTTGGTTAGTTACAGAAGTAAATACTACCTCTGATTCCAAATGTATGTCATTTTATGACATTGACATGTTCTCTAATATGACACACTTTGACTTGCAATTTTGTTCAAATAAAACATTTTAAATAGCAAAATTATATATTATGAAAGTTTTTTTTGGTGAATATGGTAGCATCAATCGTATATGTAGCTTTACTGGTCCAAGTTAAAAAAAGTTGACCGGATGAAATCCTAAGATGACCTTTACATTTAGAATCGGAGGTTATGCACATGTAGATACCATTTACTCATTGGACAATAAATTCTACTACCTCTATCCTTGAATAAATCAATTCTTAAAGTTGTCTTAAGCCAAACTTTTTTTAAGTTTGATCGAATTTGTTGAAAAGAGCCCTAAGATTTATGAAACCAAATAGCTAGATACACCATAAAATATATTTTTATAATATCCTTATCTGGTGTCATAAACGTTTTTGCTCTTTTCTATAAATTCATTTAAACATAAAAAGGTTTGATTTAAGATAATTCTAGGAATTGATTTATTCAGAGTGATGGTGGGAGTAACTATCGAAGAGCTTCTTGATAAGTTTTGTAAGGCATTTTGCAAAACATACAAAAAAAACTTTACTTTTTGGCGTTTACATGTTTTACCCTGTTATATATATGTTTTACATTTTCTCTAAAAACATGCATTCAAGCACAAAGTAGCTGAGGCGGCGTTTTCTAAAGATAACAATATAACATTAATAAAACACCTTTAAATATTGGTTGTGTTATAGTGACAATCAAATCAACCAAAGTTAGGTTCAACACTTCTTCTATATTAATATAATCATCTCATATCTGATTAATTTAAAAAATAAAAAAAGTTAGATTCAGTCCTTTTTATTAGAATCCTGAATACTTACTATACTACTGATGTTTTGCTAGTCAGTACATACATACTCCCTCCATCCCAAAAAAGAGTGTAGATCTCACTTTCCGACAAGTCCACTAATTTCAAGTTTAGCCAAATCTTAAAAAAACACTAACATTTACGATATCGTATAAGTATTATTACATTAATCATATAATACAATTTTATATAAACTATTTAGAAATATAAATATTAATACTATTTTTTATAAACTTAGTTAAGCTCAAAATTGATTATTTAAAAAAAACAAGAGGTGTACTGTACTCTTTTTGGGGGACAGAAGGAGTAAGTAAGATGACTTTAAGATGCAAACTAAAAATGCATCATCACTTTTTGGCGAGGATTTCAGTTATGAGTTATTCCAACTAAATGACGTCATCTTTTGAAACGTTAAATGCTGACATCGTTACGACTTACGTGTTAATGACATAATTAATTTGGCGTTTAAAGAAATACTCCCGTTGTGTGCTGACATTTCAAATCAAAGATGGAAACATCTACTATCATCATTAAATAAAGGGGGTGCAAAAAGCAATGCATGGGGCCTTTTTGTTACTCCAGCTGGGGTGCAAACTCTGGTGGGATCTAGGAAATGAAAAAGCTTAGGTGAATTTGACAGTGATCCGGCCCGGCGGCCTTGCCTTTATTTGTCACATAGCGCTCAGGTCGCTCTGCGCACGTTAGCGCGGTTGGAATTAAGCACCTAACATCTTGTCGTTAATTAAGACGGTACGATCAGGATAATCGTGTAACACGGCCAACTAGAAACGAGAAACGCAACGACGACGGCGACCTGAGGCCGAGTGCAGTAGAAAGGGCTCGACGCACTGTAGGAAGTGGCGAACGTGTGCCACGCTACGCTAGTAGTATAAGGCGTGCTTTCAAAGGGGATCGACTCTACAAGTCCGACGTGTGTGTAATAGATAGAGCCACCTGGTCATCTTCCCCTAGTAGCTAGTCGTGAATTAATGAACCTTTCAATCAGGCTAGACCACATGTATATATAAACCGCATGCAGAACACTACTGCTGATAATAATGAGTTCCCGGCCTAGTACTGTCACATGATCGATGAGAGATCGCGATCTTCGCCACGATGATACGATACACTTGGTACGTACCTGCAGAGATTCTTGACCTGGCGCCATTCTCCTCACACCGGCACACGCAGCCTTGATCTATCGTGATCCGCCCGTGTGCGTGCTCGCTTTGCTTGCAAATGGCGGGCTGAGACCTGGAAAATCTTCCACGATTCTTCAGCTAGCTATCTACTCCGGCTACTAGCAGGTCGCGACCTCACCTCACACGCTCCTCCTCCTCCTCGAAGGGCGTACGCCCCCATTATTGCGATGGACCTCGCGACTACCACCGCAGCTAGCTAGCTAGTCCCTGGGGGCCGGGCGGGGCCGCAGCCAACCGCGGCGCGACATGTGTGCTGGCTCGCTCCGACACGGCGGGCCGCCGGGGTGGGGAGAACAAGCAAGTCGTCGCTCCGACACGGCGGAGGGAGTAAGGACATGTTTAGTTCCCCCAATTCTTGAATTTGGCACTATAAAAAAAAAATTTCGTCACATTAAATTTACGGTACATGCATGGAGTACTAAATATTAACGAAATCAAAAACTAATTACAAAATTTGATTTTACTTTACGAGACGAACGTTTTGAGCCTAATTAGTCAACAATTGGACAATTATGACCAAATAAAAACAAAATGCTACAGTAGCTACAGTAGCCCCCCGAATCCGTCGGCGCCGGTTCGGTGGCCAACTAAACACCGCCTAAGGGCATGTTCGGTTGGCACGGATTCAAGTCTGGGAACCGATCCGGCCAGGAACACTACTGTATTTTATACAGCGGAGCATCACCCGGATACATTCCGGCCAGGAATGCCCCTAACCGAACAGGCCCTAAAGAAACCGCGCGGCGCGGGCCACGGAGGCGGACTAGTTTAAGTACGTACGCCGGCCGGGACAGGAGGAACCCCTGCCATAAACAAAGCGTCGGAGCGGATCGGCTTCGGTACGTACAACTCAGAGGCGATCTACACGGAGATCCGGGCGGGATTTAGCCAGCGTCGGGGAGCGCCCGGCCATCCCGTCCCCGTCCCCGTCCCCGTCCAGCAGAAGCTTCGCTGGTTCGACCGTACCGTATCGCGCGCGACGCGCCTCGCGCCTGCAGAGCCCCAGAGCACGGCCAGACCCCAGAGCCAGCGCGCTAGCCGATGCCGCTGCTGGTGGTGAGTGCATCGATCGGACACCGCGGATGGACTGGCTGCCCGGGGGCCGCGGGCGGGGACATGCGGCGTCGGCGCAAAGATCGCGAACAACCCAGCGACGATCTCACAATGCAATCACGCCACGCGCTGCGCCCGCCGGCTCCGGCTATTGCATTGGTAAGTAGCCGGGGGATCCTTGCCGATATTCGCTTCACGTGCGACCGGGACCACGGCTAGATATGCCGGCACGCGGTTGCGCCCGAGCGTTGTAGGCTGGCTCGCTCGGTGTTTGCGGCCTTGTACGCTACCGCTCTGGTTAGCTGGCTGTCTGTCAGTCAGTGTCAGCTGGTGATCAACGACTGAGCATCGCACGTATCGGCGGCGGCGGGGACATGGTGAGTTTGGGGCTTTTGGCAGTAACCTTTTTTGGGCATCGGCTAGTTACACTGGTGACCAGAGTCATTGAGCCAGACAGCCCGCTTGTACTTCGACAATATATTTGCCAGTGTTGCCCCCTCCGTCCCTTTTCAAGATCTTAGGTCTTGTTCTTCTGAGAGATTAATTCCAGTGCACAGCACAGGTTCGGCCATCTAGTTTCCGATCCCGTGCTTCAATCAAACCGCCTTGAATCTTTGATTTTCACGAACAAACTGGCATATCACGGGACCGGTGTCTTGCACAATGATTTCGCTGCTTCAATAATACTTATACATTTGTAAGAGCATCTCTAAGAGTTTAAAAAAACTACTCTCTAAACTGGTTTTTGGCGCACCACAAGAAAATTGGACCTCCAACAAGTTAGAATCGAAGCTGCCAGCTCCTCACTTTTCCGCTTGATTTCCTTCTCCCCTTGTGATCTGATACCGAAAAGTGGAGATCTCACCCATGTTTTTGTTGTCTCCCGTGAAGACTACCTTACGATCGTCGGGACCGAACCCGACGTCCTCACGTCCACCGCCGCCAATACGCCACCTCCTGCAAGGTAAAATTTTGGTCGCTCGTGTGTTTCGTGTTGTGTTGGGCCGAGCCTGAGCTGTCCATGGCAGGTAGACCTAGAATTTGGGTTGTACAGTTTAAGGGTGGGTCATGGCACAACTTAAAGCATGGTATGGAACAAAAAAAAATTTAGGCCATGTCGGTACGATATAAATGTGAGACAGTGTTGTGCCTAGGATCTCCTCACGATAGGTGGCACGACACCACAAGGGACGAATATAGGTCCAGACCTACCCAGGCTATAGGCCCAGCGCAAATTTTTTTAGGAATAAGTTTTTAGAACAGCCCATTAAGCCCTCTCCAGCAACCCAACACACAGCCTATTCTGTTGAGCCAAAGCCTAGCCTCTTGTCTGCTGGTCCAAGCAAGGGCGTCCTTTCAAAGCGTGGGTCAGGTCGCTTGGGAGTTCCTGGGTCCTCGAGCAAGGGACTTGTCTGCTGGTCTGGGCAAAGGCTGGGTTCTAGAGCGAGAGACTTGTCGACTGGTCTGGGCAAAGGCTCCCTTCCAAAACGACGAGGTTGTCCTTTAATCAGGCCACCTTGGGCCTACGGGCCTTTTATGTTATCCAGTGGGGGCGCAAGGCCCCTAGCCAATTAGGGGAATTGGTCAGGAGTTCCCGGGTTATCGAGCGAGGGACTTGTCTGCAGGTTCGTGCAAAGGCATCCTCCTAAAGCCTGGGCTAGATCGCTTGGGAGTTCCCGGTTTCTCGAGCGAGGGACTTTATGTTATCCAGCTGGAGGGGCGCAATGCCCCTAGACAATTAGGGTCCTTTTCAACAATGAGGTTGCCCTTTTAATCAGGTCAAAAACCAATTAGGGGAATCGGTCGAGAGTTCCTGGGTTCCTGAGTGAAGGACTTGTCTGTTGGTCCGGGCAAAAAGGTGCCCTTCCTAAACGACGAGGCTACCCTTTAATCATGTCACCTTGGGTCTACACTACTACACAAACTTTACTGGAGGCGGGCGTTTTCGGTTTTCCGCGGCAGGCAAAGCCGTCCGCCGCGGCCTAGAGGCCACGGTAAATCGTGGCTTAACCACGGCGGGCGGCCTTGCCCGCCGCGGTTAACCGATTTACCGCGGCGGACGGTGTAACGTGCCCGCCGCGGTAAATATACTTTTACCACGGCGGGCACGTTAGGATGCCCGTTGCGGTTAATCATTTAAAAAAAACAAAAAAAAACCAGGAGCCCGCAGGCGAGCCCGTTCTCGAGCCCACTGGCGAGCCCACCGGCGACGGATCCGGGCTTCCCACCGTGGTGGAGGGAGGCCGCCGCGCCGAACCGTCCTTGCCCGCCGGATCCGGCCACCGCGCGCCGCCACCGACCAGATCCGCCTCGGGACGCCGTCACCTGCCGGATCCGGTCACCGCACGCCGCCACCGGCCAGATCTGCCTCGGGACGCCGTCACCGGCCGGATCCGGTCACCGCGAGCCGCCATCGGCCAGATCCGCCTCAGGACAGGCTCGTCGTTGCCGTCCCACGATCCGTGGAGGATGAAGTCGCCGCTGCCGGATCTGGAGAGAGGAAGAGGGAGGAGTGAGGAAGATGGAGAGAGAGGAAGAGGGAGATGGAGAGGAAGAGGGAGATGAACTCACCTACCTCGGATCGACGTCCTCCGCGTCGCTGGCCCGCTGGATCCGAAACCCTAGCCCCGCGCCGTCGACCCGCATGCCGTCGTCCCGCGCGCGCCGTCGTTGCTCCGCACGTGCCATCGCCCAGCGCGCCGCCGTTGCCCCGCGCGCGCCATCGCCCAGCGCGCCGCCGTTGCCCCGCGTGCGCCATCGCCCAGTGCGCCGCCGCGTGTGCCACCTCTCGTCATCTTGTCACGCGCCGCGCTCCGCCTCGCGACGCGGAGAGCGGGGAGGGAGGCACGGAGGGGGAGAATGAGATGAGAGCCTCGCGACGCAGAGAGTGGGGAGGCGGAGAGAGAGAGGGAGTCGGGGAGGGGAGGGAGTCGCGGCGCAGGGAGTGAGATGGGAGAGGGAGGCGCGGCTGCTGGGAGTGCGAGTGAAACCCTAGTCTGTGTATATATATGACGACGGAAATAGTGGGCCTCGCTTTGGGCCTATTGGGCCTCTGATTTTCCGTGGCGGGCCTTAAACGATGGCCGCCGCGGTAAATCGCGCCCGCCACGGTAAATAACGATTTCCTGCGGCGGGCAAGTAAGGTGGCCCGCCGCGGTAAACCCTTTTCCCGCAGCGGGCGCCTCGGTGGCCAGCCTCGCTGGCCGGCCACCGGTTAACCATGGTGGGCAAAAGAGGTGCCCGCCACGGAGCCCATTTTGGCCACGCTGCGCAAATTGATTTCTGTAGTAGTGCTAGCGGGCCTTTTATGTTATCAAGCAGAATCGGCTGAGAGTTTCCGAGTTCCCAAGCGAGGGGCTTGTCTGTTGGTCCGGGCAAAGGTGCCCTTCCTAAACGACAAGGCTGCCCTCAAATCACGTCACCTTGGGCCTAGTGGGCCTCTTATGTTATCTAGCAGGGAACGCGAGCCTCCTCGCTCAACACCCACAAAGTTAAATTATAGAATAAATTCATGAAAATATGAACACACACATCAAGTTAAGGACTTGAACCTAGACGGACATATTCCACCACAACAAACCAAACCAGCTGAGCTACGCTCAATCCGTGCCAAAGAAATATTTTCGTGTAAAAAGCCCAAATGTTATAGTGAAAAAGCTAGCTACCCGTGCGGTTAGCATGCATGGGCCACATTCACTACTACAGACGGGCTCTTTGCCGAGTGCTTAGGGCACTCGGCAAAGCCCCTATTGCACTCGGTAAAGGCTTTGCCGAGTGCCGCACTCGGCAAAGAGCAGTCGGCAAAGAACCCGTCGGCAAAGGTTTCTTTGCCGAGTGCCACATGTCGGGCACTCGGTAAAGCCTTTGCCGAGTATCACGTCAGCACTCGGCAAAAAAAAATCCGACGTCAACTCTGACGGCCTCTTTGCCGAGTGCCACCTCAGCGGTACTCGACAAAGAATTTTTTCTTTTTCTTTTTGAAAATTCTTTGCCGGGTGCCATACTCTTGCACTCGGCAAAGAATTTTTTTCTTTTTTAAAAAAAAATCTTTGCCGAGTGCCATGGCTCTGGCACTCGGCAAAGCTGGGAAATTGGGTCTCTACTTCCCAGCTTTGCCGAGTGCCATGGTCACGGCACTCGGCAAAGCCCTCTTTGCCGAGTGTGGCACTCGGCAAAGAGGGGGAAAATGCTATTTTTTGGTTTTTTGCTTTCCATCAGCACAAACAAAGAAATCACATATATATCAACACGCAGCACAGGATATATCACATACACATCCATATTCCATCACATGCACATCCATAACCCATCACATACACATCCACCATCCATAATACATCACATACAAATCCATTGTCCATAATCCATCACATACATTCGCATCATCCATGACAATATCCATCACAATATATATGTCTCTAGTAGTAGTCCAACATAAGGTTAAGTCTAACACAAGTCCATGCAACATGAAAAGAAACAAATAAACGGTACCTACTGCCAGCCTCCCCACCCAGAGTGTGAACTACCACCTTTAGGAGGGCCAGTTGGCCACCCGGCCTGTGGAGAAGGGCCATCTTGAGGAGTCGGGTTCGAACCCGCCGACTATGGCTGCACAAAGGAGAAGCGAATTCATGAGTATCTACAGGAGGGCCGCACAAGCTAAAGGAATAAACAACCATATATACTCACCGGAGTCCCTACAGGAGGAGGAGGAGCCACAACTGGAGCGAGCAGCGACTGGGGCACGACCACACCTGGCAAGGCCTGAAGGCTCGCCATGAAGCTGAACATGTCCTGCAGCCTCTATGCCTCGGCCGCCCTCTGGGCTTGTATAGCCTCCATCTCCAGCCGATGGGCCTCCGCCTGGGCCGCCTGCTGGGCCTCCAACCTCCGCAAGTCGACCTGCAACATTCCACCCGCAATGTTTAAACAATGCAAAGGCAAGGTAGATGTGTAAAAGCAATGAACGACAAATAAAACAGTACTAACCTGGAGTTCCACCATCTGCTGTTCTGAGCTCTGCTGCCGAGAGCATATGGGGAGGGAGGATCTCGTGCTCCTTGCTCGAATCTCGGCGAGGATGGGAACAGAGGCGGAGTCGACTGTGTTGTCCACCATCCAGTACCGGCCATGCTGCTTCCCTCCTCCCAGCCTCATCAGGAGGTCTGTGTCCAGGGGCTGGGTGGCCGGATCGAAGTCCTCCCCATGGCGCTCGTGGGCCGCTGAGGTGTACTCACTAAGCTTGCTGTGGACGCTCGCGTTGGTGTACGCCTCGGGCCCGTCCGCCGAGTTGTAGGTGACATCCAGGGCCGTCGCCTTGCCCTTGTGTGCCAGGGCGTACGCTATGAACTCGTTGCATTCCTGGCCTTGGTGCGCCTAGGACTACGAGGAAAACACAAAGATGATTACAAGTAATGAGAATTGAGCGTTAGAATAAATAAATAAAGATGAAAACACAAAGAAGATTACCCATGTCTGGGCATACACGCTGAGGCTCCGGTTGCCTTGGTGGTGTGGCGCCCCACCCATCTGCAAGCGGCAGTCCCGACGGATGTTGTGCTTCACCGCCCACTCCTCCGAGAGCCACCTGTCCACAATGGCCTCCCAGCAGAGGCGGTGCCTGGCGCACCAATCAGGACATTGCTGCATGCCATCAAGTTATTGATATGTCAGAAGATGAAATGAAGCCTACCTATTCTTCATGGAAGGAGTCAGTATTAATGTTTCGTACTTACCGAGAGGTACTGCTCCTTGGTGAGCGTCCTAGTCCTGGCATCGGCCTTCCTCACCACCTGACCAAGGACGTCGGCGCTGTAGTTGATGATGCACTAGAGCCGCGTCTCATGGTACAGGTCTGAGATTCGGGACCTACAGACCTTGTCCTACACTCGCGCCGCCCGGTCCTCAAACCCTTCGTCGCACCTGAAGAAGTCCTGCATACAGACATCATGTATCGTTTCATTATTTCAAGAACGACCAATGAATGTGTAGTATTGACCAATTTAGTGCGATGAAGACTCACCCAGAACTCGGCCTTGATCCGCGCCGCAACGGTGCCGAACTCGCTGTCCTCGGCGGCGTAGAAGTGGTCCCACGTCTAGGGTGGCGAAGTCACCGAGGCGTAGGTGACCATGCTAGGGTAGTGCTGCCGAATCAGAAGGCCCAGGGTGCCATTGATGTGCCGGCCCGTTCCGGACACAACTTCCCAGTTGCTGCAAGAGTCATTAAGAAGAATTGTTAGTCTCCAGTTCGATTTTCAACATGTCATATGAAATAGTAGTGAAATAATACTTACTTGTCACCACTGGGTTGAATCACCGGGCGCCGGTGAAGTGGGATCGGCCACGCCGGGAGCTACGAGGGCCTGCGCAAGTAGACTCCCGACGAGGTAGAGCCAGAGGCAGTGCAAGTGGAACCCCCTGCTGTCACTATCACCGCCTCCTCGTGGTCCGACGAGTCAGAGGAAGTGCCACCCCTCCAGTGTGTAGGCCCATCGCCTGGTCGTCCTCGTCCACCGACAGGGTGGCAGCCGGCTGCACCCTCGTCCTTGGACGGCCGCGGGGGTGGCCGCTCCTCATCCTCCTCGTCGGTGGCTCCAGCAAGGGGTCCTCCTCAGCATGGGGTGGTGAGCGCTCCCTCATGTAGAGGGAGTTGACCCCCCGACGGGCCTGCCTTCCGCCCGGCATTTTGTCGAGTGCCTGCAATTTCAAAGAGTAAATCAATTAGCACAGTTAAATTACAAGTACTTATAAAGAGATGCAAAATGAATGAAACATAATTGCAATAATAATAATAATAATAATATAGTATTACATGAATTAGAAATATTCTTCACGATCGGCAGCGGCTGGATCATAGGTGTCGTCATCACTATCAATATTATCGAGTAAATCGGGCTCATCTCCATCGTTGTCATCATTGTCATCGCCTAACTGTAATCGCTCAAGCATTTGTAAGTCCTTAGCATTTTGCACCTCTTCTCCGCCGTCCTCATCTCCATCGTCCTGATCAATGTCATTGTCTACTTCCATGCCCATCAGCGAAAACATGTCTATGTCAAACCTCCCTTCTAGCCCCTCTGGTTGATAGAACTCCCATGTGTTTGGGTCAAAGTTGTAATCCTCATCGTTTGGGATAGGCAGTTTACCGTGCGGCAATACCAACTGCACAAAGTACCAATCGATAAGATTGGGGTCTTTTTGGCATGCCCATGGGAGATAATAAACTTGCGTGGCCTGTTGAGCCACAATATAGACATCCTCTCCTTGATAGATAGAATCCTGTCGAATTTCGACTTGTCCAATCTCAGGGGTTGTTCTCGTGACACTAGGATCGAACCAATGGCATTTGAATACGACTGGATTAGGAGCTTTGCGACACTCAAAATTGAGCTCGTATATTTCTTCTACTATGCCGTAGTAGTCGCGCCCATGCCCATCAGGGAACATTAACGTCTGGATCCACTGCAGTACTTCCTTCCTTTGGTCCTTTTTCAAGATGAAATCGACCGGAGTCCTTCTCCATTTCTTGCCAGGCGTGGGAGGCTTCATCACTTGCTTTGGCCTATCGCACATCGTTGCCAGGTCCAGTCTAGCCTTAACGTTGTCCTTTGACTTATCAGGAATGTCCATGAGTGTTGCAAAAAGCGCCTCGACGATATTCTTTTCTGTGTGCATTACATCAATGTTGTGTGGAAGAAGAAGGTCATTGAAATAGGGGAGCCTAGTCAAGCCCGATTTATGAGTTCACTGGTGTTCCTCACCATATCCAATAAAACCACCTTTCTCTTTATCATCTTTGAGAGCCTCTATCTTAGCACGGACCTCGGCACCGGTCATCATCTGAGGTGCAGGGTCAGTGACTTGAACCCCTTTCCTAAAGTTCTTGACGTCTTGTCTGAATGGATGGTCAAGAGGGAGGAATTGACGATGTTGATCAAACGAAGAAAACTTGCCACCCCTCTTCAGCCAAGTGAACCTCATAGCTGTCTTGCATATTGGGCATGGGAACTTCCCATGAACACACCACGCGCAGAATATGCCATACGCCAGGAAGTCATGCAGGGAGTAGTGGTACCACACATGCATTGTGAAGTTCTTCTTTGTAGTTCGGTCGTATGTCAGTACCCCCTTTTCCCAAGCAAGGATCAATTCATCAATGAGAGACTCCATGAACAAACCCATCTTGTTCCCCGGGTGTCCAGGGATTATCAATGACAAGAATACGTTCTTGGGTTGAAACATGACGCTAGGGGGAGATTGAGGGGGATCACGAACATGGGCCAACAAGTGTATGGGGCTGCCAGCAATCCATAGGGGTTGAACCCATCTGTTGCTAGCGCTACACGTATATTCTGAGCCTCCTCAGCTTTACCATGATGTATGCCATCAAAATGGGTCCATGCATCGCCATCCGATGGGTGTACCATCTTGTCGGCATTGTATCTTTTGCCATGTTTGTGCCACGTCATCTATTTCGCGGACTCCTCTGTCATGTATAGCCATTGGATCCTCGGTATGACAGGAAGGTACCGTAGGACCTTCGTGGGGATACCAAGCTATTCCTTCTTGCCATCACTAGTGTCGACCTCTAGATACCTAGAGGATTTGCACTTTGGACAGTGCGTTGCTTTCTCGTGATCTTTCCTAAAAGGACGCAACCATTCGGACAAGCATGGATGTGCTCATACGGCATCTTAAGGGTACGAAGAAGTTTCTGTGACTCGTACAAGTTCTTCGGTAGAATGTGACCCTCTGGAAGCAGGGATCCAACAACTGCCAACATACCATCGAAGTTGTCTCGACTCATGCTACACTGTGACTTGAACGCCATTAGGCGTCCAATGGCATCCAGTTGCGAAACCATTGTCTTTTCGTGAAGGGGCTTCTGTGCCGAAGATGCATATCGTAGTACGCCTTTGCGGATTCCTCTGGCTCGTCCTCTAATCCTTCACCGAACCGTGCCTCCTGAAAGTCATCCATCCAGTCTACTACCCCGGCATCTCCATCAAAAGCCTCGAGGCGTGGTCTCATCACCTCCTCTCTAATACGATCGGCTTCACCATGGTGGATCCAGCAGGTATAGTTTGGTGTGAATCCATACTTGCAAAGATCTTCCCCCACGTTCTTCCTATTCTTTCTTACACGGTTGTCACATTTGCTGCAGGGACACGGCATCCGACTCGACCCTCTAGCAGCCTCGCCAAATGAATGCTCCAAGAAAGCATTAGTCATAGTCATCCATTCTATGGTCATACTTGCGTGGCCCGTGTACATCCAATCACGGTTCTCCATCCTCTAGCATATACATATGTAAGCGACTAATATAACCAGCAATTGCATCTGCACGACGTTCCTACCATCTAATAGGTGAGGATAGGTCCTAATCCCACCCGCGGATGAGTAGATGAGGTCAGTTTCAATGCTCCGCTCCTATCCAAGATAGAATTTCGGCAGCACCTCCCCGCTGTTCTCCTGATACATGTCCTGCAAGGGAGAGTGTGTATCCAGAGAACAACAGGGAGGTGATGCCGAAAGTCTGTCTCGGATCGGAGCGAACCATGGAAACTAACCTCATCTACGCATCCGCGGGCTATCCAAAATACGTGGACAATCCGAAAGAGATACGGTCGTAGATATGCAAAGATCTGCATACCTCCAACCGTATCTCTTTCGAACGGGAGACGCCTAACTGGGCTACGTGACTATATAAAACATGCATGCAAAGGAGGAGGGGGTTATACCTAGGGTGGCGGTGGAGTTAGGCTAGCGGGGCAGTGGCGTGTCGGTGCAGTGGCGAGGCGATGCGGTGCAGGCAAACCAGCAGCGCTGACGAAGACGATCAGGGTCGCCGAGTCCCTCCCACGGGTCCTTCTCCTACAAAAAAAGGCAATAGGTTAGAATCCATTGAAAATTTCGGCAGCACCTCCCTTGCATGGGGAGATTTTCAAAACCTGCAAGAAACATAGGCGCGATGGCCAACAACCACATATATACCAAACATAGGCACGAAGGCCAACAAACATATATATACCAAGACGAGCCATGTACTTTAGTTCTCTTTCCATATAGATGAAAGTATCGAAATAGTACAACAACAAGTGCTACTACCACTACAACTACTACTAACACTAACACTACTACTACTAACACTACTACTATCACTACTTACTACTAACAATACTACTAACACTACTAACTACTAACTACTACTACTAACACTACTAAGTACTACTACTAACTACTACAGGTGTAGGGCATACCTTCGCGACGAGAATGGCAACAACGAGGGTCGACGACGATGGCGGGGACGACCGCAGCGGCGTGAGGGTCGACGGGCCTAGGCCGGCACCTTCCATCTCCTCTCCTTCTTCTCCTCCTCTCTTCTCCCCTTCTCCTCTCTTCCGGAAAATGTAAGTTTGAACTGCAGGTGCATCGAATAATGGATTACATTCGTTCAAAAAATATTATCCTTGTTTCTTAGTGTAAATTTAGGCTAAATCCAGGAACTGTCTCGAAATTTCGATCAACGTGCTCACGGGGCAACGCCGCCAACTTGCGTGGGAGTGGTTTTTAATTGTATAAAGTGCGAACGAATTCCGAAAATCATGAAACTTGTCGAGTTGTCGCCGTATCGTATGCGTATGCCGTGGAAAAAATTTGAAAAAGTTTCGAGCACGTTGTCACGTACGATGCTCACAAACCAGGACATAATTAAAAAACCACTCCCACGCAAGTTGGCGGCGTTGCCCCGTGAGCACGTTGATCGAAATTTCGAGACAGTTCCTGGATTTAGCCTAAATTTACACCAAGAAACAAGGATAACATTTTTTGAACGAATGTAATCCATTATTCGATGCACCTGTAGTTCAAACTTACATTTTCTGGAAAAATTCAACAAAACAAAATAAACTATAGAAATATGCCAAAAGGCAATGAAAATGTCCCAAATTTAAACATGTTGTTTGTGGTAGTGTACTAAAGCTTAAAAAAAAATTGGTGGCAAAAAACCAAAAAAAATATTTTACCGAGTGCCAAACGGGGGGCACTCGGCAAAGAGGACGCCGCTGGATGCCGTTAGGCCCCTACCAATCTTTGCCGAGTGTCTGCCTTTGCCGAAGGCCTCTTTGCCGAGTGCCATATTTTGCCGAGTGCGGCGCTCGGCAAAGCAGGTCTTTGCCGAGTGCCTGAAATTTGACACTCGGCAAAGATTTTTGCACTCGGCAAATCACGTGTTTCCCGTAGTGATTGCTAGTTTGTTTTTTTTTGTTTATTTTGAAGTACTGGTGTAGAGTACATGGTATTTTATAATTTTCATGAATAAAATAACCAAAATAATCGTTGAAACTAACATATGTGCTAAGACATACTTCCTCGATCCTAAATTATAAATCATTTTAAGAATCTTAGAGAGTCAAAGCATCTCAAGTTTAACTAAAATTATAAAAAGGAATTATAAAAATTTATGACATTAAATAGATATACTATGAAAATATAATTAATGAAGAGCCTAATGAGACTTAATTGGTACCATAAATGTTATTACCTTATCATATAAATTTAGTCAAAGTTGAGATGCTTTGACTCTCTATGATTTTTGGAATGACTTATATTTTAGGATGGAGGGAGTAATTTACATAATTTATGTAGATCATATGTGTGTAAAAAACATGATGCGAAGTCCAGTCGAAGACATGTGACGAAACAAAAGAAAACATAAAAAAATAGCTCACCAAACGATACCTCAGGGGCACACGTACTGCGTGTATACCGTGAGCTTCCATTTCTTCCTCGTGTAAGCAGAGAGATGAGAAAAAGGACGATACCTCACGGAACAAAAGGCTAGCTAAACTATCAGATTGCTTCAGTCAACAATTGCGTACGACGATCAAATAAGCTAGTAGTATTCAGCAATCGGATCCCCAAAAGAACGAATAAGGTAGTAAAAAAATAGCAGATAGGTCAAAACTAAGGCATAAAACTTGGCTGGAACGTGGTTCAAGGAGGGTTGCGATTCCTTCATCGCAGAGTTCTCGGATTGCAGCGATAGTAATCTAATTTAGTAGTGTATCTTTCATATCATTGCATCAGTTAATGAAAAAGAATCTTTAGTCAGTTTGTACTGAAGAACAGCACGGCATGGATAGTAGGGTAACTCTGACAAAACTGACAATGCAAGATCTGCATATACTAGGACTATATAAGAGCAACCACAATGCATATGGATCAAATAGTCCATATACATGAAACCTATATAACCAGTCCAATAATAAACATTATTCCTCCACATCAGCACGAATAGATTTGATTTGATCACGACTCATGAGATCAAAGGGCCAATAATAAACAAATTGAAAAAACCAAGCTTTGCGTCGACTCCAGCCTGGACATCCAAGAGTACTGTCAGGTCAAATAATACAACGCAAACTCCAAAATAATGTGCAAACAGGTGGACCAATAAAGAATATATCTTGCAAATGTAATGGAGGGGATGATGTATCTCAGAGAAAAGAAAAAAAAAGATTGTGTGAGTAGAGAGAGGTGATGAGTTGATGGATGAGCCAAAGCAAGATGGCAAAGGAGTGGAGAACATCTTGTCATCAGAACCGAGAATCGATGGCTGCTATGTGGCTATGAACTTGGCGGTAAATAAACAGGAGAATCCGTCCCATCAAACTCCTTAAGGGCCTGTTCGTTTCTTAGGGATTCATGACCTGGATTTATTTCTACCGAGATTGCTTTGTTAATTTATATAGCATATTATAAAATGGAACAATTCCGGATAGATTTCATCCTAACCGAACAAACCCTAAAGGAGACAACATCTGCCCCGTATGGCCCTTTTTCTAATCCGAGTTTATTAGTAAGGGGTTAGTGAGCAATCGGATTAGAAAAATAATGCATCGCGCCTTGCATGCCCCCTAGTTTTAAATTTTATCTCGTTTATCTTTTAAAGATCCATTACGGCTAGGAAGACCATTCCCACGTCTGTAAATACTTTTTAATAATGCCACATATGGCTGGAGACTTGGAGAGTTTGACAAAACTGCAAGACCTTTTAAACACCATTCGATTCATGCTCTAATCAAGCTCTGAATCCGTTCAATTCAGGCGTCCGGGTCACCTCCCTCAACTCTGGCAACGGTCAATAGCAAGGTTAATTATGGGCTTATTTGATGCCCATACATCTACCCCAATCTATACGTGCTTGGAGGGATGGTGTGAAATTTAGCTAGTGTGGTTCCGTGGGGGTATGACCCCGATATCCACAGGGTTGTATATGGGCTGAGCCGCTAGGGGAGACCCAGCCCACGAGACTGCGCATGGGTCGCGCTACTAGTGGAGGCCCAGCTTACAAAACGACACCGCGTGAAGCACGACATAGGTCGGCGTGCCTCGCAAGACTGCGTGACGATCCTCGGTGATTTAGGAAACCTGCTCGGATATGCTAGATCCCATAATATATGTAACTTCATATCTTGTAAATCGATCAGGATAGAAACAACCGATCTATAACCCTACCCCTGACTATATAAGACGGGTAGGGACCCCTCTCGTTTTCATCTGATCATACGCAATACAACCAATCAAAAGACACAGGACGTAGGGTATTACGCCAAGTCGATGGCTTGAACCTGTCTAATCGTTGTCTCTTGCGTTCTGTGTCACTGTTCGGTTCCCTCACGCGTACCTCCACCAATTCTACTATCATGGACATATCCCTCGATAGACTGCCGACTAGATTTCGTCGACAGGTTTGATTGAGGGCTGGGATTTTTATAAGGAGGCAGCGGCCATATATAAAAGGGCATTTAAGAAATTTCCTTATGTGCCGGTTCGTATTTTTGATTGCAGACATTAAACATGGAAGTATATAAACAAAAATCGGGTTGGTTTTCCCAGTAGAAAGAGTGCACCGTGCAGTATATATATATGGAGCCATCCGGTGGCTTTGCTTGCTACACGAAACTTTGGCTGTCAGTGAGGCTGAGGCTGCGTTTAGTTCACGAAATAAAAATTTTTGATGTCACATCGGATGTTTCGAGATATCGGAAGAGGTTTTCGAATACTAATTAAAAAAACTAATTACATAGCTCGCCTGGAAAATGCGAGACGAATTTATTAAGCCTAATTAATTCGTCATTAGTGCATGTTAGTTACTGTAGCACTTATGGCTAATCATGGACTAATTAGTCTTAAAACATTCGCCTCATGATTTTCAACTAAACTGTGCAATTAGTTTTTTTTCGTCTATATTTAATACTCCATGCATGTGCCGCAAGATTCGATGTGATAGTTTGGGATAAAAAATTTTGGGATATATAGATCACCTCCAAATTCTAAATTTTTTCATTCTCTCTCCATCACATCAATTTTTGGACGCATGCATGGAGCATTAAATGTAGGTTAAAAAAATAACTAATTGCACAGTTTGGTTGTAAATCACAAGACGAATCTTTTGAGCCTAGTTAGTCCATGATCAGACAAAGTTTGTCAAATACAAACAAAACGTGCTATAGTGTCTAGATTGCAAAAATTTACAATCTAAACGATGCCTAAGCCAGGCCTGAACTGAAAGCCTGAAACCCTGATGGTTCTTCTTGTGCGCACGTGTGATGTTGTGTGACGCGACAGGCGAGGTTGAGTGAGTGGAAAGTAAGGCATCTCCGCAAGGAAATGGTGGAGGCAAAATCGGATCCAATCTAGTACTAGCTGCGACGACTCCAGCTCCGACCTCACAGCACCAGCGCCACTTGTGAAGCTCGCTAGATTTCAGCGTCGTCACCGTAGCTAGCGGCGGCCTAGCCTGTGCGTATAGCGGCTGCAGAATACCATTTGGGAGCACGTCAAGCTCCCATTTTTCTACGACGAGCTGCTCATACCTAATTGAATTCAGTTGCCTTTCTCTCTTTGCTTTCTTCCCTCACAGCCAAACGACTTCCAATAGAGTAGTATATTTGCCTTTTCCTTGAAAGGAACTTCATACGCCTTGTAGTTGTAGTAGGCGTAAAAATATCTGTCTGGTAATATAATGTACGCGAAGCTCATGGCCACGGATGGGAGTGTTCGGCTGATATAAATCCGGCACTGTTTATGCTGTAATTTACTGTTTATGCTAAAATATTATGAGAAAAAAACATTGCTCCAGTTGGAAAAAAAAAACGGAACAAGCCAGCCAACCAGCCAGCCGAACACTCCGTAATCTCCCTGCATTTTCTGCAACCAAAAACTCATCAAGCACTAGTGAATTGATTCTTGGCAGCATCAGTCACCACACACATGTAAAAAGCCTGCACTAACGTTACATCACGACACCATTTCTCTGCACGCTTGTTGGGATTGCTGGCACACAACACAACTGACCTTTCTCTTTCGCATCTCATCGGTTTCTTTGGAGATGGGATTTGGGGATAAAGAAGTGATGGCACCCAAAAAAATATATGGAAAATTTGGAGTTGCGGCCAGGTTGTTATCGTTATCGACCTCTGGCTGACGTAGAGAGGCACGCATTTGACTAGCGCTAAAACCTCCGGTTGTCATAGACTTCATGATTGGATATGAGCATAAGCGTTAACTTCTTTATATTAACTTCTGTATATTATGTTGTACTAGTATATATATACGAGTCAATTCAAAGATGCTTGGATGAGTATTGAATAACCTGTTCCGTTGATCATTAATCCGTTGGACATCTGTTTGATGCGTGGGAAGACATGCTAAAAAACATGTGAGGCTGTGAGGCTGAAGGGTGCTCCTCTTCTGAATTTGTTCAAAGACGTTGGGATAGCTTGTTTACCATTCAGAGATGTTATTAAGAGCAGGCCAAGCCCGTCCACCATTGTGTTGGGCCAAAGCCTTTTCTGTTCCTGAGACGGACTGGGTCAGAGTCGGTCCAGGTCCTGCTCAGCGAAAACTAGATGGGCCGAGAGGCAAACCCCACTGAGCCAAAATAAGAAAAAAGTCCATTTTGTCTCCCCAGCTATCGCGAATGTCACATTTTCTTCCCTCAACTCTAAAACTAGACATAGTTCCGCCCTCGTCTCTTAAAACCAGTCACTTTACCTCCATGGCTGTTTCGGTTGGTGGTTTTTTTTTCTTTTTTTGTTTTTTTTGGGCTAAATCTTTAAAAAATCATAGCAAATAAAAAAAAACATAAAATGGAAATTCAATTGCATCGGACTCCAGATGAGTAGTTCTACGTAGTGAACATATGATATGGTATGCTTTAGTATAAAGTTTTTATTGTAACTTTATATTTATTCTTTTCTATAATTAATTCATAGTTGTTGTTTCTTTTATCGAATTGTGGTGAAATTTTTATAGTCGGCTCATCATTGCATGCTTAAGCTGTAGTGAAAATTTCATCCTCATTGAATAATGCATGATTGAGTTATAGATTTATCTAGGTTTATGTTTGTTAGTTTTTAAATGAAATTAAATCTATAACTCAGTCATACATGATCCAATGAGCATGAAATTTTTGTTAGACTCCACACATGAGTAGATCTACACAATAAACATATGATATATGTTTTAGTACAAAATTTTTGTTGTAGCTTTAGATCAATACTTTTCTGGAATTAATTCATAGCTTCACTTTTTGTGGTCCAATTATGGTGAAATTTTTATGGTGGGCTAATCATTGAATTCTTGAGATGTAGCAAAAAAATTTATGCTCGTTGGATCATGCATGACTGAGTTATAGTTTTATCTATATAAACCTAGATAAATTAATAGATAAATCTATAACTTAGTCATATATGATACAATGAGCGTGAAATTTTTTCTACATCTCAAGCATGCAATGATTAATCCACCATAAAAGTTTCACCATATTTGGACAAGAGAAACTGCAGCTATGACTTCATTATATAAAAATATAGATCTAAGGTTACAGCAAAAACTTTGTACTAAAGCATATCATATCATGTATTCGCTGGGTAGAAATACTCAGTGCCTGTTTAGTTCCTAAAATTTTGCAAAAATTTTCAAGATTCTCTGTCACATCGAATCTTTGGACGCATACATGAAGCATTAAATATAAATAAAAAATAAAAATAATTACACAGTTTAGACGAAATTCACAATACGAATCTTTTAAGCCTAATTAGACTATGATTGGACACTAATCGCCAAATAACAACGAAAGTGCTACAGTACCATTTCCCAAAAAGTTTTGCCAACTAAACAAGGCCTCATGTGGAGTCCAACGCAATTGGATTTTTCATTTTATGATTTTTTTATGATTTACTACGTTTTTTCAAAGATTCAGCCAAAATAAATAAAAAAAAACACCAACAGAAACAGCCACGGAGGTAAAGTGACCGGTTTTGAGAGATAAGGGAGAAACTATGTCTGATTTTAAAGTTGGGGAGGAAAAACTGACTTTCTCGATAGCTGGGAGACGCAAAATAGACTTTTTCCCCTAAATAGTACGTTTCTAGTAAAACAGCAAGACAGAGCCCGCCCTTCTAAAAAAAGGCAGAGCCCATAGCTGGTTGACTTACCTCCGGTTTGGGCTCTTCCTTAAAGAAAACTCCGTTGGGCCATATTTATTGTCGGAGGAGATCCATAGCTGGTTGACTTATCTCCGATTGGGTTGTTCCTTAAAAAAAACTCGGCCGGGCCATATTTCTTGTCGGAGGAGTTTTGATCAGTAGCTCATCGATCTATAAAACTAGTTGTTTAACCCCCTCAATTTTTAGAAACCGTTCACCTTTACACTCTGGTGGTTTTATGGTGGTTTTATTGATGTGACGTCATGTCAGAGGAGGTAAATTGGACTAAGTTGAAAGTTCAAGGAGGTATATCCGACTAGATGAAAGTTCACTTGATATTATGTCTCTAGTTTTAGATGGTAGCTTGAAATATCTTGATTCAATCAAGTGACATAAACAAGATATTTCAAACCAGGCACCATAACATATAGCATGATTTTAGAAAAAAAAATCTAAAACTAGTTTCATAATTTTCTTAAGTTAAAAACATATTTTCACGAATTTTTTAATGTTAAACCAGGTTTTAGGATTTTTAATTGTATTATTTTTCACATAAAATATATATTTAGATAATTTTAAAACTTTTATAAATTTTTAGATATTTGTTTATAAAAATTACATCTAGTCCGATTTACCTTCTTGAACTTTTAACTTAGTCCAATTTACTCCTCTGACATGGTGCCACATCAGTAAAACCATTATCAAAACCGCCCAGGGTGCAAAGTTGAACGGTTTCAACAATTTGAGGGAGGTTAAAAATTGGTTTTGTAGATTAAGGCTCTGTTCGGCTGGTCTATAAGTCGCTTGTGCTGATTTGTACGGCTGATTTATTAGGAGAGAAAATAATATACCATGGCTAATAAGCGGCTTATAATGGCAGCCGAACATAGCTTAAGAAGGAAAATCGGACGACCACGATAGTTGAAGGAGGTAAATTAGACCTTTTCCATTTGGTCACGAGAGAGGGGCATGGAAAAGGCCTGACGGGATTTTGAGGCATTTGTCCTCCAAATTACTGCAGAAATGGGCTGAGTTGAGGTGCTGGTTCATGTACTTGTTTGCAGCTGGCATCAGGTGCCGCTCCCGGTTTTAATTGGGCAAGATAACGAGGAGGAATGGGCGGCCTTGGTGTAGTCAAAGTTTAAAAAAGCGCTAAGCGCTAAGCGAGCGGTGACCAGCCGCTTAGAGCTTAAGCGGGCTTAAGCGTACAAAGAGTCGCTTAAGCGTTTTGTACTATAGCAAATCAGATTCATGTAATAGGCCGTGAACTTGAGAAGTATAAAGAAAAGCATACCTTATTTGATCTTATTCCTAGACTTGTAGAGCTCAGCAATTGTTGGTTTCATGTTGTAATATTCCTAACAGTCACAGATATGAGAAACATCAAATGTTGATTAGGTTCATAAAACAAAAAATATACCTCATGATTAAATATTTATAAACAGATAAGACGAATAGTAATGGCAAGAACACTACTACTTAGTTCATAAGAACATAACATTGCATCTAAAGTTCATAAACCATATTTTCAAGTCCCACTTAGTTTCAAATTAAAAGATACATCATTGCAGCCCACTCATGAGCATGATAGTACAACACAACTGATAAATTGTTAAAACATCAATGACGGCAATGCATAGATAGACATAACAAAAGATGCCATCATTCCAGCTGACTCATTCATCTTCATCTATGCCATCTAGCCCATCCTCATTGTCAAATTCCTCTTCTTAAGAATCAAATTCCTCCTCTGCATAGAGCTCTCTTATTCTTGAACTTCGACGCAGCTCTAGTTGTTCACTTGCTCCCATTGCTTCTCTAATAACAGTCCAACGTATCCCTATATCGGGCATTTCTTCTTCATCATCATCATCATAGACAACTATTGCACACTCATCTCCACCATCAAACATGAAACCTTGAGCTTGCATGACATCATTGGATAAGAGAACATCAGTAATCTTCTTTGACTTAATCTGTTGTCTCCTGCTCATGTGTTTGGAATTGAATTGTATGAAGACAAGAGAGTTTAGGCGGGTTGTAGTTAGCCTATTTCTTTTTTTAGTATGTACCTATAAATAAACATAAGAATTAAGAATTGTCGGGTGCCATAGAAAGAGGTCCCCTAAGCAACAACCGAAAAAATCGCTTAGACCCCGTCAAAATCAGTGCCAAGAGACAAACTATTGGCTAACCCCCGGCCTTGACCGAGGCCACTGACTCTCCGCCTCGCTCAAGGCCTCGCACGAAAGGCCTCGGATGGTCTACCGATTTTCTGCCTCGCTCAGAGCCTCGCACGAAAGGCCTCGGACGGGGAACCGATTCTCCGTCTCGCTCGAGGCCCCGCGCGTAAAGCCTCAGACGAGATGCCGATTCTCCGTCTCGCTTGAGGCTGGCTCGGCAATAACCACGTCGCCTCTGCCTCGACCGATCTCCCCAATAGAGCGTCGCGTCCAATTAATGCGACCAACCACTCCCGCAACATCAGACAGATGACGGCTCGACACAGCAGAGCAGCCAATGAGACGGGAAGTCGCATCAGCACCATACCGTTCAGGACAGGACAAGATAGGGCAGGGGTTACCGACCACTGTGCTCGGTACTGTGCCCACGACTAGCGCCCGCACTACACTGTGCTACCTAACCCCTGCTCTAGGAACAACCCAGCGTGGGGAGTCAAGTCCGGGTCACTATAGCCTTGGAATCAGTGTACAGGACCAACTGCTCCCTCCATGCCTCGGCAATCTACTTCAGGGTCTCAGCAACCTCGGGATTCGCGCCCGTCGAGCCCCCCACGATGGCTCGGCCTTAGCACCAACTGAGCCTCGGCTCTTCACGCGGTCAACGCACAGCGATCGGCAAGTCGCCCGCCAGGCCCTGCGTCAAGCTATCACTAGAGCTCCCACGTCGCACAGGATCGGATGTGACCGGCGCGTTGCTCCAGCACTTCAAGGGCAGGACCACTCCATCGATCATGCCGCCACAGTAACAGGCTACAGGGCTCGGACATGCCGCCTCTGTTCGCACGATGCCATGTAGCTAACACATGTATCACCCCTGTCCCCCCTTCAACTATAAAAGGGAGGGACCGGGGCAGTTTCTAGGGAGAGGGACACGGGCTCACGAGGCACACGGGTTCACGAGGTAGATGAACACACGCTCAACACTCTGTGACGCGCATGCTTACCCGCTACCTGAGATCAACATCTCAAGCAATCCATGCCGCTCCACGCAGAGACCTGGGACTAGCTCCCTCTCTCGCCCTGCTTGTAACCCCCTACTATGAGCATTTCAGTGCAAGGAATACGAGATCGATCTCTCAGATTGGACGTAGGGCACCTATTGCCTGAACCAGTATAAACCTCGTGTCTCTTTGCATCACCATCCAAGATTAGGGGCACGCAGTACATTTTCACTAGTTGGTTGAGGGCCCGCCGGTCCAAAACACTAACAGTTGGCGCGCCAGGTAAGGGAGCTACTGCGTGTCATCTTCGTTATCCCGACAAGTTCTAGATGGCAGACCCCGTGCGATCATTGCGTCTCGGCATGATAATCTGGTTCGGGCGCCTAGAGTTCATGTCTCTAGGACATGAGTACGATATGGTACTCCTCTCACCCAGAGTCCCACTGACCGTCGATAACGTCACGCCCCAGCAGCCTAGGCGTAGGCGACGCCTAGGCCGCCGCTCTCATCACGCTCGCTAGGTATGGCACGGGCGGGACCACCCTGACACCGCGCAAGCTCAGGGCGACGCGCCGCGCTCCACCGGTATCCCACGACTAGCTGTTGGTATAAGGTCCCTGGCTGGGGACCTATCTAGCCTGAGCCTGGACAAGGGAAAGACGCCGATGGCGTGCAGTGATGCCCCGTCATCAAGCTTTGCCCCACCACGTCCTGAGGAGTCAACTTCGGCAGAGCAAAGCCTGGCGATGGCACCATCCCTGTAACCCTTCGGGTTGAGAAATGCCGCCGCCACCTATGCTTCCGCCTATGCTTCGGCTCACGCAGAGCCCTTAGGATGCCACCAACGCTTTGCCCTCGGAGGAGGACGAGGCGTGGGCCAGAGCAGACTTCTCCAGACTTTGCAACCCTGAAGCCATGCACCGCTTCCTGGCCACGAGCGACTACTGCTTCGGCTACTCCGACTCTGACGACGAAGGCACTTACGACCCCACTCGTGAGTGCTTCCACGTCGGACTTAGGATGCCAAGCACAGGCGATGAGGATGAAGGGGTAGGCAACCGTTCCCTACTTCGCTAGGGGGCAGGCGACGCCACACCTCCACGCGTTGTCCCACCGGCAGCGTGGAACGAGAACCTTGCCCCCGGATAGCTTCAACGCCCGGACCTGGAGCAGCTCCGTGAGCTTAAGGCCAAGGTCAAACAAGACCGACTCCTTTTGCAGCAGCTTCGAGACACTCTCGAGCAGGAGCAGCGAGGTCGCGGTGATGGTGGAGGAGCCCGGCGGAGGGCCCACGACGTCCACCACCGCATCAACGATGACGAAGGGGGTGAGCAACCCCCAATCTTCAATCACGCTAGCCAGAACGTCGTGGCTGCGGCGATGCTAGTCTGAACAATGCTCGAGCCCTCCACCACGGAGGGGCGATGGGTCCATGGCGAGCTCTGGGATCTCCTCGAGACCGCCGCGGTGCAGCATGCCAAGAGTTCTGCCTCCTGACTATGCGGAGGCACCTCGAAGCTTCCCACGACACCGCCTCGGCAGGATAGGGAGGCCTCGATTCGTCCCGAGCCCGCTCGGGCATCGACAGCCAATAGGGTTCCCTTGCTGCACGACCATCTCGGCAACCGATGCGAGGCACAGGGCGACCACGAGGTGGTCAGCAGGCAACGGCGCCACGAGAATGAGGGGCCCACCCGAGGCTACCATCCGCACTGAGGTGGCCGCTATGACAGTGGGGAAGACCGTAGTCCTTCTCCTGAGCCACCTGGCCCTCGGGTTTTTAGCAGAGCCATCCGCGGTGCTAATTTCCCGGCCCGGTTTCAGCAACCTACCAACCTCACGAAGTATAGCGGCGAAACTAATCCTGAGCTTTGGCTGGCCGATTACCGCTTGGCTTGTCAGCTAGGCGGCGCGGATGATGACCTGCTCATCATCCGCAACCTCTCGTTGTTTCTATCAGACTCAGCGCGAGCCTAGCTCAAACACCTCCCTCCCTCGTAGATCCACGACTAGTGTGACTTGGTAAGGGTCTTCATTGAGAACTTTCAGGGCACATACATGCGCCCTTGGAACTCCTATGACCTCAAAAGTTGTCGCCAGGGCCCGGACGAGTCTCTCCGAGACTTCATCCGGTGCTTCTCCAAGAAATGCACCGAGTTGCCAAGCGTTGGTGACTCGGAAATCATCCAGGCTTTCCTCTCCGGCACTACCTGCCGAGACCTAGTCCGAGAGTTGGGCCAGAATGTGCCAACCTCGGCGGCCACACTCCTCGACATCGTCACCAACTTCACCTCGGGCGAAGAGGCCGTTGGGGCCATCTTCCCCGACAACGACACCAAGGGGAAGCGGAGGGACGAGGCCCCGAGGGCCTCGGCTCCCCACCTCCCCAAGAAAAAGAAGAAGGGTTGCCAGGGGAAGCAGGAAGTCCTCGAGGCCGGCCTAGTCGCGGCCGCAGAGCGCAAGAATCCCCGAGGCCCCAGAGGCCCCAGGCTCTTTGATGATATGCTTAAGAAACCCTGCCCTTACCACCAGGGCCCAGTGAAGGATGCCCTCGAGGAGGGCACCATGCTCCGGTGTTACTACGCCAAGCTTGGGCTCCCCGACGATGATGCCAAGAGGAGGGGCGTCGGTGACAGGGACGACGACAAGGACGATGGGTTCCCCGAGGTGTACAACGCCTTCATGATCTTCGACGGGCCTTCAGCGTGCCTCATGGCACGACAGCGAAAGAGGGAGCGCCAGGAGGTCTTCTCGATGAAGGTGGCCGCTCCCCGGTACCTCAACTGGTCTTGGGAGGCGATCACCTTTGATCAGGATGACCACCCTGATTATGTCCCGAACCCCGGGCAGTACCCACTTGTCGTCGACCCCATCATCGGCAACACCTGGCTCACTAAGGTGTTGATGGATGGAGGCAGCGGCCTCAACATCCTCTACGCCAACACCCTGGAGCTCCTGGAGCTCGACAGGTCATAGCTCTAGAATGACGCCGCACCTTTCCATGGCATCATGCCGGGGAAACGCACGCGGCCCCTCGAGCGCATCGACCTGCCTGTCTGCTTTGGCACCCCCTCCAACTACCGCAAGGAGGTCCTCACCTTCGAGGTGGTTGGGTTCAAGGGAACCTACCACGCCATCCTAGGGTGGCCATTCTATGCCAAGTTCATGGCGGTCCCCAACTACACCTATCTCAAGCTCAAGATGTCGGGCCCCAACGACGTCATCACTGTCGAGTCCACGTACGAGCATGCATACGACTGCGATGTCGAGTGCATCGAGTACGCCAAGGCTATCGTAGAGGCCGAGACCCTCATCGTCAACCTCGACCGACTCGGTAGCGAGGCGCCCGACTCCAAGCGTCGCGCCAGGACTTTCGAGCCCGCGGAGGCCATCAAGCTCATCCCGGTCGACCCCACCTGCCCTGACGACCGGGCGTTGAGGATCAGCACCACCCTCGACATCAAATAGGAAGCCGTGCTCGTCAACTTCTTTGCGTGAATGCCAATATATTCACGTGGAGTCCCTCGGACATGCCGGGCATACCGAGGGAGGTCGCCGAGCATGCCTTGGACATCCGGCCCGGCTCCAGGCCAGTGAAGCAGCGCCTGTGCCAATTCGATGAGGAAAAGCGTAGGGCCATCAGCGAGGAGGTGCAGAAACTTTTGGCAGCTAGATTCATCAAAGAAGTGTCCCATCCGGAGTGGTTAGCTAATCCTGTATTAGTTAAGAAGAAAAATAGGAAGTGGAGAATGTGTGTAGACTACACCGGTCTAAACAAAGCATGTCCAAAAGTCCCTTTCCCATTACCTCGAATCGACCAAATCATTGACTCCACTGCGGGATGTGAAACCCTATCCTTCCTTGATGCGTATTCCGGTTACTATTAGATCAAGATGAAAGAGTTCGACCAACTCATGATTTCTTTCATCACGCCATTTGGCATGTACTGCTATGTGACTATGCCATTCGGCCTCAGAAACGCAGGGGCCACATACCAGTGGTGCATGACCCATGTCTTTGGCGAGCACATCGGGCGAACCATTGAGGCCTATGTGGACGACATCATGGTCAAGTCTAGGAAGGCTAGTGATCTCATCAGCGACTTGGAAATAGCCTTCAGATGCCTCAGGGAAAAGGGCATCAAGCTCAACCCCGAGAAGTGTGTCTTTGGGGTCCCCTGAGGCATGCTCTTAGGATTCATAGTCTTGGAACGCAGCATCGAAGCCAACCCAGAGAAGGTCTCGGCCGTGACCAACATAGGGCTGATCCAAGACCTCAAGGGAGTACAGAGGGTTATGGGATGCCTTGCGGCCCTGAGCCGCTTCATCTCGTGCCTTGGCGAAAAAGGCTTGCCTCTGTACCGCCTCTTGAGGAAATCGGAACGTTTTTCTTGGACCCCCGAGGCCAAAGAAGCCCTCGCCAAACTCAGGGCATTGCTCACCAATCCTCCCATCCTAGTACCGCCGGCCAAGGGCAAGGCCCTCTTGCTCTACGTCACCGCAATGACCCAAGTGGTCAGCGCGGCCGTAGTGGTCGAGAGGCAGGAAGAGGGGCATGCTCTACCCATCCAACGACCTATTTACTTCATCGGCGAAGTGCTCCCCGAGACCAAAACACGCTACCCCCACATCCAGAAACTGATCTACGCCGTGGTCTTGGCTCGACGCAAGCTGCGTCACTACTTCGAGTCCCACCAGGTGACCGTGGTATCATCTTTCCCCTGGGAGAGATAATCCAAAACCGGGAGGCCTCGGGTAGGATAGCCAAGTGGGCCGTCGAACTCATGGGGGAGGCTCTGTCCTTTGCACCTCGGAAAGCAATTAAATCTCAGGTCTTGGCCGATTTCGTGGTAGAGTGGACCGACACCCACTGCCACCTACCCAAGTCCAGGCGGAATGCTAGACCATGTACTTCGACGGGTCCCTGATGAAGACTAGGGCGGGCGTAGGTCTGCTCTTCATCTCACCCCTCGGAGTACACATGCACTACATGATTCGGCTCCACTTCGCCGCCTCCAACAACGCAGGCGAGTACAAAGCCCTCGTCAATGGCTTGCAGATCGCCATTGAACTTGGAGTACGGCGTCTCGACGTACGGGGCGATTCGTAGCTTGTTGTTGATCAAGTGATGAAGGAGTTGAACTGCCATGACCCCAAAATGGAGGCATACTGCAAGCTGGTATGTTGCCTTGAAGACAAGTTCGACGGTCTCAAACTCAACCACATTGCGCACAAATTCAACGAGGCCGCGGATGAACTGGCAAAGATGGCGTCGGCACGGGCCCTGGTCCTCCCGAACGTCTTCGCCAGAGACCTCCACAAGCCTTCTATCAACTACACCTCGGTAGCAGAAGAGGGCCCACCGGTTGAGCCACCCATAGGGCTCGATGCCCCCTCTATCGCCAAGACTCCTTTGATCGAGCCCAAGGTCATGGAAGTCAACACGGAGCCTCCCGAGGCCAACCAGGGCATGGACTGGCGAGTCCCGATCCTTGATTGCCTCATCCAAGGAGAGCTTCTCGCTGACAGGACCAAAGCCCGACGGCTTGCTCGGTGAGCTAAGACTTACGTTCTCAGCGACGGCGAATTATACAGGCGAAGCCCATCTGGCGTCCTCCAACGATGCATCACTACCGAGGCAGGTCGAGCCCTACTTTGGGACTTGCACATAGGAGCCTGCGGGCACCATGCAGCGCCTCGGACGCTCGTCGAAAACGCTTTTTGCCAAGGGTTCTACTGGCCAATGGCTGTTGCTGACGCCACCAAGCTAGTACGCTCCTGCAAGGGATGCCAGTACTACGCACGGTAGACGCATCTCCCGGCCCAAGCTCTCCAAACCATCCCCATCACATGGTCATTTGCCGTGTCGGGGCTCGACATGGTTGGGCCTCTGTAGAAGGCCCCCAGGGGCTTCACCCATCTGCTGGTAGCAATCGATAAGTTCTCTAAGTGGATCGAGGCTCGTCCGATCAATCGAATCAAGTCCGAGCAAGCGGTGCTGTTCTTCACTGATATCATCCACAGGTTTGGGGTTCCAAACACCATCATCACCGACAATGGGACACAGTTCACCAGCCACAAGTTCCTGACATTCTACGACGACCACCACATCCGTGTGGCCTGGTCAGCCGTAGGACATCCTAGGACAAACGGCCAAGTAGAGCGTGCCAACGGCATGATCCTACAAGGCCTTAAGCCAAGAATATAACTCCCATCGGTCATCTGGAGCGTGAGGAACACCCCGAGCTGAGCCACGGGGTTCACACCATTCTTCCTAGTCTATGGAGCCGAGGCTATCCTCCCCACTAACTTGGAGTATGGTTCCCCGAGGCTACAGGCCTACAACAAGCAAAGTAACCGCACCGCCCGCGAAGACGCCCTCGACCAACTATAGGAAGCCCGAGACGTAGCGCTGCTACACTCGGCCAAGTACCAGCAAGCCCTACAATGCTATCAAGCCCGGCGCATTCGAAGCCGAGACCTGAAAGTGGGCGACCTGGTGCTGAGGCTAAGGCAGAGCAACAAGGGCTGACACAAGCTGACCCCGCCATGGGAAGGACCATACATCGTCGCCCAAGTGCTAAAGCCCGGAACCTACAAGCTAGCCAACAAGAAGGGCGAAATCCTCACCAATGCTTGGAACATAGAACAGCTACGTCGCTTTTACCCTTAAATTTCCAAGCATTGTATACATTGTTTCTCGAAATACAATTAAGAAGCGTTCTTTAGTTGTTCTAATTTTTCGAGAAATCCCTCGGGCCCATCATGGGCCTCAGCGTTATGATAACACCATAAGGGAGACATGGCTCTGCCTCTGCAGAACCAAGCCTCCCTCAGGGGCAAGAAGGGGGGACTCCCCCCCCTAAGTCCCACGTACCATTTTTAGTCATTTTTTGAAAAAAAAAATTCTACGCCAAACTCTCTATCACGCTCTGACAAATCAATTATAAAAGACCTAAGGATCAAAAGTCTGTCTCAGGGCCAAAAGGTCGGCCGAGTCGCGAGATGGCCTACGCCTCCGGGCTATGGCACTCCCTCACCACCTTTTTGCCCTAGGGACAGCTTAGGCTCCGAGGAAGTTTTTTGCAAGTGATGTGCTCAGAAACAAGACAGAGGGTAGAGGCTCAGAAATACAATAAAAACGATTAAGAAGCATAGACGCATAAGTACTTCAAAAAGGCCTCGACGGCCACCAGCGTTATGATACGGTAATGTAATCCCTAATTTATTTACATGGCCTCTTGGGCCCAGGTCAAGGCTCAGGGACTCCAGCATCGGCGAACGGCGTGGGAGGGACCACCTCCTCTTCGAATAGCTTGGCCAGTGGTGTGCTAGGGCCCTCAGTCGCCCCCATCAGCTTCGTGACCTCCTCATCGGCCTCCTCCTCGTCCTTAGGCAAGACATAGCTATCACTGACGGCCTCGAGGTCGATGCCGGCATAGTGTGAGGAGACGACGGCCAGGGCGCGCTTGACGCCCACGTGCAGTGCCACCCGGAGTCGCTCGCGCACTTGACCGCTCAACGTGACCAAGCGGCTCCTAAGGGAGCTACCCGACTAGGCCCCCTCAACCTCCAGGGCCTCGCATAGAGTACGGGCAGCACTCTACAGCGCGTTGTGCTCCCTGATCTCAGCCTCGAGCACCGCCTGCACTGCGACAGAGGCCTCAGCTGCCCGAGTGACCTCCTTCTCCAACTCTGTGCCAAAACAAATGGAATGGGGTTAAGCACAAAGGAAAATGAGCCAAATAGGGGCGGAGGCCTATGGGACTCACCCTCGGCTTTCTCCTCCCAGCGCTGGGCCTCGACCCAAGAGGCCTTGGTTTTCTCCTTCCAGCGCTGGGCCTCGACCCGAGAGGCCTCGACTTTCTCCTTCCAGCCCTGAGCCTCGACTCAAGAAGCCTCAGCTACCCTGGAAGCCTCTTTCTCTAGCTCTGCATCACACCAGGGAGTTAGGGGTCAAACATAAGAAAAACAAATAAAACAAGGGGAACATGACTCACCCTCGACCTTTCCCTTCTAGACCACAGCCTCGGTCCGGGAGGCCTCGACCACCTTGAGGGCCTCTGCCAGGGCACCCTTTGTCAGCAGGTGTGCACCCTGCTTCGCCCCTAGCTGCCCAGCGAAGGCCTTGGCAGAGGCCATCGCTTCTTCAGCCCGAGACCTAAAGGTGTCCCGATCGCCGGCCACCCGGGTCAGCTCCTCCTCCAGCTCCTTGACCCGTGCCGCCAAAGGGGTGACCTGCTCCTGAGCCATGGCCGTCTCGATCTTCATATCGGCATAGCGAAGGCGGAGGTCCTCCACCTTCACGCTCCGCGTCGATAGAAGCTCATTGGCGTCAGCGAGCAAGCCCTTCTGCCGCTGGAGCTGGTCCCAGACGTCCCTCTCCCATCGGAGGAACAATGACTTCCCAAGGGACCGGGTCTCGAGCTCCTAGATAGGCAAAATAGGGGTCATTCACTGCGAGAAAACTCAGAAAAAGATGACACCACATGAGAAAAGAAGGCGCGAACCTGGGCGACCCCGGGCAGATCGTTGGCCACGACGGACAGCGTTGTCTGCAGCGACCGCTCCGCCAGCTGGCGGTATTGCTCGAAGGTGTCCTAGCGCCCCCTCGGCCGCGTCCTCGAGGGCGAACAGAGGCTCCCCCTCAGGGTCATCCTGGCTCTACCACAAGACACGCGGGTGATCCCACCCACAGGGCTCGGGTCGTACCCACACGAGGGCCAAGCTTCCCTCGCCAGAGGTCGGAGCCGGCTGCCCCATGGTGCCGGCCGCCTCGGCGTCGACCACCTCCTTCGCCCGGGAAGTATAGTTGGAGGAGATCGAATGGACCTCCACTTCTCGGGCGCTCTCCTACAACGGCGGCGGGCCTTGGACCGGTGGCGGTATTGAGGCTTGCCCGGCCTCCGCCTCCACTTCCTGGGCCGCCGGCTTTGCTGTGCTCACGCCGGCTCTTGCCACCCGGCCTTGGTTGTCTCAGGGGCTCCGATCCCCGCCACTTTGGCCTCGGTGGTCCTAGGGGCCCCAGCCTCCATCGCCTCGGCCTCCGAAGTCCGGGAGGCCTCTGTCTCGCCCTCGGTGGCCTCAGCAACTGAGGGCGCCTCGACCCCATCTGACTCGCGGACCTCGGCCTCACGGGGCGTAGGCCTTTCCTCCCTCGCTCGCTCTATGGCTGCCCCGGTAGCCTCCCCCTGGGCGACCAGCTCCTTTGGGTCAGCCCTCACCGACGCCACGCCGCGCTGTACGGCGGCCTACGCCTCCACCACCTATTGAGCGGTGGAGCCCATGCTCACTTTGAGCGACTTACGTGGTGCCAGGGCAGGCACCTCCGCCTGACGCTTCTGGCTGAAGGCAAAACACCCACTTGGTCAGCATATGACCATAAAGCGAGCGGGAGAGGATACGAACTCCGCTGAAAAAACACTCACCTCGAGCGGGGATGCAACTGCTTTGGCACTACGACCCTCCTCTGCAACGGCGGTGGTGGCACGGCCTCTGTATCCGCTGGTGCTAGCCGGCCCTCACCGGACTCCGGCGCCCCCTCGATCTTTTGTGGGGGCAGTTGCGTCGCACTCGCCGCCACCTGCTCCACCTCTGCCGTCGAGCCCACCGGGCTGACGACATGTTTTCCTAATGCCTATGCCTTGGGTGTGTCAGCCTTGGCCTCGGGGTGGGTGGTCGCCGGCCCCGAGGCGTCCTCTCCTCCTCCTAGAAGCACCGAGCTGCTCGTCGACATCCCGAGCGCTGTCTCCCCGATGTTGGGGAGATGGTCTAGGTGACCCCGCCCCATCTCGCTCTTGTCATCTTCGCCCGAAGAGTCCATCGACAGCGACGGCGATGGAGACGCCTCCACCAGGAGACCATCCTGCCTCTGCTGTCGGCGGCGCTTTTCCAATCCCTTGAGCTCAAGGATCTTCCTCGTGCGCTTTGCCTCCTCGGCATCCTTTTGCTTCTTCAGCACCTCGGCGTGCGCCTGGTTCACCGCCCGCCGCTCTACGTCCTCGGGAATGGGCGGCGGGGTGGCTCGCACGTCTCTCATCCCCTGTAGGAACGGCGAACACAAATAAGGGACCAGAAAACAGTGAGCAACAAGGAGGCCTTGGGGGCCACAGCAGCATGTGACTTACCAGAGAAAGGTACCCCCATGATGGGCGCATCACGAACGGGGTCAGACCACTGATCTTCAGCCACCCCTCCACCGTCTCTCTCACCCAACAAAGAATCTCCTCATCGGAGAGGGCAGAGGCAGACATCCGGATGCCCTCGATTGGCTCATCCAGTCTCATCTCGAACAGGCACCACCGCCGAGCCATCAGCGGTAGCACCCTCTGGTGGTGGAAGGCCACCACAACCATAGCCACCGTGAGACCACAACCGCGCAGCCTCTCCAATCCCTCCAGGAGCGGCTGCAACTTGGGCTGATCCTCCTTCGGGACACCATACCTCCACTTCTCCGGCTAGCTCTCCACGACCCGCCCGGTGTAGGGGGGAAGTCTGCCGTTGTCGTTGCGGAGGTAGAACTAGCTAGTGTACCAGCAGTGATTGGTTGATGCGAGCTGGGCCAGGATGTAAAGGTGCTACCGGTCCTGGCGCACTTGGAGAGTGCAACCGCCGGCCCTCACCGCCTTCCTCATGCCCATCGTGCCCGTCGGCTTGGTGGTATGCCCCACCCGGAAGAGGTGGAGCCACAGCTCCCAATGGGGGGTAATCCCCAGGTACCCCTCACAGACGGTGACGAAGATGGCCGCCTACGCGATGGAGTTGGGGTTGAAGTTGTGGAGCTCCACGCCGTAGTAGTGCAGGAGCGCCCGCATGAACCAGTCCGCCGGCAGGCTGAGACCACGCTCATGAAAGGACACGAAGCTCACAACGTAGCCATCACGTGGCCTTGGCTCCGGCTAGCCCGACGGAGCAATCCACTCCAGCCTGTTGGGGTCGGTAACTGGATGGAGAAGGCCGTCGTCGATGAGCGACTAGAGCATCTCCACGGATATGTCGGACCGACCCCAAGCATCTGCCCCAATGACAACAGCGCCGACCATGAGTGCGGTGGAGAATACGACTACGGCGGTAAGCCTCTCTCTCTCTGCCTCACCCTTCTCCCTTCTTCTCCTCGATGATCTCTGTTCCTAGCAACGACTCGAGGGCGGCAAAGGCGAATGCAGGCAAGGTAAGGAGGGGAGGGGCGAGGCTCATTGCGTATTTATGCAGGAAGGGCACGAAGCGGACGGGCGACAAAATCGGGGAAGTTTTCCCCAAATCTGATATAGTTAATCTAGATCCAATTTTACCGCCCACGTACCCACCTTTTCCTTATTAATCGTGTGAACAGTTATGTCCCATCCGTTGACACAGCGTTGCGTCCGACCGCTACAGCAGCAGGCGCCATTCTGCCTCCCTGAGAAAACCACCTCAAAAGGCGCGCCTACCACTGTCAAGCTAGTGGGGGGAATATCCCCCACCCGATTCCTTTCAGACGAAGGAACTAGGCACCGAGCCCGTTACGGTCTAGGGGTTCGAAGGCTAGGCCCCCAAAGGTTTCGACTGCCGCCCTAGGGCAACAGAGTCAGGGATGACTACGAGCAAGCCCGTACGGGGCCAAGGCCCAAGCAAGCGAAACGCTTGGGATGCCCTAAGTCGTGTCCAAGACCGGCAGGGAGGTCTCCAAATGGGATCCCACTATAGAGAGGCATTGAGCCTCTGAGGCCAATCAAACGGCCCTGGGACCCACTAGAGAAGCCCTTTGGTACTTTTGGAGTGCATCTCTGGACCGCTAGCCGACCCCTATCGAACGGGGCACGGGCCTCCACTCAGACTTACCTGATAACAGCTCACCGGAAGTGTCACCGCTCGTGCCCACCGAGGGTAGCCTAGCATATTCCACCCCTCCTTCCGAACGAAAAGGATGCGCGAGGGTCGCACAAAAAGCTAGGGGAACTCCTGATCGCCCTCTCTCCGTGTAGAGGCTCGGGGGCTCTTCCTGCAACCTTGCCGAGACCCAGCGACCTAGGCTCGCACGCGAGGGCTCAGCAAACAACCCCTCCTTCCGAGCGAAAAGGATGCATGAGGGTCACACAAAAAGCCAGGGGAACTCCTGACTGCCCTCTCACTCCATGCAGAGGCTAGGGGGCTCTTCCTGCAACCTTGCCGAGACCCAGGCTCGCACTCGAGGGCTCAGCAAACAACCCCTCCTTCCAAACGAAAAGGATACACGAGGGTCGCATAAAAAGCTAGGGGAACCCCTGACCGCCCTTTCGCTCCGTGCAGAGGCTAGGGGGCTCTTCCTGCAACCTTGTCGAGACCCAGTGACCTAGGCTCGCACTCGAGGGCTCGGCAAACAACCCCTCCGTCCGAACAAAAAGGACGCGCGAGGGTCGCACGAAAAGCTAGGGGAACCCCTGACCGCCCTCTCACTCCGCGTGGGGGCTTGGGGGCTCTTCCTACACCCAGGACGAAGATAAGCAACCCGAACCCACAAGGAAAAACACGATAAAGGGCATCGAGCCCATTACGGTCTAGGGGTTTGAAGGCTGGGCCCCCAAAGGTTTCGACAGCCGCCCCAGGGCAACAGAGTCAGGGACGACTATGGGCGAGCCCGTATATGGCCGAGGCCCAAGCAAGCGATTGCTCGGGATGCCCTAAGTCGTGTCCGAGACTGGCAGGGAGGTCTCCGAATGGGATCCCACCATAGGGAGGCATCGAGCCACCGGGGCCCATCGAACGGCCCTGGCGCCCACTAGAGAAGCCCTCTAGTACTTTTGGAGTGCGTCTCTGGACCGCTAGCCGACCCCTATCGAACGGGACATGGGCCTCCACTCGGACTTACCTGATAATAGCTCACCGGAGGTGTCACTGCTCGTGCCCACCGAGGGTAGCATGGCACCCTCCACCCCTCCTTCTGAACAAAAAGGATGCGTGAGGGCCGCACAAAAAAGACAGGGAAACCCTTGATCGCCCTCTTGCTCTGAGCAGAGGCTCGAGGGCTCTTCCTGCAACCAAACCGAGGCTCAGCGACCCGAACTCGCACTCATGGGCTCGGCAAATGCAATAAAACCCCTTGCACGATGTGAGAAAAGCCCCTGAAGGAATCAATCCATTCCTCTAGGGCCTCGGGGGCTACACCCGGCGGGTGCGCTCGCGCGCACCAACCGAGGCCTCGAGTATGAAACACCATCCCTCCAGGAGCTGCCGTGAGCCGAGTCTTCTCAAAACCTCAGGGAGAGCGCTCACACTCTCCCTGAGGCTTGGGGGCTACTGTCGGGTACCATAGAAAGAGGTCCCCTAAGCAACAACCGAAAAAATCGCTTAGACCCCGTCAAAATCAGTGCCAAGAGATAAACTATTGGCTAACCCCTAGCCTTGACCGAGGCCACCGACTCTTCGCCTCGCTCAAGGCCTCGCACGAAAGGCCTCGGATGGTCTACCGATTTTCCTCCTCGCTTAGAGCCTCGCACGAAAGGCCTCGGATGGGGAACCAATTCTCCATCTCGCCCGAGGCCCCACGCGTAAAGCCTCAGACGAGATGCCGATTCTTCATCTCGCTCGAGGCCGGCTCGGCAATAACCCCATCGCCTCTATCTCGACCGATCTCCCCAACAGAGCGTCGCATCCAATTAATGCGACCAACCACTCCCGCAACATCAGACGGACGACAACTCAACATAGCAGAGCAGCCGACAAGACAGGAAGTTGCATCAGCACCATACTGTCCAGGACAGGACAGGACAAGGTAGGTGTTACCGGCCGCTGTGCTTGGTACTATGCCCACGACTGGCGCCCGCACTGCACTGTGCTACCTAACCCCTGGTCCAGGAACAACGCGGTGTGGGGAGTCAAGTCCAGGTCACTATAGCCTTGGAATCAGTGTACGGGACCAACTGCTCCCTCCACGCCTCGGCAATCTACTTCAGGGTCTCGGCAACCTTGGGATTCATTCCCGCTGAGCCCCCCACGATGGCTCAGCCTCGGCACCAACTGAGCCTTGGCTCTTCACGCGGTCAATGCACAGCGACCGGCACGTCGCTTGCCAGGCCCTGCGTCAAGCTATCACTGGAGCTCCCACGTCGCACAGGATCGGATGTGACCGGCGTGTTGCTCCAGCACTTCAAGGGCAGGACCACTCCATCGACCATGCCGCCACAGTAACAGGCTACAAGGCTTGGACATGCCGCCTCTGTTCGCACGACGCCATGTAGCTAACACATGTATCACCCCTGTCCCCCCTTCAACTATAAAAGGGAGGGACCGGGGCCATTTCTAGGGAGAGGGACACGGGCTCATGAGGCACACGGGTTCACGAGGTAGATGAACACACGCTCAACACTCTGTGAGGTGCACGCTTCCCCGCTGCCTGAGATCAATATCTCAAGCAATCCATGCCGCTCCATGCAGAGACCTAGGACTAGCTCCCTCTCTCGCCCTGCTTGTAACCCCCTACTATGAGCATTTTGGTGCAAGGAATATGAGATCGATCTCTCAGACTGAACGTAGGGCACCTATTGCCTGAACCAGTATAAACCTCATGTCTCTTTGCATCACCATCTAGGATTAGGGGCACGCAGTACATTTGCACTAGTTGGTTGAGGGCCCACCGGTCCAAAACACCGACGATAACATAAGCAAATCAGGTTGGAGAATAAACTGAATATTCAGACTTGAGATTACAGGTTACTAACCAAATCAAAAACACTCTAGTTTCTTTCGCAGCCTGAGGAGCTTGAAGTTAGTGAAAGAATTCTCATAGCCATCCTTTGTAGAACAGGTGTTTCATTTCCATAGGGTTTCCACCAAGATGCTAAAACAAACACTAAGAGAACTAAGTTTGGATGAAATAAATAAAAAATGCAGGAACATAAATATTTTAGGGTGTTCTATACAGAACTTGTTACCTGGGTTAAAGTCAAAGTTTTGATAAGTCCTAGCAAGCTTCTTCGCAAAGGAACCTTCTCGATTCTGAAATTTCCTCAGTTCAACATTTACAGCCTAATCTTGCTTGTCATCATCATCATGATAGAAAGTCTCAACACAACTAATAAACCCTTCTATTATAGTGCCATCATCAAATATTGAAGCATCAGCATAACTGTAATGAGGATTCAGCAAGTATGCACTCAGGTGCAAAGCGGAATTAAGCCGGCCTTCCATCTTCTTATCAATAATAGCCATGACATCTTTGTAGCGAGACTTCACATTACCATAAACTTGCTTGGTCTCTCTCGTTGCCTTCAATAATTCTCCATACAAGAAACCCACAGATGGCTTCACATCCCCATCAACCAAATGAAGAACTTTTACTAGAGGCTCAAAAACTTTCAAACACATCTTGACTTCTTTCCAAAATTCTGGATTCATCATTGTTGTTGTTGCAGCCTTTCCTTTTTGGATGACACTTCCCTCAGTCCATCCCACTTGCTATGAACCACCATCTTTCTTAACTGATCTTTCTTCTCTAGAATGCTTTCCAAAGTAAGAAATGCTGAAGGAAATCTTGTTACTCCAGGCCTGACTATATCTCTACGCTCTGTGAAGTGTCTCATGCATTCCAAGGTTCTTGTGTGCCCATACACAAAGGTAGTGAATGCCTTTGCTTGGTCAATTACCTTTTGGAACCTCTTTTGGCTGACAATTCCTTGCAGCATCAAGTTGATTGTGTGAGTTGTACATGAGGTCCAAAATATGTTTGGTCTCTTCTCATGCAACAACTTCTTTGCTCCCATGTTATTAGAAGCATTGTCATTCACTACTTGCACTATATCATCAGGGCTAATTTCTTCAATTGCTTTGTCCACTAGTTCAAAGATTACTTCACTTGTGTGTGACACATCTGACATCTCCTTTGAGCTGATAAAACTTGTTCCATCAGCACAATTCCTGCACAAGTTCATTATGCTTCTCCTCTTCTTATCAGACCAGGCATCAGTCATGATAGAGCATCAATTCTTCACCTTTTTAGCATCACGTTCCTGCAGCAAACTCTTGGTTCTTGCATATTCCTCATTCAACAAAACCCCCCTTAAATGATCTTGAGAAGGAGGTTCAAATCCTACACCAAATTGACCAATTGCTTCACACATTTGTACAAACTCATCATTGTCAATAGCATTAAATGGTATGGCTGTGAAATAGAGAAAAGAATACAAGTTAATTACCATGTGTATTTTCAAACAATAATGTACATGAAGAATACTAGAATAGTATATGCAAGGGAGGTGATTAGTGAATTACCATGTGTATACGTCCATCTTGCAACATACTGTTGCACCTCACGTGTTCTCTGTTTCCCAAGTTTCTTGTTTATCTTTTGTTGCTTCAAGACTTCAGCTTGTGTTGATTTAGGATCAATTGGCCTTGTCCACTTATCAATGGGACCTAACTTGTGAGGCTTTGAGCTGCCAAGACAGGATCCTTCTTTCTCTCCTTCTCCTGAAACTCGAGAAACAAACACTTCTCTAAGATTGAGCTCACGAATAGCCTTTTCTTTCCTCTTATTTGCTGCTGCATCTAGTGCTTTCTTACACTTTGCTTTTATCTTCTTCTGTGCGCTTTTCACATTTAGCCACAGAATTCCCAACACCTCCTATGTGTTGCTTCATACGAAACCCCCCCTATGCTCACATGTTTACATAGCTTGCACTTCAACTTGTTAAGTGTAACACCCCTGGTGTTACGATCTTGTTTAGCACCGCGATTTAGGCCTAAGTAAAAAATTTCGTAAATGAGTTCATCAAAGTTAAAATTTTAAAAAACCAGCTTTTCGCGTCAACGGTAAAAATCAAAAATTATATTTTAAAGCGTTGTTTTGTGGCGATTTGCTTTGCATGAAATAAATACATAACACCCTAATATTTTGTTCCATGGCTTGGTATGGAGTATGAGCTATCGCGTGAAATGTCAACTGATGGAAGTCGATAGGATTTAGAGTTGCCGACGATGTATCACTGTTCACATCCGCGTCGAGTCATCTCGCGCGTAGGCAGGCGACCAGTAGAGCCACGCGACACCCATACATTCAGCTGCTGCTTGATCTCGCGCATTCGTGCTCTGGCGCGCGTTAGTGAGGTGAAGCCGTGCCACTATTGTCCTTGCCTCATTGTCGTTCTGGATGCTTGAGTACGGTGGCGCGTCCCTCCCCTGCTCTGAATAAATCCAGCATCCGAATTATTAACGTCGCGCCGTGTTATCGGACCATGTCGTCGTGTACGCGGACTCGCTAGATATCGCCGATTGAACGGTATCGTAGTCTACCTCCGTCATCCCGTCGATCTGCAAAGCCGCCGAAGCCCGCCGCACTATGCCGATGTTATTGAAGTTGGCCGAGTCACTCACGTTGTTTTCTTCCTTCTTTTCTATTTCTGATGTCTCGATCTTATCTTGCCTGGCTCTGCGGTCTGTCCTTGCTTGTCCTTGCCTTTGCTCTTTCCCATCGCCGTGTACGCGGGTTTGTTTGCCATCACCAACATGTCTATGACGAGTCATCTCTGAGCTGCTGCTGCTGCCTTTGTTTGTCTGCCAAGTTCGGCCGAACCTCGTGCTGCTTTCCTCCCTTCTTTTTTCTATTTCTGCTGTTGAGGACACGTCCCAGCTCCCGCCCGTCGTCGTTAGCTTTTCTCTCCCCCACCATGCGCGCAAGCCTCAGCGCTGTCTCCGTAGCTCCACGACGCCCACGACGCCTTGGCCTTCCCTCGCACGTGAAGCTCCTCAGCCCGTTCACCGGAGCCGCGCGTAGCTCCGCTTGCCTAGCTCGCACACGACTTCCTTCCCTGCTCCGCGGTGTCGCACGCGCCTCCACCTCGCTGCCCGTGCTACCATGTGCTGGTGCCCTCCTCTTCTTCCTCGCGTCGCGCGTCGCCGTAGTGGCCGCACCTTATTCCGCCGCTGCCCCACAGCATGGTACTACATGAGCTTGAGCCCATCACCACCGCACGCGCCCCTCGGTGAACCAAGCTGCATCGGGTGACCTCCGCTGGCACCTACGCTGCTCCCATTAACGGCCAGCAAACGCGCCAGGCTGCTGCGCCCTCGGCCCCACGCTAGACCGTAGTCGCAGCGTCGCTCCTCCTGTGCCTACGCGTCGGTGCTCTTGCCGCTCCTCCCGTGCCTACGCGCCGGTGCTCTTGCTGCTCCTCCCGCGCCATCGTCGCGTCTCGCTGGTCCGTCCGCATCGAGCACGGCTCCGCATCGCCCCTCCTTTTTCTCCCTGCAACGCCGCCTCCAATCGCGATGTGGCTACGCCTGCCGCCGTGTGTGCGGTCGTGCGGTCGTGCTCGTCCACCGCCGCTCTCATCGCACCTGTCGGCGGCCTTGTCGTGCGGTCGTGCGGCTCGCCCTCACCGCTGGTGAAGCGTCGCTCCATCTCCACGCTCCCCCCCAGCTGTGGACGCTTCCATCGCTGCCACTGCGTGCACAAGCATGCCATGCCACCCTACCAGCGCAGCCGCTTCCTTCGCTGTCCGCCATGCGCGCAAGCGCGCTAGGGCCCACGTTGCCCCACGCCGTCTCCTCACCACCGGTGGGCGCGCAGGGGCCAGGATTTGGTTGCTAGAGCCGCCGTCCTCTGCTCCTCTGCTTCACAAAGACGGGAGAAGGGTAAGGATTAAGGTAGATATTTTTGTTCGGGGTTCCCTACGTGAATACATGACTCACAGGAATAGTAGTCTCAATGGTTTTGGCAATTATGGGATAAAACGGGGACTCTTTTGGAAGATTGCCGTGACCGCTGTGGATCCCTCCTGGGCCGGCCTACTCCCGCGCGTGGGCTGGCTGCTTACCCGTGCCTACGCCGGTTTGTTGGGCCGCACTCGTGTCCGCGTCGCTGGGCCGCGTGACTGACTAGGCTGCTCGTGCCCCATCCGCGCATGGGTCAGCCTGCTGTCGCTGTCTGGGCCGCTCGCGCCTGCGCTGGGCCGGCCTGCCGCGCGCGCCTTTGGGCCGCCCGTTGCCTGCGCGTCTGTGGGCCATCTGCTGCTTTGCGTTTGGGCCACATATCCACTGGGCCGATCTGATGGCCACGGGCCCTTTTAGATTTCTAAGCAATTGTTAATTTAGTTTCGTAAATAAACTTGTAAAATTTGTAGAAAATCATAGAAAAATCGTAAAAATGCCAAACTAGTTTTGTTTAGTTCCTAAAATCATGATCTACCTGTTATTATATTTTGTTCATATAGTGTGATAATATTCTTGGAAGCTATATAATTAATTTAAGGTGCTTAATATTGTAAAAATATAAACTTGTAGGAATTGTTGTGATAAATTGGTAATAGTATTGAATCTAAAATTTTTATAGTAGGCTCCTAGCAATATTTGGTACTTACTGTAATTTTTGTAGCTCCAAAAAAATTAGTTTGCTAGATAGATAATGATGTTCTATTGTGAATAAAGATTAAATTGATAGAATAGGATAAAGAAACAACTTAGGTTTATATAACTCAAATAATTGTTGGGAAATAACGTCTTATTCGACAACATGGATGCGTAGACCAGCGTTAGAGCTATCTCGTTAGCTTGTGAGGCGTGATCGGATTTCTAAGCGTTTCGGCTGTCATTGGTTATTTACATCTATGTATTTGCATCAATGCATATCATATAGGTACGTTGATGGATCAACGGACCAATTGAAGGATGATTAGGAATTCGAAGATAGTGTAATGGTATTCTCACCAGGAGATGATACAATGGGCTTTCTATCCAGTTGATGGTGGATGATCTGAAGATGCAGATACTAACTTTTTAATATATATCTTACCTAGGCAAGCCCCGATGCATAACTCCTACTTTTCTGCAATTTAAATTATATTTGTGCATTAAGTTTTAAGGAGTTGAATGAAAGCCACTTTCATATATATCTTTATCCTATGAGTCTTACTAGTATGACATGATCGTGTAGAATGCTATGCTACAGGACTCCGGTAGAAGTCGAGTGATGGCTGTCACTCGTGAGAGATAGGAAATATATTATTGGATTATTATCACTTGGAATATAAAAATGGTGGAAAGGAAAATTGTGACCGGACAGGGACATGGTTGGGTATTGGTGGGTGTAATAGGTTGTGTCGCCATGGATACGGGGTATGGCCTAGTTACACTGTTTTCCCTGTCTGTGTCGGTTAAGGACCGATCGTTGAATAAGCCATCGAGGAAAGTCACAGATTTATTATCCCGAGCACATACTTGTGTATGGGCGCTTGGAAGACTTATTACTCTCTTGTCGTGGGTTCCGACTCTTTTCGGACCGACTGTTAGGATTTCTTTTTGGTGGAGGAGGTCCTTGCACCGTACTAAGTCCGGGACTCAGGGGTAGAGGCTTGGAGTCCCAGTTTGGACGGGGACCTAGGACCCCAGGACAGGAGGGTGATGGGTTGGTCCTGCTTGTACCCGAGGTACAAGCGGGGCGTGTGTTTTCAGAGTACCCAGCTAGGGATATTGGTTCGCGAATCGCCGCCGAGTCGGTACAGCTTGTCTTATGCCTAGCACCGTAGTAAGAACTGAAAGATGAAAGATGGAAATGGAAAAAAAGAAATTTGATTGCTTACCACCTGTCTGAAAGTAGCACAGGTGCTTACATAGAATGGTTAGTTAATGAACCAATGCGGCTATTAATAAAAATCGAATATAAGAACGTACGCTTAGTAATGCTTCCTGCAAATACAATAAACCCACAAGCCAGATAGCCTTGCATATCCTTGGAGTCTTTTCTTTCCTCCTGTCGGGTAAGTCTTGCTGAGTACAATTGAGTACTCAGGGTTTTATTCCCCCTGATGCATGTTACAGGTGGATGCTAGAGCTGACTCTTGTGTGTGGATACCTCCTGGTGGGCTCAGCGAGGATTCCTTTACGCTGTGATCGTAGTTGTTATTTATAACTCTCACCAAATATTTTTATAAATGAAAGTTTCATAATCTGTTGTCATAGTTTATTCATCAATGCTTCATCATACCATGAACAGGTAATTATTTTCGCTGTAATTATGATCACATGTTTATATTCTGCTGTTACATTAAATTATTCATAACTCTGATAATATGATTATATTCCACTGTTATAATAATAACTATTATACTCTGATGTTGTAATAAAAGGGATGTAAGAAATGGTTAAGAATTATGTAAGCTTTATTCTCTCATTTGTGATTCTGATGACAAAAACGTGGATTTTTTTGTTCTCCCTTGGGGTGTGCCCGACGGAACCGAGCAATTTAGTGTTCTGCCCTGAGTGCTTAGTGTCTAATGGAAGACAAGCACTCCTGGAAGGCATTAGATTAGGCGGTTCTACCACATTAAGATTGGTAGGATCACATAGATACCCATATTCCCATCCTACATCATCTGACTTCCTCTCGAGAGACAAAGTTTCCTCTACTGCTGATTGGGGTTCTCCTACTGCTTGTGTCCCAACAACCTCCATCCTATAATTACTTAATTAGTATTCTATTAATCTAGACAAGGGCAAGAAGCAAAGGAATTAGGCATAGACTAACTAATCACTAATCTATAGTGCTGCACGACACAACAAGAAATCTAAAAGCACAAAACAAAACAAGAAATCTGTATTCTACTAATCTGTACAACAAAAGCAAGGAAGAAATTAGGCATAAACTAATCTAGCAATCGAAGACTGCACATACGCACACCTATATGGAACTGGAGCCTAGTAGTAGCAGTGTAGCACACATTAGGACTCAAAAGAAGGGGAGGGAGGAGAAGGGAAGGGAGAACGAACGGAGAAGCAGAGGAGAGAGCAGCAAACAGTGAAGAAGTCAAGCAGAGGCAGAGGAGCTCACCTTGCCGAGCGTGGGGAAGAGAATCGAGAGGACGACACCGAAGATGGGGGCGGCTCGAGCTCGACCTTGGGGAAGAGACGTTGGACTTGGGGAAGAGACCGACGAGCTCGACCTCCTCCAGCGGCGGCTCGAATCAGCAGTCAGCGGGCGTCGAGCGTCGGTCTGGCATTGGCAGGCGTCCCGCGTCGGTCGGCGGGCGGTGGCGGGAAGTCTCTTCTGCTTTTATTCCCTCCTCTCCCACGCCCCGAATCGGGTTCCGCACGGCGCGCGCCTGATTGGAACTTCCGCATGGTGCGCGCATCCATTTCCCGCGCTGCCTTTCCCGCCTGGTTGCTAGCTCGCTGAGCGGCCGCGGAGTAGGGCTTCCGCGGCACCTTTCTTCGCCTCAGCGGCTTCCGCGCTCCGCGCGCGTCCGCGTCCGCTGAAGCGCCGGTTAGGGGCCTCTTATGTCTTATGGCCCAAAGCGAAGCAGCAGCCTCCCGCGTAGTGCTTCAGCGCGCTTAAGCAGCCGCTTAATACCGCTTTTGGGAACTTTGGGTGCAGTACCCCGTGTCCCCTGAACAACGGATAGCTCCTGATGGTGGAGAAGCTGGTGCTGAACCCACGCAATTCTAATGGACAAACTGAACGTGAAGGTCAAGATCAACTAAGGAGAGGAGTTCTCCTAGATCGGCAGTACAGATTTGTACAGATCGCCCATAATACGATCGCGATCAGGCGACCGGATCAGGAGTTTCACACTTTGTTTGCACGGCATGACGCTGTCAGGCAGCAATAGCATACCCTGCCCATGTATACTGCATCCACTGAGTGCAGAGATTTTTTTTTCCAGATAGATAACCCAGCACGCGGCAAGATTGATTTCCAGTAACCGAAAAAACCAATACTATCACGCTAATCTCCCTTGACTATATATATAGTGTCATCGGCTTCAGAGCGAGAGGGCGACGAGGATGGCCTGGCGGCAGCGGGCGCGCGCCGTCTCGACGCGCTCCTTGACGGTCTCCTCCTTGACGGCCGCCTTGACCATCTCCACGTCCATCTCCACGAGGCGGAGCACGCGGAAGAGCTCCGTGACGACGCGCTCCTCCACGCCGCCCTCGGCCACCAGGACCTCGGCCTCCTCGCGGGCGCGCTCCGTCACCACGCCGGCCACGGTGCCCAGCAGCTGCGCGGACCCGTACCGCCCGCGCGCCAGCAGGCCGTCCAGCTTCTCCAGGAAGTCGGCGATGGCCCACCCCCGGGACTTCTCCAGCGGCAGCGGCTTGGTGCGCTTCCACCCGATCTCGTAGTTGGGCGGCTCCTCCTGCGTCAGCGCCGTCCGCGGCCGCCGGTCCGGGGAGATGGCGGACGGCAGCCGCCGAGCCACCGCGAAGGAGGTGGTCACCGTCGCCGACGCCGGGGTCTCCTCGTCGGGGATGCTGTTGGGGTTGCTGCCGTTCGCCTCGTCCGGAGTGGCGGCGCCGCCGTTGGGTTCTACTTGCGGTACTACTTGCTGTAGTGCTCGGATGTTGGCCTCTTCCTGGCTGGGTTTCGGCGTCGAGGTTGCCGGTTTGGGCGCGGCAGTGCAGCGTACGGTGGTGGTGAGAGCAGCGGGGAGGTGGGGTCTGCGGGCGCAGAGGAGGGGTTGGGGAGGGAGGAGGGGCCTGAGGAAGGAGGCCGCCATGACGGATGATGGGATGAGACGACAGAAGCGGATGGCTGTGCGATTTGGAGATAAGCTTAGAAATGGGCTCTGTCGCCGGCTCGCCGCGCGGAAAGAGACGTCCATAACCTTTTTTGCGTGCTGCTAGAGGTAGTAGATATTTTGAGCTTGTCCGGCATTCTCTCTAATCGTTGTCTAATATCAAACCATTTTAGTTTGATGAAATTCATATTAAAAAATTCTTAATGTTTACAATACCAGATTATTATCTTATATTATTATAAAATCTATATTCAAAAGTGCACTTATGTTGGTATTTTCTCTGTAAATTTAATTAAAATTAAAATAATTTAGCTTAGAAAAGAGTTAAAACTACACTTGTTTTGCAAATCTGGCCAGAACAAGTGCGATGTGTTCATTATAAATTCTTGAGTTATTCGAGCCTCCTCTGTACTTGTATACACAATTTCACAAACTTTGAAAACCCTCCGGCAATCCCCTTCAATCTAGGAAAGAGCCTACACAAGTAAGGTCTTGTTTAAATCCAGGGTGTAAAGTGGTGAGGTGTCACATGGGGGTGTTCGGATACTAATAAAAAATTACATAATCAATCGGTAATCCGCTAGACGAATTTATTAATCCTAATTAATCTGTCATTAGCACATGTGTTACTGTAGCATAACGTTGTCAAATCATGGACTAATTAGGGTTAAGAGATTCGTCTTGCAAATTAGTCACAAACTGTGCAATTAGTTATTTTTTAGTCTATATTTAATACTCCATACATATGTCAAACATTCGATTGGATAAGGAGTAAACTCTAGGAGGAGGAACTAAACAAGACCTAAATATGTGTTCTCAAATTATCAAGGCAATCACAATAGTCATTAGTGCTCTCAGCAAGAGAGCCATATGTAGGACCATAGGAGGGTGAGTGCAGCTTTAGAGCCAGGCTAATAATACAGTCTGCTACTAGCTGTATAGATTTTTTTTAGATAAGCTTAGAAAGGGGGCTCTATAGCCTCGTAAAGAGAGACGTCCATACTCCGTAGCCTTTTTTGCATGCTGCTAGTGCTAAATATCTAAGAGCAACTACTCTTTTAAAATCAAGAGCAACTACTTTTGATTGGAGTGCTCTTCTATTTTTGTTGGCTCAATTTTTTTCTTTGGCTCCAACAACAGCACCCAAATTTAGGTCCTCAAATTCATTCAGTGAGACAATGCCAAACGGGACCCGCTCATCATCCTCGGCGTTCTACCATCTGAGCTGTCATCTACGGGGAGGGAGCCATATCTAGAGGAGCCGTGGGCCCAGGGAGCCCAGGCCTGGCCCTGGAGGGTGGTGAGCGGGGCGACATCCCTAGGCCCCCGGACGCAAAGGGCTCCTCTTCCAGATGTTTATTGTGTAGTTGTATTAGGTTATGCCCAACAGAAACGTGAAGAGTGGCAGGTAATCTAGACATCGTAACTCATGAGTACACTATTCCAGGGCAAGTTTTATCTTCCATCGCATCATGTTCTAGGATTTTTCGATGCAAATCTTGGCGAAGCCCCAAATCTGATCCCGCGATCGGCTGCCCACACAGCCACATGCCAAGACCCGACATTCCGCAACAGAGCACCACCAGCATGGGCCGCATGCTATTCATCCCCAATTCCCAGGCATGCTCATTTTACTCCAAAACCAAGGGGATTGGAAGGGATTCTTGGGATTAAATTCTCTACAAGTCAAAATCCTTCTTAATCCTCTCTAATCCCTCCAAATCTCCATGATTTAAGGATGAAAGGAACAAGGCCTTAGCAATCAACAGAGGAGGTAAAGTTGTAAACCCATGATCAGTTTGGTCATGAACTCATTACTCGTCAAGTATGGCACCTTTGATCCTTACTCGTCAAGTATGGCACCTTTGATCCTTACTCGGGATGTACTATAAACATAATGCAAGAAGGTACGTGTCATAGGCTTTGCCATAGATAAAGTTACATTTTCATTGTAGCGTCATAATTGACTGATTGGATAATTGTCTTGGGATAGATATTATTGATATTTCCAACTTCTTCGTGGTAGCTGCTAAGATTAATCTAGTAAATTTATTCGTGTACTCGCACTAATTGTTTCTCTAAATTTCAGCACCTTCATGTCATTTACAAAATATGTATCTGACAGCGAGAGAAATAAAATGACAATAAACAAGTAGACGAGTTAACAGAATCATAACGACAATGATAATCCTCAGATAAATAGACAAATAGTTTGGCTACTTTATGTATATAGAAGAAAGTTATTGGATCAGATTGATATGGATATCATTACAAGTGAATTTAAATGTAGGAATGTTTAAAGAAAAGTTTCAGCCACTGCCGGAAACAGTAGTTTTGCCGTGTGCCACAGGCACTCGGCAAAGCCCGAAAAACACTCGGCAAAGAGCACACGACATCTACAGTACCGGCAAACAGTAGCTTTGCCGAGTGTTTTCAGTCGGGCACTCGGCAAAGACTTTGTCAAGAGCTGAAAATGACACTCGACGAAAAAAGTGCGTGACGGAGTGGAAACGGTCACGACGCGTTTGCCGAGTGTCAAATATTAGGCCCTCGACAAAGCTTGCATTTTTGCCGTGTGTCAAAGTTTGGGCACTCAGCAAACCTGGCCTTTTTGCCGTGTGTCAAAGGGTGAGCACTCAGCAAATCTTGCTTTTTTGCCGTGTGTCAATGTGTGGGCACTCGGTAAAGCGTCTTTTTTTTGCCGTGTGTCAAAGTGTGGGCACTCGGCAAAGTGACTTCTTTTGTCGTGTGTCAAAGTTTAGGCACTCAGCAAAGATCGTTCCAAAATCCACAGAATTTGGCTTTTTTGCCGAATGTCATAGGGCAGACACTCGACAAAGATGCCATTTTAGTCCCAGAATGCACAGAATTTTGCCACGTGTCTAGTTTGCTGAGTGTTTTACACCTGGCACTCGGTAAAAGTCCTCTTTGCCGAGTGTTACACTCGGCAAAGCTGTCACAAATAATCAGTTTATTTGGTTCGGTCACAGCCACGTACCACATTCAAATAAACATCACATCCATCACAGATAGTTCACAATAGGCATCACAGGCAGTTCATATAGATATATCGACAACACATAGATGCAAATAAACTTCAGAATCACAAGTAGGTTCATTCACAACCATAAGTAGTCACAGGTAATCCACAAATGCAAATACAAATAAAATCACAAGTACTTAGGCCACGAGTTCACTGCGATAGGGCTTCACTTAGACCACGAATTCCGCTGCGACGGGGCTGGGTCATGAGGCTCATTCGATGCCGCCGATTGATGCTGCACAAAGGAGAAGAGATTAGCATGTGTGAGACAAGATTAAACAACACTAGTAGTCTTTTTTTCCTCAACTGTGAAGGCTAACAACAGCTAATGACGATACGCACTCCTTTAACCCTTGCAAATGCTAGTTCTAAGAAAGCATCGGTCTTCGCAATCCATTCATCGGTCATCGAACCCTGACTAGAGCGGCCCGTGTACATCCACTCACAGTCATCCATCCTCTAACATATCACCAAGTAATATAAAAATCAATTACATTTACAGGTTCCTATATTGTCTAATAGGTGAAGATAGGTCATAATCCCACCCGAGGATGTGTAGATGGGGTTAGTTTCCATGCTCTACTCCTATCCGAGACAGAATTTCGACAGCATCTCCCCGTTGTTCTCCAAATACACGTCCTGATAGGGAGATTGTGTATCCGGAGAACAACAGGGAGATGCTGCTGAAACTCTGTCTCGGATCCAAGTAGAGTATGGAAACTAACTCCATCTACACATCCTCGAGCTGTCCAAAAAACGTGGACAATTCAAAATAGATACGGTTATAGATATGCAAAGATCTGTATATTTTCAACCGTATCTCTTTCGAATGGGAGACACCTAGCTAAGTTACGTGATATACGGACATGATATGAAAAGAGGGGTGTAGGATGCCTCACCTTGCTGTCCTGCAAAGTGACGAGTCGAGGACGGTGGGGAATAATCCTAGCAATAGCCTCTCCTGCAACAAATAATTATAATAGTGTCAATTGTAAATTTCGGCAGCACCTCCCCTACACGGTGAGGTAACCAAAACCCGCAACAAACCAACGGCACGATGGCCGACAACCACATACATATCAAACCAACGACACGATGACCGACAACCACATACATATCAAACCAACGACACGATGGCCGACAACCACATACACATGCTACGATGATCACAATAGGAGCTTGTTCTTAACTTTAAGACGTTGCGACAAGAAAATGCATCTTCATGACGGAACTGATCAATTACACTGAACTAAGCTGATAACTAAGTTGACTGGTACTATAGTGCTGTTTTTATTTTTGTATATGACTGAATGAATGACTGAACGAACATACATATATAATGCTCTTAAATTTATAGTTAATTATCACATAATCGAGTCTCATTAAAATACATGGCTGTCAGTTCTGCATCAAAGAAAATACTACTGCTGATCTACTTATCTGCATCAAATCTTGTACTGCAGCCCATGTTCATATAGTAGCACACATAGTCACATACTGATACTGATAGTTTGACATTTCATCTCTATAGCACAAAAAACACAGGAAATTAGACCACGCTGACCTGAAGCCAAAGTCCTGAAAGCGTGGATGGTCTGTCTGTGCACTTGTCAAATTTTCTGCTGTTAGTGATGCTGAACAGCAGCTTCACCACTTGCCAGATTGAGCTGCTACAAATCCACCAAAAAGAATTGAATGAAGAGCAGTCAACAGCAGCAAACACAAGTGTAGAGGATGATTGTGGCCCCCTTCCTAAACATTGAGACAATACAGATAGATGCAGTCATAGGCTCCCATGTTCAGCTAATGCAAATAGATGCAGTCAGAAGCTCATAACATTGAGGCAATACAGATAGATGCAATCAGCTAAACATGTCAACACTAGCACTCCAAGTCTGTAGAACAGATAGATTCAGGCTCTGACTAGAAGTTCAGAGTTCAGAGGTATTCAGAGTTTAGACAGAGCAACCAAACATTCTAATAATCAATCTAGAGAGGGAGGAGGTAGTGAGTAGAGGAGAGAGGAGCAGGGGATGGCAGATCAACATGCTTACCCTCCACTGTGAGGAGAGGAGCGGGAAGGACAGCGACCGTCGAGAGCAGAGCAGCAACCTAGTGTGGAGGGGAACGGCTGGCGGGAGTAGAGCAGCAGTAGCCCGGTGCAGAGGGAGACCGGAGGAGGCTACCGTCGAGGGCAACCAAAGGCTGGCCGAGGACGGCCGGAGGCCGGCCAAGGGTGGCGGGCAGTCCGCAGGGGGCGGCTCGCTCGCAGGGACCGACGGCGGCGGTACGTTTTTTTTCTCCGATTTGATGAAACAGCGTGCGGCGCACGGGGGGCCGGCGTGGAGGCGGTGTGGGCGGGTGGCGGGGCCGACTGGTGGTGTGGGCGGGCGCGGGACCAGCGGCGGGGCCGGCCGGTGGTGTAGGCGGGCACGGGACCAGCGGCGGGGCCGGGCGGCAGTGTGGGCGGGCGTGGGACCAGCGACGGGGCCAGGCGGCGGTGCGGGCGTGCACGGGCGATATTGGGGTGTGTGTGCGGGTGTGTTAAGTTTGAGTGTGGTTACGAGGGAGCTTTGCCGAGTGCCCGCAATCTAACACTCGGCAAACCCCTGTTTTGTTTTTTTTTAATTTTTAATACCTAAACTGCATATGTGTGGGGCCCTTAAAGATGTTTGCCGAGTGTCCCAGATTTGACTCTCGGCAGGGCACTCGGCAAACCCATTTTTTCATTTGATTTTTCTACCAATATTATTCCATTATAATATACCAAATCTTAATATGGAGTACCACATGTTGTAGGTAGAGAGTAGAAAAAGTTTGGCCTAAAGTGAAAAAAAGTTATTAGTTCTTGCAGTTTGTCGCTCAAATTCAATGTATATCAATTAAAATTCTATAATTACACTTAACAAATGAAGATTATCGAACGGATCCAAAAAATTACCAAAATTACACATCAATCAATATATGTTCTATATTGCCTATACAAAAAGTTCTGAAGTCAAACTCCATTTCGATTGTCACTTTGACTCCAAATATTACCGAATCCTTCTCAACGCTACGATTCTTCTTCTAAAATACCTTGGTTTGTAAACATCGTACGTGACAGATTATTCGAAACCTTCTCAATTTTTTATCACAACCTCCATGTATGATATCACGAGATCTTGACAAGTCTCATGATTTTCAGACTTCGTTTGCTTTTTTTAGAATTTAAAAACCATTCGGCCACACGTTCGTGGTCGGGTTTCGTGAACAAGATGTTCAAATTTTTCTTTCATTTCCTGAACAAGGCCTCACACGGGACTCAATAACATGAATATCATTTTTCTACTCATTTTATTATATTATTTGAATCACTTGCAGTTCAAATTTGACTTATACAAAAAAAATTCCTTGAAATGTAATAAATTAATTAAATATAGCAAACGGTTCCAGAAATACACCAAATCTTAACATGGAGTACCACATATTGTATGTAGAGAGTAGAAAAAGTTTCATGGTCAGGAGTGAAAAAAACTTATTATTTAATGTAGTTGTGGCTCAAATTCAATGTATATCAATTAAAATTCTATAATTGCACTTAACAAATTAAAATTATCGAACGGATCCATAAATTTACCAAAATTACACATGAATCAATCTATATTCTCTATTGCCTATACAAAAAGATATGAAGTCAAACCCTAATTCGACAGTCACTTTGAATCCAAATCTTACCGAATCCTTCTCTACGCTACGATTCTTCTTCTAAGATACTTCGGATTATAAACATCGTACATGACAGATTGTTCGAAACCTTCTCATTTTTTTACCACAGTCTCCACATATGATATCATGAGATTTTGATAAATCTCATGATTTTCAGACTTCGTTTGCTTTTTTTAGAATTTAAAAACCATTCGACCACACATTCATGGTCGGGTTTCGTGAACAAGATGTTGAAAAATTCTTTTTATTTCTCAGGCAAGGCCTCAAAATGGACTCAATGACATGAATATTATTTTTTTCCACTCATTTTATTCTATTATTTGAATCACTTGTAGTTCAAATTTGACTTATACCAAAAAAATTCCTCTAAACGTAATAAATTAATTAAATATATCAAACGGATTCAGAAATATACCAAATTTTAACATGTAATAACACATGTTGCATGTGGATGGTAGAAAAAGTTTGGAGAGTAGGAGAGAAAAAAAAGTTTTGGCTTTGCCGAGTGCTGGGGAAAAACACTCGGTAAACTTATCATTTTGCCGAGTGCTGGAGAAAAACACTCAGCAAACTTATCATTTTGCCGAGTGCTGGAGAAAAACACTCTGCAAAGTTACACTTTTGCTAACGACTGGCACGCCGTCAGACGGCCGTCGCACCTGCTGGTCATGTGATAGTATTTTGCCGAGTGTTAATTTATTGCCGAGTGTCGTATTATGGTTTGCCGAGTGTCTTATATTCTACACTCGGCAAATCTGGTTTTTTACCGAGTGTAATATGTATGCCGAGTGTCTTCTTCACTACACTCGACAAATTAGCTCTTTGTCGAGTGCCCGATGAATTGCACTCGGCAAATAAAAAAACACTCGGCATATTTAATGTTTCCGGTAATGAGCCAATGTGTTATTATTTAAGAAAACATTAAGATAATTGTTGAATTATTTAAAATGAGTATTATATGCTTTAGAATGAACTTTAAGTATTTGTTGGTAACAATTCTTTCACACATACATAAATTGATAATCATTACAATAATATTTATATTAAAGAGTTTTGGTTTTAGTTTTGCTCTAGGCCCCTCAAAATCGTAGGATCTATATCATCCTCGGTCACTCCCATCTCAAAATCTTAGGTAACCACTGCTTCCTAGTGGCGGTGGTTTCATCCCTGCTGAATCCAGGATAACTCAAGATGACAGATGAGCCAACCGAAGCTTGTTGACGGCGTGACGAGAACCTGAGCAAGGCCAGATCTAGCGGTGGGGTAGGGAGGGGCACGAGCCCCCTCCCCCCTCCCACTCCTCCCTACTGTCGTCGAGGCCATGGCACCCCCTCTTACCCACCCTTAGAAATGGAGCCACCTTTAGAAATTTCAGTCATAGAAGCTTTGAACATGAGGGGCTGAATTGTTTCGAGAGGTTAAGGACAATGAGAACTGGAAAAAGTCCACATTACCTCCCTCATCTTTTGCGAAAGTCAGCTTTTTCTCTCTGAACTCTAAAACCGGATAAACTATCTCCCTAAACTTTTAAAACCATTCGTTTTACCTCCCTGACCGGTTATAAGCGGTTTTCAAAGACGATTTTGTCTTTTTCTTTTTTTTTATTTTGGCTGAATTTTTAAAAAATTATAGTAAATCATAGAAAAATCATAAAATAGAAAATCTAATTTTATTGGACTCCACATGAGTAGATCTACACACTGAACATATAATATGGTATGTTTTAGTACAAATTTTTGTTGTAACTTTAGATCTATGTTTTTGTTTAATTAATTCACAACTGCAGTTCTATGGTCCAATTGTCGTGAAATTTTTATGGTGGGCTAATTCTTATATACTTGAACTGTAGTAAAAATTTCATACTCATTGGATCATGTATAACTTAGTTATAGATTTATAAATACTTCTCCGAAATAAATCTATAACTAAGTTTTTTCTATAAACATTACTATTTTTTCTATAATTTTGGTCAAACTTAAAATGCAACTTAGGACAAATCTAAAACATCACTTATTTTGGGACGGAAAGAGTGTGCTATAGAATGTGACATATATAGATATGGATAGTCGTTGCTTCGATCACATGGTATATAGGCATATAGATGTTGGCTTTAGACCTTTAGGGTCTGTTTGGTTGGGTTTTTTGGCTTTGGCTTTTAGCCCTAAAAGCCAAAGGCTAACCAAAGGGGCTGCTTTTAGAGGCTGTTTTTTCAGAAGCAGCTGCTTTTTCGTAGTACATTTTTGAAAGCTGGTTTGATCCTGCTTTTAGCTTTTGGCTTTCTGCTTTTCGAAATTGGTGGAATAAAAAGCTCTTCCATAGTTGTTTCAAGAGAGATAAAGATAGAAGGTATATTTTATACTTGTTTAACCAAACAGCTTTCAGCTTTTCCATAGCTTACAGCCCACAGCAGCTTTTCCACAGCTCACAGCCCACAGCAGCTTTTTTCCACAGCCACAGCTCAACCAAACACACCCTTAGTATCACCACACAACTTAAAAAAGCTCAAACGGCCACGTTTCAAAAAAAAAACTCAAACGGTCAAGCCCCAGCTTCCCATCTGCATTGGTTTCAGCCCACTGCCCCCCTCAATCATACGGGTCGGACGATCGATCAGCAACGGGCCGTGCAAACCGAGTTTGGAATTGTGTTTCCTTTCCGTGTCATGAAAGAACGGTTCGAGTCGGTTTCGGCCTTCGCACACCAGCCATCATATTCCGCTCGATATAAGACGCCGAGACGGCTGCGAAGCTATCCTCAGAATCGATTATAATTTTCGTCCGATTCGATTCGATTACTGTATACCCCCTATATTCTTACCGTGTTCCGTGGGTCACACTTGTATATGCTCACATTCTCCGTTGGGCCATGGTCGCCACCCGTTCCAAGACAGCGCCAGGCCCACGCCCACGGCCGCGGCCCGACTTGGCGGCCCACCCATCCGAGGAAGAGCTCATCACGTCCTTCCTCCGCCCCCGCGTCATCTCCGGCGACGGCAGAGACAGGCCGTGCAGCGCGTCGTTCATCCATGACGCGGACGTCTACTCCGCCGGCCCCGCCGCGCTCACGGCCCGGCTCGCCCCGGCGGTCGAGAGCAACGGCGACAGCGCGTGGTACTTCTTCTCTGCCGTGAGGGCCAAGACCCGCGACGGGCAGCGCAAGGCGCGCACGGTGGACACCGGGGAAGGGTGCTGGCACTCGGAGGCCGGCGCGAAGCCCGTGGTGGAGGGATCCGGCGCCGGCCGGATCCTGGTAGGGCACCGCCAGGGCTTCTCGTTCGTGACGAAGGTGGACGGGCGGCGCGTCCGGTCGGGGTGGCTGATGGTGGAGCTCAGCCTCGACGGCGCCGACGCCGACGACGTGGTCCTCTGCAAGATCTACTTCAGCCCGCGCGCGAGCGCCTCGGCGTCGGCGGCGGAGTCGTCCGGGCGCAAGAGGAAGGCCGCCGCGGACGACAAGAACCCGGCTAGTTCGGCGCGCAGGCGACGCCGCGGCCGTCCCACCGAGGCAGAGGCTGGCACGCCCACACCCAATAATGACGAAGAGAAAGACAACACCCAACAAAGCCGCCGCGGGCTCCCTGATGAGAACTCTACTGTGACCGACGATCCCGACGAGCTCTGGACGGACGACTCGTTTTTCTCTTGGTGGATGAGGAATAAGGATTGGTTAATGGAAGAGGGCGACATCGTCGACCGGACAGACGAGGAGATCCAGAAAACCTACGGGCTCGATGAGTACCTGCGGCTGCTGAAACACCATTATGTTGACTTTGGCTGCGGCCATTCTCCGGTGCTCAACTCCTGAAGTCGTGATCTAGATGCAGCGCCGAGCGCCACATCGTACATCACCGTACATGTAATCAAGCCAAGTTCAGTTGCTAACATGCTATTGGCAATAGGATTTATACTAAGACATCATATTCGCGTGCCCTTAAACCCAGCTTCATCCGCTTATTTTTTCATCCGGAACAGTGTTTTTCTCTCACAAATTCCTCCGATTCATCCAAATTCCTCCAGATTTCTCCAAATTCCTCCAAGCGAACGTTCTCCGTTTATATGTACTTCTATAAGCGTGCACGTTCTCCGTTTTGATCGTTTAAAATCAATGGTAACTGACTGTAATTTCGGATTACATTAAGCCAATATACAGGATACAAAATGAAAGAAGAGATGAAACATAGGACGTGGCAAAGCACAATGATTATGAAATTTCACAATCATGAATTATACTTTTGCTCTTATAATTTGAGGATATTCTAGAATCCACCCCTGCCTTATAATTTGTTCAATTGTGCACTGGGCCTGGACCCAAACGAAAGAGAAAAAAAGAGGGGGCTTCAATCAATCGTCTGATGAAACACTCAGTCCAGTGGGCTTCAATCAATCGTCTGATCAAACACTCAGTCCAGTGGGCTCCATCAAGTGTCTGAGCAACACTCAAACCAGGCTAAACAAGTCCAATAGAGATACCAACCGGACGCTATTCTCCCGAACTCCGAGTCCGATTCCACCCGGAACCGACCCTGCCTTCCGTGTCTCGTACGCCTTCTCTTGTTCTTGTTCGAGTCCGACTCGAACAGGGGGATCGGCAAAAGGCAAACGCGTGAATCGATGGCCATATAAAGCGGCGGTTCCCCGTGCCCGATGCCTCAACCCGGTTCCATTCCATCTCAAATTCCGAGTCGTCTCGTCCCCTTCCCCGTCTCCCCCTCCAACCCCGCCGCCACCGCACCGCACCCTCCCGCCATGCTACGCTCTCCGTCGGCGGCCATCAAGCCGCCGTGTCGGGCGTTCCAATCCCACCCCAGCGATCTGGAGCTCGTCGACTCCTACCTCCGTCCCTGGGTCGAGACGGGCGTCAAGACCGGCGCGTTCATCCACGACGCCTACGTGTACGCCGCCGACCCCGCCGGCCTCACCCGGCAGTTCGCGCCGGCGGTGGCCGGCGACGGCGAGCGGGCGTGGTACTTCTACACGCCGCTACGCCACAAGAGCGTCCACGGGAAGCGGAAGACGCGCACCGTGGCCACCGGCGGCGGGTGCTGGCACAACGAGGCGAAATCGAAGCCCGTGTACATGGTCTCCAACGGCAAGCAGCACCAGATTGGGCACCGCCAGAGCTTCTCCTTCGTCAAGAAGGATACCGGCGTGCGGGTCCGCACGGGTTGGCTCATGATAGAGCTCCGCCTCCTCAAGGACGGCGCCGGCCAAGAACCGGAGGTGGAGGAGGACGGCGCCCTCGGAAATCGCGTGCTTTGCAAGGTGTACCGGAGCCCGCGCAACCCCGAGCCTAGCGGCAGCGGGGCCGCGGCGGCGGCGGCGGCGCCCGGGCACAAGGCGGAGGCCGACGACGACGAATCTAGCGACGCAACGTTGGATGGCGACTACGACGACGACGACAGCTCCAACGCGTCGCTAGAGGCGGCATCTGGACCCAAGAGGAGGAAATCCGACGACGTGGAATCCAGCGAAGCGACGGTGGCGGCGCCTAGTCGCCATAGCAAGGCGAACGACGAGATCTCCGGCGGGGCCGCGGCGGCGCCCGGACGCAAGGAGAAGGCGGAGGTCGGCGAGGATTCCGTCGAGACGTCCGCGGCTGCGCCTCCTCGCAAGAGGAAGGCCTTGGACGACGAGAGCTCCGGCGCGGCGGGGGCGCCCGCTCGAAAGAAAAAGGCCGACGGCAGCAGCTCCCCTGGCGCTCCAGTTTCTGCGACGGAAATGCAGTGCCCTCAGTGCGGCACCCATCTGGTGGTCACTCTGAAAAGGGCTGAGTCCAAATCGGAGGCGGCGATCGCCAAGGACGAGTCGGCGTCCGGTGCTCCTCAGCGAGGCGAGACGCGTGGTTCTTCACAGAAGAATGTTCGGTTCCATCAGTTCCTGTGAGATCCAGGGCTCCTCCCCCGACAAATCCTGGAAACAGAGCCATGGTGTTGAGAGTAATCTGATAGCAGAGTAAACAACTCATTTCCTCGTGTAATTGTCGGAAGAAGGCATTAGGGGTCTGGGGTTAATAATTAGGGTAGTTTCGTGAGGGCATTACGACTTGTAATTGTAGGATGATGGTTTAGTTTAGGAGTGTTTTTCTCTTTATCTTTGAAAGGGAATGCAGGAAGCAGTGTGTGATACACTGCTACCTGACCGGACCTTCAGAGGGCAAAACTGACGCAGCAGACTTCAGAGCGAATTCAACCCACGATTGTACGATCTGAACGTTCCCATTGCGGAGATAGTTGAAATGCACGTCGAAAACCCATGAAACCACACTGACAAAATTCAAAATTCTGAGATGCTTGCTTCACAAACTCTTGAGAAGGGAACGCCTGAAGCATCAATGTACCATAAGCAGTAAATACTAGAGATTTATGATCCATCCCTTAAAACTTTTTGTGTTTGCGAGAACAATGTAGCATACAGCTTTTCTTGTTCCTAACTTCCTGTCTACTCTAGCTGCAGGCAGATTCGATGCAGCGCGAGTGCACGACGATAAAACGCACCCAACATTCGGAGATACTTTGGCTTAGTTAATTCACAAATGCAGCAGAAATTAATGTTCACAAATCTCCATCTATTTCCCCCCAATTTATTTCAATTAAACGCAAACAGAAACTAAAGTACAAATATCTTGGTTCTTATTAAGGGCTTGTTTTGAACGCAGAAATTTCACAAGAATCATGTAGTAATTTCGCAGAAACAATTCAATTTTATAGAAAAAAAATACATGAACTGGAATTTTTTTTCTGCATTCCAAACAGGTTCTAATAATAAATAATGAAGGAGAAATTATTTTACAAAGAACTGGAACTACACAGACCAATGTGTGGACCGTCCGGCTGGCTAGAGTAAATTACACAGCCGGTCCTTAAAGTATTGAATGGTTTTCATCTGGATCACCAAACCATGAAATCGTACGTTTGGCTGCCTAATGTATTTAAGTGATCTCATTCAGGTCCAAAATAAACACGAGAAGGGTTAGAAGCTGACATGGTGGTCACGTGGATATAATTTGAACATAAAAACCCGAGCCGAGGGTCCACGGTACCCAGTGTCCACTTCCTCCTCCGCCGTCGACGGGGACGCCGCCATCCCGCTCGAGCGTGGAGGCTCTGAGCGGCCTCTCCTCCATCCCGCTCGAGTACGTCCGCCCCGCCGACGAGCGAGCCGGCCTCGGGGACGCATTTGACCTAGCGCGCACCCATGCCAACGACCACACCGCGCCGCGGATCCCTGTCGTCGACATCTCCCCTTCCTGGACGCCACCAGCAGCCAGCAGCAGCGGGACGCGTGCGTGGAGGCCGTGCGCGCCGCCGCCGCCGACTGGAGCGTCATGCACATCGCCGGCCACGGCATCCCTGCCGAGCTCATGGACCGCCTCCACGCCACCGGAGCCGTCTTCTTTGCCCTCCCCATCCAGGACAAGGAGGCCTACGCCAACGACCCCGCCGTCGGCCGCCTGCAAGGCTACGGTAGCCGCCTCGCCACCAACACCTCCGGGCAGCGCGAGTGGGAGGACTACCTCTTCCACCTGGTGCAACCCGACGGGCTCGCCGACCACGCGCTCTAGCCCGCGCACCCGCCCGACTACGTCCCCGCCACCCGCGACTTCGGTCGCTGAACACGGGAGCTGACCTCCACGCTGCTCGTCATCCTCTCCATGAGGCTCCTCAGCCCAGACCGCGGTGATGCGCTAGAAAAGGCGCTCATCACCCACTCCCAGGCAGAGGCAGGAGACGAACCTGAACAGAAGCAGTAGGACCTCGACCTCCTCCTGCAGTTCAAGATCAACTACTACCCGAGGTGCCCACAGCCGGAGCTGGCCATCGGCGTCGAGGCCCACACGGACGTCAAATAGCTTGCGCTCGTAGCTCATCCACATCCTTGCGCTTCTCCCTGACCCGGTCATGTCGTCTCTAGCCGCCGAAATTGACCGTACGCCGGAGTTTCGCCGCTGCTGTCCGTCATCGCCACCACAAGCATCTCCGTCGTGGCCAGCCCGCTACAAAGAGGTTGGTGGCGATGGACGGCGAGGGCAGCCATGGCACGAGCGGCACGCCCCACACCTTGGGCGCCCACGCCGCGGGCACCAGCAGCTAGATGCCCAGCGTGCTGGCCGCCCACGCCGGCACCAGCACCACATAGCCCTGCCACCGCTCCGGCGACATGCCCCAGTACGCGGCGATGCCGATGGACGACGCGATGATGAGCAGCAGCAGCGCCGTGAACCGCAGCACGTGCGTCCGGGTCATCACGCCCCGCACGTAGTACCACCGGACGAGCAGCGCCATGGCCATCATCATGAAGATGAAGAGCGTGCTGACGGAGAGCAGGTTGGAGAGGACGTCGAGGTTGGAGAAGAGGGTGATGTAGGTGCTGCAGACAGCGATGAGCGCGGTGGCGTGCACGGGGGTGCCGGTCCTCGGGTGCACCAGCGCGAACACGGGCGGGATGGTGTGGCTCCACGTGATGTGGGTGCTATAGTGTGCCTACCCCAGCACGCCCACCGGCAACACTATGGTCATCCCCTTAAAAGCGCCCAGTGCCACCACATACTGTGCCTAGCTCATCCCCACGCTGGCGAACACCACCGAGTAGGCGGCGCTGCGGTCGATGGCCGTGTACGGCTGCATCATGCTCGACACTAGCGCCATGATGCAGTAGATGGCCATGATGACGGACATGGAGCCCAGCGGGATGTCCCACGACGGGTTCTTGGTCTCCTCCACCATGGTCGCGATGTTGTCGAAGCCGCCGTACGTGAAGTAGACAATCGCCGCCGCCCGGAACACGCCCGGCACGCCGTGTGGCATGAAGGGCCAGAGGTTGGCCGGGTTGGCGTGGATGAACCCGGCCACGATGACGAACGCAATGACGACCACATGCACGGCGGACATGACCCAGTTCACGTAGGAGGTGCCCTTGGCGGTGAGCATGGCCAGCGTGGCGGTGATGGCGACGACGACCACCGCGATGGGGTCCAGCTCGTCGTACCCCTCGGCAAGCCCCGACACATGGATCCGCAACGTGATGGTAGGACGTCCAGGACCACGCCACGGTCGCCGTGCCGATGATGCTCTTGAGGATGAGGTTGGCGGCGGCGGCGATGAACGCCGCGGCGTCGCCGAGATCGACATGGAGGTAGGAGAAGGAACCGCCAGCCATGGGGATCTCGACGGCGAACTCGGTGTAGCAGAAGACGGAGAGCATGTGAAAGCTCTAGTTTGGTTTTAGTTAATTGATGAAACCCTAAGTGCTAACCTAGTTTATCAAAGTGATTATAAGATAGGTAGCACTACTCCAAGTGATGAAGCAATGGCGAAGATCATGACAATGGTGATGGCATGGTGATGATCAAATGCTTGAACTTGAAAAGAAGAAAGAGAAAAATAAAAGGCTCAAGACAAAGGTATAAATAGTATGAGCCATTTTATTTCGGTGATCAAGGCACTTAGCGAGTGTGATCACATTTAGGTTAGATAGCCGTACTATTAAGAAGGGTGAAACTCATATTGAAATGCGGTTATCAAATGCCACTAGATGCTCTAACTCATTGCATATGCATTTAGGATCTAGTGGAGTGCTAACACCCTTGAAAGTATTTGTGAAAGTATGCTAACACATGTGCACAAGGTGATACACTTGGTGGTTGGCATATTTGAGCAAGGGTTAGAAACTTCACCGGCGGAGTGTGGGCAGTCCGACGGTGCCATTGGTGCCCTATATAGAAAAGACAGGGGTTCACAGAGTGACCAGACGCTGGTGGCGTAGTGACCGGATGCTGGGCTCCTGAGGCCGGTCAGTAGCAACAGTGAGCACGCATCTCGGTCTTGTGACCGGACACTAGCACGAAGAGTGACCGGACGCTGGCGAAATGCGTCCGGTCAGTGCCGACGTACGCTGACGTGAGGCGCACAGAGGAAACGTTGAGTGACCGGACGCTGGGTGTGTCCAGTCATGAAATTTCGTGTTTGGAACCTTACTGGAAATGACCGGATGCTAGGGTCCTACGTCCGGTCACTTTCTAACTGACGCGTCCGGTCATCCCTTGACCGTTGAAATTGGGCGATCGGCGTTTGAAGCCGATGACACGTGGCAAGCATCGGGCGAACGGACGCTGGGGTCCTGCGTCCGGTCGAACTGACTAGAGCGTCCGATCACCCTGAGTTGTGCCTAGTGAAGGGGTACAATGGCTCTATTTCGTGGGGCTTCTATTTAGGCCCCATGGCCAGCTCAAGTTCACCCTCTTGGACATTTGCATTGACATAGCAACCTTGTGAGCTTAGCCAAAGCCCTCCCACTCATCTCCATCATTGTTTCATCATCATTGTGAGATTGGGAGAGAATCCAAGTGCATTGCTTTAGTGATTGCATCTAGTGGCACTTGGCATTCGTGTTTCGCTGCAAGATTCACTTGTTACTCTTGGTGGTTGCCGCCACCTAGATGGCTTGGAGCAGCGAGGATCGTTGAGCATAGGTTGGTGATTGTCTCTGGCTCCGATCGTGGTGATTGTGATGGGTCTTGTGCCTTCTTCGGCGGAGAGCTGAAAGGTAACTCTAGTGGATTGCTCGTGTCATTAAGTTTCCTTAGTTGTGGGTAGGTTCTTGCGGTGTCCAATTGTGTGGACGAGGTTCGTGCAACATCTCTTAGCCGCCGAACCACCAAGTGTTGGTCGACACAACGGGGACTAGCGTGCCAGCAAGCACGTGAACCTCGGGAAAAAAATTGGTTGTCTCTTGCCCTTTGGTATTCTCCCGGTGATTGATTTAGTATTCATCTTATAATTGGTTCACTACTCTACACGACAGTATAATCACCCTACTCACTCATTTATATTCTTGCAAACTAGTTGTGGCAAGCTCTTTAGTGTAATTAGAATTGAGAGCTTGCTTTGTTATTTTAAGTTCATCTAGTGGAGCTCTTTAGAGTAGAAAGATTGAGAGCTCTTAGTGAGTAGTAACATTGAAAGTTGTGTGCCTAGTAATCATTGTAACTAGAATTGTTGGATAGGTGGCTTGCAACCCTTGTAGAGCTAGAGCAAGTTTGCATTTCGCTATTTGTCATACTAATCAAATTGCTCTAGTTGATTTGTAGATTTTTAAATAGGCTATTCACCCCCCTCTAGCCATATTAGGACCTTTCAAGTGGTATCAGATCTAGGTTACCATTTGATTGAAGGCTTAACAACCTCAGTGTCAAATTATGGCTCAAGTTGTGTTCAACCATGTGGGGGGCAAACCATCGTTCTTTGATGGCACATGCTATGATTATTGGAAGAGAAAGATGAGGATGTATCTTGGTTCAATCAATGATCAAGTATGGGAGGTGACCAAGAATGACTATGCTATCAATGATCTCAATGACCCCACCAACCAAGACAAGACCAACAAGCAATGCAATACAATGGCTCTCAACACCATATACAATGCCATTGATTCCAAGGTGTTTGAGCAAATCAAGGATTGTGAAAGAGCAAATGAGGTGTGGAGGAGATTGGAGAAAACATATGAGGGCACACCGACGGTGAAGAGTGCTAAGTTGTACATTCTCAAGGATAAGTTGACAAGCTTCAAGATGAGGGAAGATGAGAGCATTCTGGAAATGTTCCATCGGTTGCAAGTGATTGTAAATGACTTGAAGGCCTTGGGAGAGAAGATCAAGGATGATGATGTCTCTCATCGGTTCTTGATGTGCTTACCTCCAAGATTTGAGATGTTGAGATTGCTTATCATAAGAGGAGGATTGAAGGAGATTACCTCTAACCAAGTACTAGGTGATGTCATGACCCAAGAGACATACCGTGTGGAAAGAGAAGGGGATGACAAGGATGACAAGAAGGAAGAAGGAGAAAAGAAGAAGAAGAAGAGTATATCATTCAAGGCTAGCTCATCATTATCCAAGAACAAGGGCAAGTCCAAGAAAGAATCAAGTGATGATGATGATCTTAGTGATATTGATGATGAAGCTATGTCCCTCTTTGTACGCAAGATGGAAAAATTCATGAAGAAGAAGGACTATGGTGCAAGAAAGAGAAGAGATCACACCAAAAGCAAAGAATATGTGAGAAGATGCTACAATTGCAAGAGTCCCGATTACGTTGTAGCAAATTGTCCCTACAATAGTGACAATGATGAGGATGAGAAGAAGAAGCACAAGAAGGATAAGAAAGAAAAGAAGGAGAAGAAGGAGAAGAGAATGACCTTCCAAAAGAAGAAGAAGGGTGGAGGCTATGTGGTCACTTGGGATAGTGATGGCTCTTCGGATAGTGATGACTCTAGTGATAATGGCAAAAAATCTATCAAGAAAGCACTAGCAAGCATCACCATCAACAACAAGCCCTCCATCTTCGACACTCCTTCGACATGCCTTATGGCAAAACCTACCAAGGTAAAATATGATATGAGTGATGATGATGAATGTGAAAGTGATTCTTATAGGAGTGATGATGATGATGAGGAGTACTCCAAGGAGGAGGTCATGGACATGTGTGAGCAAGTGCATACTTACTTTGAGATAAAGAGAAAGGAGTGCAAGGAATTGAATAAGAAAGTCAAATTTCTTGAGCAATCCCTTGATGAGCTCAATGCCACTCATGAGAGGCTAATGGAAACCCATGAGAAGCTTGGCAAAGCTCACTCTAAGCTTGAGAAAGCTCACTCCTCTCTCATCGAGCAAGTCAAAGAGGAAGCCAAGAAGGAGCAAGTGATTGTATCATATGATGTGGGACTAACATATGATCTTATTGATGAATCTTTTTATAAGCCCATTATAGTTGCTCCCACTAACACTTCTTGTAGCACTACTACTTCTACTTCACCTTTGAGTGATGGTCTCACTTATGATGCCTCATTAATGGTGGAAAATGAGACCCTCAAGAAGGAGGTGAATAAGCTCACTCGTGCCTTAGGCAATGCCTATGGTGGAGATGCCCGCTTGCTAAAGTGCTTGGGTAGCCAAAGGTTTTCTCTCAACAAAGAGGGATTAGGCTATACCCCTAAGAAAGACAAGGCGGTCTTTGTCACTCCCAAAGTTAACTTTGTGAAGGGCAATGGTCGGTTTTGCAATAGATGCAAGCAAGTTGGGCATGTAGAGCAATATTGCAAGATTAACAAGAACAAGCTACCTATTGTATCATTAATTAAATTTGATTCTTGTTACATGCTTGTTAAGGGTGCCAATGGTGTGAAGGCTAAGTTCATTGGTACACCAATTGTAGGCCCAAAGAAGAAGGCCATTTGGGTATCAAAGACCTTGGTAACTAACCTTCAAGGACCCAAGCAAGTTTGGGTACCTAAAAAGAATTGATCTTCTTTTGTAGGTTAATTATAAAGCCGGAGAAAGGCATTGGGTGCTTGATAGTGGGTGCACACAACACATGACCGGTGATCCAAGAATGTTCAATTCAATCAATGAAAACAAGAGCAATGGGATTGATAGTATCACATTTGGTGACAATGGCAAAGGCAAGGTCAAAGGGCTTGGTAAGATTGCAATATCCAATGACTTGAGCATTTCCAATGTGCTACTTACAGAGAGCTTGAACTTCAACCTTTTGTCGGTAGCTCAATTGTGTGATCTTGGTTTCAAGTGCATATTTGGTGTGGATGATGTAGAGATTATAAGTATAGATGGCTCTAACTTGATATTCAAAGGATTTAGATATGAAAATCTATACTTGGTTGATTTCAATGCTAGAGAAGCTCAATTGACAACATATTTGATCACTAAGTCTAGCATGGGTTGGTTATGGCATTATCGGTGTTTTGGACTGGCGAGCCCTCAACCAACTAGTAAATTTGTACTACGTGTTCCTAATCCCGGATGGTGATGCAAAGAGACACAAGGTTTATACTGGTTTGGGCAATGGGTGCCCTATGTCCAGTTTGAGAGATCGATCTTGTATTCCTTGCACCGAAGTGCTTGTAGTAGGGGGTTACAAGCAGGGCAAGAGAGGGAGCTAGTCCCAGGTCTCTATGTGGAACGGGGTGAATTGCTTGAGATGTTGATCTCAGGCAGCGGGAAAGCATGTGTATTACAGAGCGTCGAGCGTGTGTTGCTTGTGCGTGTATGCGCGAGTTCGTGAACTTGTGAGCTCGTGTGCCCGCTCCTGCCCCTCTAGAAATGGTCCCAATCCCTCCCCTTTATAGTTGAAGGGGGGGGGACAGGGGTGATACATGTGTTAGCTATGTGGCATCGTGCGAACAGAGGCAGCATGTCCAAGCCCTGTAGCCTATTACTATGGCGGCTTGGTTGATGGAGTGGTCCTGCCCTTGAAGTGTTGGAGCAACGCGCCGGTCACATCCGATCATGTGCGATGTGGGAGCTCCAGAGATAGCTTGACATAGGGCCTGGCGAGCAACGTGCCGATCGCTGTGTGTTGACCGTGTGAAGGGCCGAGGCTTAGTTGGTGCTGAGGCTGAGCCATCATGGGGGGCTCGGCTGTAACAGAACCGACCAATTTATAAGAGCACAAGTACAAAAGCAATCACCGGAGTGATCAAACCGTCATACTTGAACCCATATAAACCCGGTAGTCAACTGAAACCACGAAGGATTTCAAACCAACTTGCATACAACCAAGATCACAGTAATTCAACATAACAAGCCACATGTTACCTCCATTTCACAAGTAGTTCATAAGTACCACATACATCAGAGTACACATAGTTATTACAAAACGAGTTCACAAATAGCGGAAGCAAAGTAGTTTAACACCATCACGCACACTTAGTTCAAATACAAGCCAGTACCATAGTCATATCCAGCAAAAGCAATAAGATAAGATAACATAGATGATCATGCCCATGATCTAGTCTTCATCCCCCGCAGGGTGGAGACAATACTTGCAGTAGCCGTTATATAGCACGTCATCTGCAACAAGGGGAAATAAACCCTGAGTACGAGAAGGTACTCAGCTAGACTTACCCGTCGTAAACCAGAAATAAATGACACCAAGGATTATGCAAGGCTTTATCGGTGGATCTAGCTTGACAAGCATTTTGCAAAAACGCTTTAGTGATACGAGAGCATAATTTGCTTTATGAGTAAGCAGCCATTTAACAATATTAACCTATCAACTAGATTAGCACCTGTACTAGAGCAAGCAATTGATTAACTCCAAACATTAGTAACCATATCCGGTATAATGTGGTATCATCATCATCAATTTAACCATCAAGTTCAATTAAGTGCATCTACGTTGCCGCTGCTCAGTCAAGTTCTCACTATCCGGGAGAGACGGCGATTCGAATCGATTCCTATCCAGCTGGAGGGGTATTCCTAACACAAACCCAGACATACCTCGCGAAGGCATCCTTAGGTCACCTTTGGTACATCTCAGGAATCGCGGCTCCGAGCAGCGCCGCACCCTCAGGGAGTCCACTCTGCCAGGTGGTCAATCTCACCTCGGACTTACGCCAATAGCTCCCTGCACATCCTTACTACCGCCAGGGTGCGCACTTTCACTTCTCGGTCTTCCGGCCTAAGTTGAGCTACTTGGCTTCGCGGTCGGAATGAGTTATCCGGCCAACTAAGTGACAGGCATGCGTTCAATATGACATGAGGACGTACAGCGAATCGGTCCTTAACCGACACAGACGGGGATAGATCCACAACCAAGACCTCCTTGCCTTGTTGCTTCTCTATCGACCTCCCGCCCGGTCACAATTCATTATTAACACATGGTTATTCTCCACGATAGCAATTATAGCCAACCGTGACTAGACATTTTTCTAATATGCAGGTGACAGAAAATCACCTGACTTTTACCGGTCTAAGCATGGCTAAGCTTTGATTCGCTCCTGGACCTAAATAGGATTCAGGGTACGTATACTGGCCAAGGAATAGATATATATATGCAACAAGTGTTCGCATCCAATTTCCTATCACTTAATGCAGCAATAAATAAAGATACTCAAAGTAACCATTTTGAAAATATAGGAGTCTTAGAATGCTCCGGGGCTTGCCTTTCAGAAAAGATGAAGGTTGGTGATCGGGGCACTCAAGAACTTCTTCGCTGACTCCTTCTTCGGGGGCTTGCACCTCCTGCTCCTGAGCTTGCTGCTGCTCCTCCGGAAGTACTGGCTCGAATTCCAGAAGCATAACTCCCTCCGGAACACCTATTGCATGCATATGCATAGTAAGAATCGTGCATGCACAAGAGATGGAAGATGATGAAATATATAGCCATGTATGAATGGACGCATGAAGACATAATGATGCAAGATTAACATTGATTTTTACCGAGTAGGTGCATATCTCTTTTGGAAAACAAGAATGGCACACTCACCAAGTTCTAATAACCTAAGATAAAGTTGTTCATCTTCGGTAAGAGGTCTAGCACCTGCAACTAACAATTTATCTTAAATTAGCCTAGCATCTAAATCATCACATCAACTCATATAAAGCAAACCATTCAATTACTGCGCTCAATAGTTTTCAGGCTGTAAACAGCAGCTACAAGTTTGACCCATAACTGGAGTTCTACAGATCCAAATACCATGATTTAAGACTTTCTGGAAAACTTATAAAATTGTCTACAACTTTGTTTTTGACCACTTTCCCAGTAAACCAATTTATCATGGGGAACTTTATATAGTTCCCCGAATTGTCCAGAAAGGCACAACGCAAGAAATAATTATTAACTTACGTTGCAAACATACAAACGGACAATACCAACTTTACTAACTCATCACACATGTTGAAAGAACACCAGAAAACATAGTGTCCCTTCCTAACTAACTTATTCTCATGCCTTTAATAAATTATTTAGATACTTAGGTTAAATAATAAATACTTATCCAAAGTGTACATAAAATTCCACAAAAATTACAGTAGCTTATACATGTCTCCAATAGGCTACTACATAAATTTCACATCAATTTAACAAGTATCTCATCCTACACAAAAATGACAAGGCATAAAGGCTTAAAATGGCATAAATAGGAAACCTTAGTGAAAAGTGTCAAGCAACAGATTTCATATTTTTCCTAGCATCTTTCTAGCATAAGAACCTTACTCACCAAATTTTACCTACACTGGATCTATAGAAAAATTATGAAAATTCACATAAGATCCATCCATTGATAAAAAGAAATTCTATAACTTAAAAACTATACATGCACTAGCTCTGAATTTTTAACCATACCTTCTACTAAGCAAAAATAGATGACCCACAAAATTTCATAATTTTTGGACCACAGAAACTCAAGTTAAAATTCAAACAAGTTTGCATGTATTTAAAAACACATTTCAAGTTCCTATTTAATTCACCCAACATTTCTGAAACATGTGCTCATATAATATTTTTGTTAAATACTAGACATGACCAGGAACTTAACAAAATTAGAACCACAGCATTTGGATCTATATACTAGGAGATACACATTTTTGAATCTATATGCCAAACTGTGAAATAAAACAAACAACAAATAAGAAAACAGTCTACTGCTGTTGGGCCGGCCCGAAGAACGGCGGCCCGTGAGCGACGCTGGCGCGGCCCAAGATGCGGCGCAAGCGGCCCAACCGGTGGCTTCCTCAGCAGCGGCGACTGACAAAGGGCCCCGCGCGCCAGTGAGAGAAAACAGGGGAGGAGGAACGGCGGTGGCGCAGTTCGCCGCCGGTGGCTTCTCCGGCGAAGGGTGTGGCACCAACGTGCTCAGCTCACTGCCCCGCACCGATGGGAGAAGAAAACGGGCTTCCTAGCTACCGAGGAGGGGGTCGCCGACGGCAATGGCGCTTGCGGCGGTGCTGCGCAAGGCATGCCGGCCAACTTCGACCATAGCGGACTGACCTAAGCCAGGCGTGAGCGTCAGGAGTTCGCAAAGACAACGAGGGATGGGAGAGAAAGGAAAGAGGGAGCTCCGGTGGTGGTTGGCCATGGCGGGCTCACCTCCGACGAGGTTGCAACGGCGCGGGAATGCCGAAAGCGGCCTCACCAGAGGTTGACTAGCTACGTGGAGGCGACGACGAGCAAGAGGAGGTCGCGGCGGAGCTTGGAGCTAGCTGGCGACAGCGTTTTTGCAGTGGCGCGAGAGCGAGGTAACGGCGGAGGCTCGGCTGGCAATGGCGAGCGGCTGCGGCTCGGTTCTGGCGAACAGGCGAGGCGAGACACGGCGTAGGTGAAACAAATAGGCCGGCCAGCAGGCGCGTGGCGTCGTCGTGTCCGCGATGGCCTGACCCGCGGGGCCAACGGCGGCGTACGGCCGCCACTTGGCACGCGCGGCCTGAGCTCGGTCGGCCATGACTGACCGGCCGAAGCGCTGTAGACGCGATTCAGAGAAACATCGCTGGAGCCTGACAGCGAGTTTTTGACGATCATTAGTTCTTAAACGGTGCCGATTTAGCTCTAGGTTAAGTTGACAAAGTTGGAGATTGAGGTGAGAACTACAACTTTTCTAATTGGCACACGAGCTGATTCGGTTAGGTTAGGGAGATACAAGGCTCCAAACAATGGTACAAGAAACTGAAATTCAGCTTTTGGACTTCGAAAATTTCTAAGTGTAGAATCAGCCCCAATTCTGACTTGTGGGCCATGTTTGAGACTGTTCCACACATTTTCATGACTTGACCTCTAAACAAAGTTTGTTCCTTATAAAATTTTGTACAACTTTGCTTTAGGTTGCTCAGACATGCAAACACTCTAAGCTACACTTTTTAAACAGTCAAACTCAGGAGCTCTAGGGATCCATAATGGTCAAACCATGACTTGGAAACCTAATTAGGCAAAATGATCCACATAAACATTGTTCCTAATGACATTCTAAATATTACTAAGTTGTTTAAGAAAATTATTAACCACACCACACATTGGTCACACAAGAATCAAGCATTGCTCGTACTGAAACAATGAAAAACCAAAGAACTGTTGCATTTGTTTCCTAGTCATGTTTCACATGTTTCATGATCCTGTTGCATAGTACAACTAGCTATGTTTCACTAAGTGAGTTACACATGTTGCACTTGGGTGTTGCACACTATTCGTTCCATGAAAACAATACACATGAATTATACAATATGTTGCAATGTTTCGAAAACATGTTTCATGTGATATAAGCTCATGAATGGATGAATGATGCTCATGTCCATGAAATGCAAGTGCAATTATGCAAGCCTAACACCTAGGGTGTTACATCGGCGAGCACGAATCTTGAGGTTGCCAAGACCCTGAAGTAGATTGCCGAGGTGTGGAGGGAGCAGGTGGTCCTGCACGCTGATTCCGAGGCTATAGTGACCCGGACTTGACTCCCCATGCTGCGCTGTCCTTGGAGCAGTTGGGGTTAGGCAGCATAGTGCGGTATGGGTGTTAGTCGTGGGTATAGTGCCAATCACATCGGCCAATAACCCCTGCCCCGTCCTGTGTCGGACGGCATGGCATCGATGTGACCTATATCGTGTCGGCCACTCTGCTGTGTCGAGCTGTTGTTCAGCTGATATTGCAGGAGCGGTTGGTCGCATTAATTGGACACGATGCTCTGTCAGGGAGATCGGTCAAGACGGAGGCAGCGGGGCCGTTGTCGAGCCGGCCTTGAGCGAGACGGAGAATCGGCAACTCGTCCAAGGCCTTACGTGCGAGGCCTCGGGCGAGACGGAGAATTGGTTGCTCGTCCGAGACCTTTCGTGCGAGGCCTCAAGCGATGCGGAGAGTCGGTGGCCTTGGATAAGGCCAGGGGTTAGCTAATGGTTGTCTGTTGGCTTTGATTTTGACAGGGTCTAAGTGATTTTTCGGTTTTCGCTTAGGGGACCCCGTTTTATGATACCCGACAGTAGCCCCCGAGCCTCAGGGAGAGCGTGAGCGCTCTCCTTGAGGTTTTGACGAGACTCGGCTCGCGGTAGCTCCTGACAGGATGGTGTTTCGTACTCAAGGCCTTAGTGGGTGCGTGTGAGCGCACCCACCGGGTGTAGCCCCCGAGGCCCTAGAAGAGTGGATTTATTCCTCCAGGGGCTTTTCTTATGTCGTGCGAGGGGTTACATTGCATTTGCCGAGCCCATGAGTGCGAGTTCGGGTCGCTGAGCCTCAGCTTTGTCACAGGAAGAGCCCCCAAGCCTCTGCGTGGAGCAAGAGGTTGATCAGGAGTTTCCCTATCTTTTCTGTGTGGCCCTCACGCATCCTTTTCGTTTAGAAGGAGGGGTGGAGGATGCCATGCTACCCTTGGTGGGCGCGAGCAATGACACCTTCGGTGAGCTGTTATCGGGTAAGTCCAAGTGGAGGCCCATGCCCCGTTCGATAGGGGTCAGCTAGCGGTCCAGAGATGCACTCCAAAAGTACCATAGGGTTTCTCTAGTGGGTCCCAGGGCCGTTCGATGGGCCATGGTGGCTCGATGCCTCCCTACGGTGGGATCCCATTCGGAGACCTCCCTGTCGGTCTCGGACACAACTTAGGGCGTCCCGAGCGATCGCTTGCTCGGGCCTCGGCCATGTACGGGCTCGCCCATAGTTGTCCCTGACTCTGTTGCCCTGGGGCGGCTGTCGAAACCTTTAGGGGCCCAGCCTTTGAACCCCTGGACCGTAACGGGCTCGATGCCCTTTATCGCATTTTTCCGAGCCTCTAAGCACGAGATTGTCTTCGTCCTAGGTGCAGGAAGAGCCCCCGAGCCTCTGCGTGGAGCGAGAGGGCGGTAAGGAGTTCCCCTAGCTTTTTGTGCGACCCTCGTGCATCCTTTTTGTTTGGAAGGAGGGGTTGTTTGCCGAGCCCTCACGTGCGAGCCTGGGTCGCTAGGTCATGGCAAGGTTGCAGGAAGAGCCCCTAGATCGTAATGGGCTCGGTGCCTAGTTCCTTCGTCTGAAAGGAATCAGGTGGGGGATATCCCCCCCATTGGCTTGACAATGGCAGGTGCGCCTTTTGAGGCGATTTTCTTGGGGAGGTGGAACGGCGCCTGCCGCTGCTGCAGTCGGACACGACGCTCTGTCAGCGGATGGGACATAACTATTCCCGCGATTAGTAAGGAAAAGGTGGGCGCGTGGGCGGTAAAATTGGATCCGGATTAACTATGCCGGATCTAAGGGAAACTTCCCCGATTTCATCGCCCGCCCGTTTTGCCCCCTTCCCGTATAAATATGTGATGAGCCTCACCCCTCTCCTCCTTACCTTACCTGCCTTTGCTTTTGCTGCCCTCGAGCTGTTGCTAGGAACAGAGAGTGCCGGGGAGAAGAAGGGAGAAGGGCGAGAAAGAAAGAGAGCGAGAGAGGCTTACCGCCATAGTCGTAGTCTCCATCACACTCATGGTCGGCGCTGTTGTCATTGAGGTAGATCCTTGGGGTCAGTCCGACGTATCCGTGGAGACGCTCCAGTCGCTCGTCGACGATGGCCTTCTCCGTCCGGTTACTGACCCCAACAGGCCAGAGTGCATTGCTCCGTCGAGCGAGCCGGAGCCGAGGCCACGCGATGGCTACGTTGTGAGCTTCATGTCCTTTCACGAGCGTGGTCTCGTCCTGCCGGTGGACCGGTTCATGTGGGCGCTCCCGCACTACTATGGCGTGGAGATCCATAACTTCAACCCCAACTCCATCGCGCAGGTGGCCATCTTCGTCGTCGTCTGCGAAGGGTACCTGGGGATTGCCCCCCATTGGGAGCTATGGCTCCACCTCTTCCGGGTGGGGCATACCACTAAGGCGTCAGGCACGACGGGCACGAGGAAGGCAGTGAGGGCCAGTGGCTGCACTCTCCAAGTGCGCCAAGACCGGCAGCACCTTTACATCCCAGCCCAGCTTACGTCAACCAATCGCCGCTGGTACACCAGCTGGTTCTACCTCTGTAATGATGATGGGGGACTTCCCCTCTACACCGGGCAGATCGTGGAGAGCTGTTCGGAGAAGTGGAGGTATGGCATCCTGAAGGAGGACCAGCCCAAGCTGTAGCCGCTCCTGGATGGGCTAGAGAGGCTGCGGAACCGCAGCCTTACGGTGGCTGTGGTCGTGGCTGCCTTCCATCACCAGAGGGTGCTGCCGCTGATGGCTTGGCGGCGGTGCCTGTTCGAGATGAGATCGGATGAGCCGATCGAGAGCATCCGAATGTCCGCCTCCGCCCTCTCTAACGAGGAGATTATTCGTCGGGTGAGAGAGACGGTGGAGGGGCGGCTGAAGATTGGTGGTCTGACCCCATTCGTGATGCGCCCATTGTGGGGGTACCTTTCTCTGGTAAGTCACACGCTGCTGCAGCCCCCGAGGCCTCCTTATTCCTCACCACTTTCTAGTCCCTTATTTGTGTTCGCCGTCCCCGCAGGGGATGAGGGACGTGCGAGCCTCCCCGCCGCCCGTTCCTGAGGACGCAGAGCGGCGGGTGGTGAACCGGGCGCACGCCAAGGCACAGAAGAGGCGGAAGGACACCAAGGAGGCAAAGCGCACAAGGAAGATCCTTGAGCGCGAGGGACTAGAGAAGCATCACCGGTAGCAGAGGTAGGATGGTCTCTCGGTAGAGTCGTCTCCGTCGCTGTCACTATCGACGGACTCTATGGGTGAAGATGACGAGAGTGAGATGGGGCGGGGTCCCCTGGACCATCTCCCTGACATCGGGGAGACAGTGCTCAGGCATTGGCGAGCAGCCTGGTGCTTCTAGGAGGAGGAGGAGGAGAGGACGCCTTGGGGCCAGCAACCGCCCGCCCCGAGGCCGAGGCTGACACGCCCGAGGCAAGGGCGTTAGGGAAGCGCGCCGTCAGCCCGGTGGTCTTGACGGCAGAGGTGGAGCAGACGGCGGTGGGGGCGATGCAACTACCCCCACAGAGGGTCGAGGGGGCGCCAGAGTCCGGCGAGGACCAACCGGCACCGGCGGATACAGAGGTCGTGCCACCGCCGCCGCCACCACCGTTGCAGAGGAGGGTCACCATGCCAAAGCGGTTGCATCCTCGCTCGAGGTGAGTGTTTTATTGGTGGAGTAGTAGTACCTCCCGCTCATCCCTTGGCCACATGCTGACCTTGTGAATTTGCACCTCCAGCCGGAAGCGTCATGTGGAAGTGCCCGCCCTAGCGCGACATAAGGTGCTCAAGGTAAGCGCCGGCTCCACTGCCCAATGGGTGATAGAGGCGCAAACTGCCATGCAGCGTGGAGCGGCCATGGCTAGGGCCGACCCGAAGGAGCCGGGTGCCCAAGGAGAGGTGGCCGAGGCAGCCATGGAGCAAGCAGAGGAGGAGGAGCCGAGGCCCATGAGTCAGCTAGAGCCGAGGCGCCTTCAGTCGCCCAGGCCACCAAGGCCGAGGCCCCCCAGACCTCTGAGGCTGAGGCGACGGAGGCCAGGGTGCCTAGGACCACCGAGGCCGCGGTGGTGGAGGCCGGAGCCCTTGGGACCACTGAGGCCGGGGCGGTGGAGGCTGGTGTGAGCGCGGCGAAGCCAGTGGCCCAAGAAGTGGAGACAGGGGTGGGGCAAGCTTCAATACTGCCCCTAATCCAAGGCCCGCCGCCGCCGCAGGAGAGCGCCCAGGGAGTGGAGGTCCATTCGGTCTCCTGCGACGATACTTCCTAGGAGAAGGAGGTGGCGGATACAGAGGCAGCCAGCACTGTGGAGCAGCCTGCTCCGACCTCTGGCTAGGGAAGCTCGGCCCTCGTGCGAGTGCAACCTGAGCCCCACAGGTGGGATCACCCGCGTGTCTTGTGGTGGATCCGGGACGACCCTGAGGGGGAGCCTCTGTTCACCCTTGAGGACGTAGCTGAGGGGGGGCATTGGGACACCTTTGAGCAATACCGCCAGCTGGCGGAGTGGTCGCTGCGGACAACGCTATCCGTCGTGGCCGATGATCTGCCCAGGGTCGCCCAGGTACGTGCCTTCTTTTCTCATGTGGTGTCGTCTTTTTCCGAATTTTCTCGTAGTGCATGATGTCCGTCTTGCCTATCTAGGAGCTTGAGGCCCAGTCCCTTGGGAAGTCGTTGTTCCTCCAGCGGGAGAGGGACGTCTGGGACCAGCTCCAGCGGCAGAAGGACTTGCTTGCTCACGCCAATGAGCTTCTGTCGGTGCAGAGCATGGAGGTGGAGGACCTCCACCTTCGTTGTGTCGATATGAGGGCCGAGGCAGCCACGACTTAGGAGCAGGTCGCCCCTTTGGTGGCGTGGGTCAAGGAGCTAGAGGAGGAGCTGACTCGGGTGGCCGGTGATCGGGACGTCTTCAGGTCCCAGGCTAAAGAAGCGATGGCCTCTGCCAAGGCCCTTGCTGGGTAGCTAGGGACGGAGTAGGGTGCACACCTGCTGACGAAAGGCACCCTGGCTAAGGCCCTCAAAGTAGCCGAGACCTCCCAGACTAAGGCTCTGGTCTAGAAGGGAAAGGCCGAGGGTGAGTCCTATTCTCCTTGTTTTATTTGCTTTTCTTATGATCGACCCCTAACTTTCTGGAGTGGTGCAGAGCTGGAGGTAGAGGCTTCTAGGGCGGCCGAGGCCTCACGGGTCGAGGTCCAGTCCTGGAAAGAGAAAGCCAAGGCCTCTTGGGTTGAGGTCCAGCGCTGGAAGGAGAAAGCCGAGGGTGAGTCCCGTAGGGCTTCGCCCCTTTTTGGCTTATTTTCTTTCGCGCTTAACCCCATCCTGCTTGTCTCGACGCAGGGTTGGAGAAGGAGGCTTCCCGGGCAGCTGAGGCTTCCGTCACAGTGCAGGTGGTGCTCGAGGCCTAGATCGAGGGGCACAACGCGCTGCGGAGCGCCACCCGTGCTGCCTGTGAGGCCCTGGAGGTTGAGGGGGTCCATTCGGGCAGCTCCCTTGGGAGTCGCTTGATCATGTTGAGCGGCCAAGTGTGCGAGCGACTCTGAGGGGCGCTGCACATGGGCATCAAGCGCGCCCTGGCCATCGTCGCCTCGCACTACGTTGGCATCGACCTCGAGGCCATCAGCGATGGCTACGTCCTGGCCGAGGATGACGAGGAGGCCAATGAGGAGGTCGCGAAACTGATGGAGGTGGCTAAGGGCCCTGAAACGGCGCTAGCCAAGCTGTTCGAGGAGGAGGTGGTCCCTCCCACACCGTCCGGCGATGCTGGAGACCCTGAACCTTGACCTAGGCCCAAGAGGCCATGTAAAATAGATTAGGGATTACGTTACCGTATCATAACGCTGGTGGCCATCGAGGCCTTTTTAAAGTAATCGTGCGTCTACGCTTCTCAATCGTTTTTTATTGTATTTCCGAGCCTCTACCCTCTGTCTCGTCTCTAAACATATTTCTTGCAAAAAACTTCCTCGGAGCCTAAGCTGCCCCTCGGGCAAAAGGTGGTGAGGGAGTGCCATAGCCCAGAGGCATAGGCTGTCTCACGACTCGGCCGGCCTTTTGGCCTTGAGACAATCTTTCGGTCTTTAGGTTTTTTACAATCGATTTTTCAGAGCACGCTAGAGAGTTTGGCGTAGAATTTTTTTCGAAAAACGATTAAAAATGGAGCATGGGACTTAGGGGGGAGTCCCCCCTTCTAGCCCTCGAGGGAGGCTCGGTTCTATAGAGGCAGAGCCGTGTCCTGTTTGAGCCCTGCAGTGGGCGCCTCTGCAGAGGCAGAGCTGAGTCTCCCTTATGGTGTTATCGTAATGCCGAGGCCCATGATGGGCTCGGGGGGTTTCTCAAAAGATTAGAACAACTAAAGAACGATTCTTAATTGTATTTCGAGAAACAATGTATACAATGCTTGGAATTTTAAGGGTAAAAGCGACGTAGCTGTTCTATATTCCAAGCATTGGTGAGGATTTTGCCCTTCTCGTTGGCTAGCTTGTAGGTCCTGGGCTTCAGCACTTGGGCGATGATGTACGGTCCTTCCCATGGCGGGGTTAGCTTGTGGCGGCCCTTGTTGCTCTGCCTTAGCCTTAGCACTAGGTCGCCCACCTTTAGGTCTCGGCCTCGAATGTGCCAGGCTTGATAGCATCGTAGAGCTTGTTGGTACTTGGCCGAATGTAGCAGCGCAACGTCTTGGGCTTCCTCCAGTTGGTCGAGGGTGTCCTCGCAGGCGGTGCGGTTACTTTGCTCGTTGTAGGGCTGTACCTTGGGGAACCATACTCCAAGTCAGTGGGGAGGATACCCTCGGCTCCATAGACCAGGAAGAATGGTGTGAACCTCGTGGCTCGGCTCAGAGTGTTCCTCAGACTCTAGATGACTGACAAGAGTTCAGCAAGCCATTTCTTGCCAAACTTCTTCAACCGGTTGTATATTCTTGGCTTGAGGCCTTGTAGGATCATGCCGTTGGCACGTTCTACATGGCCGTTTGTCCTAGGGTGTCCTATGGCTGACCAGGCCACATGGATGTGGTGGTCATCGCAGAACGTCAGGAACTTGTGGCCGGTGAATTGCGTCCCATTGTCAGTGATGATGGTGTTTGGAACCCTAAACCTATGGATGATATCAGTGAAGAATAGCACCGCTTGCTCAGATTTGATTTGATTGATCGAATGAGCCTCGATCCACTTGGAGAACTTATCGATCGCTACCAACAGATGGGTGTAGCCCCTGGGGGCCTTCTACAGAGGCCCAACCATGTCTAGCCCCCACACGGCGAATGGCCATGTAATGGGGATGGTCTGGAGGGCTTGGGCCGGGAGGTGCGTTTGCCACGCATAGTACTGGCATCCCTCATAGGAGCGTACTAGCTTGGTGGCATCAGCAACCATCGTCGGCTAGTAGAACCCTTGGCGGAAGGCGTTCCCGACGAGCATCCGAGGCGCTGCATGGTCCCCACAGGCTCCTGCATGCAAGTCCCAAAGTAGGGCTTGACCTGCCTCGGTGGTGATGCATCGTTGAAGGACGCTAGATGGGCTTTGCCTGTACAACTTGTCATTGCTAAGGACATAAGCTTTGGCTCGTCGTGCGAGCCACTTGGCTTCGGTCCTGTCTATAGCGAGCTCTCCTCAAACGAGGCAATCAAGGAACGAGACCCGCCAGTTCGTGCCCTAGTTGGCCTCAGGAGGTTCCGCGTTTACTTCCATGACCTCGGTCTCGGCCACGGGGGTCTCAGCGACCGAGGGGGCCTTGAGCCCCGCGGTGGGCTTGACTGATGGGCCCTCTTCCACTGTCGAGGCGTAGTCGATGGAAGGCTTGTGGAGGTCTCTGGCGAAGATGTTTAGGGGGACCAGGGCCCATGCCGATGCCATCTTTGCCAGTTTGTCCACGGCCTCGTTGAACTTTCGCGTGATGTGGTTGAGTTCAAGGCCGTCGAACTTGTCTTCAAGGTGATGTACCACCTTGCAGTATGCCTCTATCTTGGGGTCATGGCAGTTCGACTCCTTCATCACTTGATCGACAATGAGCTACGAGTCGCCCCGCACGTCGAGGCACCATACTCCAAGTTCGATGGTGATCCGCAAGCCATTGACGAGGGCTTCATACTCAGCTGTGTTGTTGGAGGCTACGAAGTGGAGCCGAATCATGTAGCGCATGTGCATTCCGAGGGGTGAGATGAAGAGCAGACCCACGCCTGCCCCGGTCTTCATCAGGGACCCGTCGAAGTACATGGTCCAGCATTCCGCCTGGACTTGAGCAGGTGGCAGTTGGGTGTCAGTCCATTCAGCCATGACATCGGCCAAGACCTGAGATTTGATTGCTTTCCGAGGCGCAAAAGACAAGGCTTCCTCCACGAGTTCGACGACCCACTTGGCTATCCTACCCGAGGCCTCCCGGTTATGGATTATCTCTCCTAGGGAGAAAGATGACACCACGGTCACCGGGTGGGACTCAAAGTTGTAACGCAACTTGCGTCGAGTCAAGACTATGGCGTAGATCAGGTTCTAGATGTGGGGGTAGCATGTCTTAGTCTCGGAGAGCACTTCGCTGATGAAGTAAATAGGTCGTTGGATGGGTAGGGCACGCCCTCTTCCTACCTCTCGACTACCACGGCCGTGCTAACCACTTGGGTCATTGCGGTGATGTAGAGTAAGAGGGCTTCACCCTCGGCTGGCGGAATCAGGATGGGAGGATTGGTGAGCAATGCCTTGAGCTTGGCGAGGGCTTCTTCGGCCTTGGGAGTCTAGGAAAAGCTTTCAAATTTCCTCAGGAGGCGGTACAGAGGCAAGCCTTTTTTGCCAAGGAGCGAGATGAAGCGGCTCAGGGCCGCAAGGCATCCCATGACCCTCTGCACTCCCTTGAGGTTTTGGATCGGTCCCATGTCGGTCACGGCCAAAACCTTCTCCGGGTTGGCCTCGATGACGCGTTCCGAGACTATGAACCCTAGGAGCATGCCTCGGGGAACCCCGAAGACACACTTCTCGGGGTTGAGCTTGATGCCCTTCTCTTTGAGGCATTTGAAGGCTATCTCTGGGTCATCGATGAGATTGCTGGCCTTCCTGGACTTGACCACGATGTTGTCCACATAGGCCTCGATGGTTCGCCCGATGTGCTCGCCGAAGACCTAGGGGTCATGCACCGCTGGTATGTGGCCCCTGTGTTTCTGAGGCTGAACGGCATGGTCACATAGCAGTACATGCCGAATGGGGTGATGAAGGAAGTCGTGAGCTGGTTGGACTCTTTCATCTTGATTTGATGGTAACCGGAATACACATCAAGGAAGGACAGGATTTCGCATCCCACAGTGGAGTCAACGATTTGGTCAATTCAAGGTAATGGGAAAGGGAATTTTGGACATGCCTTATTTAGATCGGTGTAGTCTACGCACATTCTCCACTTCCCATTTTTCTTCTTAACTAACACAGGGTTAGCTAACCACTCCGGATGGGACACTTCCTTGATGAATCCGGCCACCAAAAGCTTATGTACTTCCTCGTCGATGGCCCTGTGCTTTTCTTCGTCGAATCGGTGTAGGCGCTGCTTCACTGGTCTAGAACCGACCCGGATGTCCAAGGCATGCTCGGTGACCTCCCTCGGTATGCTCGGCATGTCCAAGGGACTCCACGTGAATAGATCGGCATTCGCACGAAGAAAGTCGACGAGCAGGGCTTCCTATTTGATGACGAGGGTGGCGCTGATCCTCAGCGCTCGGTCATCGGGGTAGGTGGGGTCGACCAGGACGAGCTTGACGGCCTCCGTGGGCTCGAAAGTCCTGGCACGATGCTTGGAGTCAGGCGCCTCACTACCAAGCTGGTCGAGGTTGATGATGAGGGTCTTGTCTTCCACGAGAGCCTCAGTGTACTTGATGCATTCTACGTCACAGTCATAGGCATGTTCATACGTGGACTCGACCGTGATGACGCCGTTGGGACCCGGCATCTTGAGCTTGAGGTAGGTGTAGTTGGGGACCGCCATGAACTTGGCATAGCACGGGCGCCCTAGGATGGCGTGGTATGTTCCCTTGAACCTAACCACCTCGAAGGTGAGGACTTCCTTGCGGTAGTTGGAGAGAGTGCCGAAGGAGACAGGCAGGTCGATGCGCCCGAGGGGTCACGTTCGCTTCCCTGGCATGATGCCGTGGAAAGGCGCGGCATCACCTCGGAGCTATGACTGGTCGAGCTCAAGGAGCTCTAGGGTGTTGGCGTAGAGGATGTTGAGGCCGCTGCCTCCATCCATCAACACCTTAGCGAGCCAGGTGTTATCGATGATGGGGTCAACAACGAGTGGGTACTGCCCAGGGTTTGGGACACGATCGGGGTGGTCATCCTGATCAAAGGTGATCGCCTCCCAAGACCAGTTGAGGTATCGGGGAGTGGCCACCTTCACCGAGAAGACCTCCTGGCATTCCCTCTTTCGCTGGCAAGCCGTGAGGCACGCTGAAGGTCCGCTGAAGATCATGAAGGCGTTATGTACCTCGGGGAACCCGTCGTCCTTGTCGTCGTCCCTATCGCCGGCGCCCCTCTTTTTGGCCTCGTCGTCGGGGAGCCTGAGCTTGGCGTAGTAACGCCAGAGCATGGTGCACTCTTCGAGGGCGTGCTTCATCGAGCCCTGGTGGTAAGGGCAGGGCTTCTTCAGCATGTTGTCGAAGAGCCCGGGGCCTCTAGGGCCTCGGGGATTCTTGCGATCCACGGCTGTGATCAGACCAGCCTTGAGGACCTCCTGCTTCCCCTGGTGACCCTTTTTCTTTTTCTTGGGGAGGTGGGGAGCCAAGGCCTTGGGGGCCTCGTCCCTCTGCTTCCCCTTGGCTTCATTGTCGGGGAAGATGGCACCGACGACCTCTTCACCCGAGGCGAAGTTGGTGGCGACATCGAGGAGCACGGCAGCCGAGGTCAGTACGTTCTGGCCTAACTCTCGTACCAGGTCTCGGTAGGTGGTGCCGGAGAGGAAAGCCTAGACAATTTCTGAGTCGCCGACGCTGGGCAACTCGGTGCATTGCTTGGAGAAGCATTGGATGAAGTCTCAAAGAGACTCGCTCGGCTTCTGGCGACAACTCTTAAGGTCCTAGGAGTTTTCGGGGCGCACGTATGTGCCCTAGAAATTCCCGATGAAGACCCTGACCAAGTCGCGCCAGTCGTGGATCTGCGAGGGAGGGAGGTGTTCGAGCCAGGCTCGCGCCAAATCTGACAGGAACAACGGGAGGTTGTGGATGATGAGCAGGTCATCGTCTGCGCTGCCTAGCTGACAGGCCAGGCGGTAATCGGCCAGCCAAAGTTCGGGGTTGGTCTCGCCACTGTACTTCATGAGGTTGGCCGATTGCCGAAACTGGGCCGGGAAATGAGCAGCGCGGATAGCTCTGCTAAAGACTCGAGGGCCAGGCGGCTCAGGAGAAGGACTGCGGTCTTCCCCACTATCGTAGCGGCCATCTCGGTGCGGGTGGTAGCCTTGGGCGGGGCCTTCATTGTCATGGCGCCGTCGCCTGCTGGCCACATCATGGTTGCCTTACGCCTCGCGTCGGCCGCCGATGCAGTCGTGCACCGAGGGGGCCCTGTTGGTGGTTGGTGCTTGAGCAGGCTCGGGGCAAACCGAGGCCCCTCTATCCTGCCAAAGTGATCCCGTGGGTAGCTTCAAGGCGCCCCCGTGCCGCCGAGAGGCGGAGGTCTCGGCCTGCTGCACCGCGGCGGTCTCGAGGAGGTCCCGGAGCTCACCGTGGACCCATTGCCCGATCATGGTGGAGGGCTCGGGCATCGTTCGAAGAAGCATCACTGCTGTCGCGACGTTCTGGCTCGCGCAATTGAAGATAGGGGGTTGCTCGTCCCCCCCATCATTGTTGATGCGGCGGTGGACGTCGTGGGCCCTCCGCTAGGCTACTCCGACCTCGCTGCGACCCCGCTGCTCTTGCTCAAGAGTGTCTCGAAGCTACTGAAGAAGGAGCCAGTCTTGTTCGACCTTGGCCTAGAGCTCATGGAGCTGCTCTAGGTCCGGGCATTGAAGCGTGGTGGTGGGACAATGCGTGGAGGTGTAGCGAGCCAAGTTCTCGTTCCGCGCTGCTGGTGGGACAACGTGTGGAGGTGTGGCATTGCCTGCCCCCTGGCGAAGCAGGGAACGGTTGCCTGCCCCTTCGTCCTCATTGCCTGTGCTTGGCATCCCGAGTCCGACGTGGAAGCACTCACGAGTGGGGTCATAAGTGCCTTCGTCGTCAGAGTCGGAGTAGCCAAAGCAATAGTCGCTCGCGACCAGGAAGCGACGCATGGCTTCAGGGTCGCGAAGTCTAGAGAAGTCCGCTCCAGCCCATGCCTCGTCCTCTTCCGAGGAGTCAGCGTGGGTGTGGGTCGAAGTCGTGGTGTCAAAGTCGAGGGTGAAGCGCTGGTGGCGTCCTGAGGGCTCCGCGTGAGCAGAAGCGTAGGCAGAAGCATAGGTGGTGGTGGCATTTCTCAACCCAAAGGGGTATGGCGATGGTGCCATCGCTAGGCTTTGCTCCACCGAAGTCGACTCCTCAGGAGGTGCAGGGCAGAGCTTGATGACGGGGCGTCGCCGCACGCCACCGGCGTCTTTCCCTTGTCCAGGCTTAGGCTAGACAGGTCCCCAACCAGGGACCTTGTGCCAGCAGCTGGGCATGGGATACCGGTGGAGCGCGGCGCCTCGCCCTGAGCTTGCATGGTGTCGGGGTGGTCCCGCCCGTGTCGTGCCTGGCAAGCATGATGAGAGCGGCGGCATGGGCGCCGCCTGCGCCTAGGCTGTTGGGGCGTGACGTCATCGACGATCAGTGGGACTCTGGGTGAGAGCAGTACCATATCGTACTCATGTCCTAGAGACATGAACTCTAGGCTCCCAAACCAGATTATCATGCAGAGACACAGTGGTCGAACGGGGTCTGCCATCTGGAACTTGTCGGGATGATGAGGCTGACACGCAGTAGGGCCCCTACCTGGCGCGCCAACTGTCAGTGTTTTGGACTGGTGTAGCACCTGGTTTTAAAGACAAAACCAGATACACACTATATGTGAGCCCATGAAGTCAAATTTCACATATAGCCACCAATCAGGGTAATATCAAAAGACAATACTTATTACATAACGTATTAGTAAAAGAAAAGTACCCTCAGAGTAAAGATAGCGGAAAGTTGACTCTGATCTTCAGGCGAAGACTCCAAATTCACAGGGACGACTGACTGGTTGACCATAAGCCTAACTCCTCCAAACCAGCAATCTGGTACCCATCCGGGATTTTTATCCAAGTATAGAAAAATAAAGCAAGTGTAAGTACATGTCGTACTTAACAATTATATCATGGGGTTCATGAGGCTCAAAAAGGGCTGACACTGGTTTAACTGCAATTAGCCTTTGTTTAGCACGATTTTAGCAATTGGTTGGCATCAAGTTTATCCATAAGCCCATAAACTCATGATCAGGTAAACATGATTAATGTATAGCATAAACAATTAATCATTAGTACCATTATCCATTAGTGATCATCTCTATTCCATAAGGGTCCAAGGCCGCTCGTGTCCGTGAGCACGGCTATTATAACAGTTTTATACTCTGTAGAGTTTGTACACGTTCACTGTGAGTTGTAATTTACCCTTTCGCCCGAGGTAGCTATTCTCTTGACCCACTTCCAAGGAAGGTCGGTAGGGTTCACTATGAAGCCTTTCAAAAGATTTCGTCTAACAAGTTAGGGCCGCTAGGCGTATGTGGCCCATCTCTAGGAGTGGCATGTGTGGGCATCGCAGCACGGTACACACTTCCCAGCAGCAAAGGAAACATACCCCGTGCCTAAAAGGTAACCACTAACAAGATAGAAAAGATCCTCATACTGAGCTAAAGCCAGAGCCATATGGCCCTCACAGCTATATTGTAAGTCCCGGATGATCGCTTACAGATAAGTCCTTAGGGAGAGGAATCTGAAGCATATAAACACTTCAGCCCCCTGGTTCCATGTTACTAAAAAAGTCATATTTTAATGTTTATTGCATATATCATTAGTCAAGTTACAAGATCATGGTTTTGATTAAGCACTAGCAAAAACTATCCAATGCAATATCCCAAAGGTGTCAAGGTGCAAGATATCAAATATCTAGGATATCCTATTTGGCAACAAGGGAGACACTTGCAATATGAATTAAGTGATTAAATGTGAATAGGTAACAAGGATAGTCCCATGCTATACTTGCCTTAACTTGCTTTTCCCCCAAAGCAATACGCTCAAAAGCCTTTAGTATCCAACTTCCAATCCTCTGCTTCCAATTCTCAGCTTCTAGTCTTCAGAGAACAGCTTCTTAATCACCACGTAAACCTCACCGATTGACTAAATCATATATCACCACACATACATCCATACATGGCATACAAATAAGAATATATGAGAACAGTACACCAACCAATAAAATAAGCAAAACAGCGTATCGCTACGAATACACAAACGCAAAAGACACGCTATACGTGATTCAACGAAAAAGCGACTAACGAAGCAACGAAAAATAAAACCTATCCATTTAACTTATTTTAACTGTAGAAACACATGTAAATATTCTCATTAATCAACTTGATTTATTGCTTAAGAAAGAGCATAGTATAAAACCTATATTGACTTTATATTCCGAAAACGATGTAAATGATAGTATTAATACAATTAACTTTTTAACTGCCAAAACACATTTGAGTAACATGAAAGCCACTAACGCCACTACGTAGAACATGCCGATAACGAAACTATCGTTAAGAAGAAACAACTACTGAATAGTTTTATATATATTACAAAAGAAACAACTATGAGCTTGTTTTAGGTTAGCTAAGAAAACTATACGAGCAATATTGATTTAGATTAATTACAACATATTTAGTTTTTAAAGTCGAGTTAAAGCTAATCATGTATTATTTATAAATGTTATCACATAATTTATTAAACAAATTAAACTTTATCTTCACAAATGAATTAAGCATGTGACAACATCTACTCGTACTTATCACATATGTATCTTGTTCAGCTAATTAAATTATATTCTAGAAACACTTTTAAGTTAACAATTAATCATATTAACTTTTAGGTATAAATTATCAAGGTTAAGCACCTATATTGCTTTTAATTCCAAACTAGTGTGCAAATATACTAATCAATTTAATATTTAGCTATATATGGAAAAACATGTGACATGAAAAACATTGCCCCTAACATATAATTTACGTCAGCACGAACCAAACGCAACTTAAACGGCGCAAAACGGAATTAGAACTTAAATTGCTTTTAATTAAAAAGTTATTGAATAATCCTTAATCAAATTAATATTTAACTTATAAATTTCCAAGACATGAGACATGTTAAACATCGCTGCTAACACGTAACACACACTGTGATGAAACTCGCGCAATCGAATCGAAATAAAAAACCTAAATCGACTTTAATTAATCAGCGATTAATTAATTATAGGCACAATTAATATTTTAATAAAATAAATTTATAAATATGTGATATGAAAACTAATAACTCTACTGCATAGATCTCGACGACACAAAACTAACGCAACTGGAATGAACTGAAACGGAATTAAAACGAATAAACTACGATTATTTAACGATCGGTGGCGAACTCGTAAATACCTCATCTTCAACCTTGATCGTCATCACCAATAGAACGTACAGAACAGCGATGGCCATAGGAGGCTGCTGCAATGTGCACGCCGGAGAGGAGGGGCCTCGGCTGGGCAGCGCGGCGGCGACGGTGACGGCGAGAGAAGGATGAGAAAAATCTAATTTACTACACGAGGAATTTCTCAAACTAGGGGCTCCCCATACGGTAGTTTTGGTGTGCTTTGCCCAAGAGGTTGGTAGATATATATAGGGAGAAAAACTCCCCACATCTACATCAACTAGCAATATGGTACTAACTGATGTTGCACCCTCCACATTTACTAATGGGCCTAAATAAACATTAAAGCCCATTAGTAAATAAATGCATGGACCTTTAAGATTTATTAGGATTATTGCACATGGGCTTTGAGCATTGGGAAAAATTAGAGATTTATTATTTTCGGAATTAATTAATTTCGTGGATAAAATAATTCTAGAAAAGTCCAGAATTGATATTTAAGCCACGAAAAATACTCCGAGACCTCCAAAAATTTAGGGAAAATTCTCAGAGACACTTTGGAACATGATGAACCCAAATAAAATATTTGGAGCTCATAAAGAGATTGTTGGGAACTTGAAACATAAAGATTAAGGTGAAGGAGGTAGGAATTAACTTCCAGAAAGAAGCTGGAAAATTCCTAGAGATAGATATTCGTCTCCTAAACGTATAAAAACACACATTTTGCACATAGAAACACGATATGCGACCGGCATGAATGCAACAAACACGTTTCTACCTTATGATAGATTTTAAATTAATGAAAATTTTTATTTTCCTATGTTTTCATGAGCACAAAAATTCACAAATAAATCATTTTAATCCTATTTTCAAAAGAGGCAAATTTTGGGATGTTACAACTGGCGAGCCCTCAACCAACTAGTAAATTTGTACTGCGTGTTCCTAATCCTGGATGGTGATGCAAAGAGACACAAAGTTTATACTGGTTTAGGCAATGGGTGCCCTATGTCTAGTCTGAGAGATCGATCTTGTATTTCTTGCACCAAAGTGCTTGTAGTAGGGGGTTACAAGCAGGGCGAGAGAGGGAGCTAGTCCTAGGTCTCTACGTGGAACGGGGTGAATTGCTTGAGATGTTGATCTCAGGCAGCGGGAAAGCGTGCGTTTTACAGAGCATCGAGTGTGTGTTGCTTGTGCGTGTATGCGCGAGTTTGTGAACTTGTGAGCTCATGTGCCCGCTCCTATCCCTCTAGAAACGGTCCCGGTCCCTCCCTTTTATAGTTGAAGGGGGGACAGGGGTGATACATGTGTTAGCTACGTGGCGTTGTGCAAACAGAGGCGGCATGTCCGAGCCCTATAGCATGTTACTGTGGCGGCATGGTCGATGGAGTGGTCCTACCCTTGAAGTGCTAGAGCAACGTGCCGGTCACATCCGATCCTGTGCGACGTGGGAGCTCCAGTGATAGCTTGATGCAGGGCCTGACGGGCGACGTGCCAGTCGCTGTGTGTTGACCGCGTGAAGGGCTAAGGCTCAGTTGGTGCCGAGGCCGAGCTATCGTGGGGGGGGGGGCTCAGCGGGCGCGAATCCTGAGATTGCCGAGACCCTGAAGTAGATTGCCGAGGCGTGGAGGGAGCAGTTGGTCCTGCACACTGATTTCGAGGCTATAGTGACCTGGACTTGACTCCCCACGCTGCGCTGTCCTCGGAGCAGTGGGGGTTAGGCAGCATAGTGCGGTATGGGTGTCAGTCGTGGGTACAGTGCCGAGAACAGCGGTCAGTGACCCCTGCCCCGTCCTGCGCCGGACAACATGGTGTCGATGTGACCTACGTCGCGTCGGCCACTCCGTTGTGTCGAGCCGTTGTTCGGCTGATATCGCGGGAGCGGTTGGTCGCATTAATTGGACGCGACGCTCTGTCAGGGAGATTGGTCAAGGCAGAGGCAGCAGGGCCGTTGCCGAGCCGGCCTCGAGCGAGATGGAGAATCGGCAACTCATCCGAGGCCTTACGTGCGAGGCCTCGGGCGAGATAGAGAATTGGTTGCTCGTCCGAGACCTTTCGTGCGAGGCCTCGAGCGATGCGGAGAGTCGATGGCCTCGGATAAGGCTGGGGGTTAGCTAATGGTTGTCTGTTGGCTTTGATTTTGATAGGGTCTAAGCAATTTTTTTGGTTTTCGCTTAGGGGACCCCATTTTATGGTACCCGACAGGCATAGAAGGATTGGTCATGTTGGAATGAAGCAATTGAACAAGTTGATTAAGCATGACTTAGTTAGAGGCATGAAAGATGTCATATTTGAGAAGGATAAGCTATGTAGTGCATGTCTAGCTAGAAAACAAGTTGGTAACACACATCCTAAGAAGAGCATGATGAGCACATCTAAGGCATTTGAGTTGATGTACATGGACTTGTTTGGACCAACCACATACACAAGTATTGGTGGAAACAAATATGGATTTGTGATTGTGGATGATTTCACTAGATACACATGGGTATTCTTTCTTGTTGATAAGAGTAATGTGTTTGCAAGATTCAAATCATTTGTCAAGGGCATTCACAATGAGTTTGAAACAACCATCAAGAAAGTTAGAAGTGACAATGCTAGTGAATTCAAGAACACTAGAATTGATGAGTAGTGTAATGAATTTGGAATTAGACATCAATTCTCGGCCAAGTACACTCCTTAATCAAATGGCTTAGTTGAAAGGAAGAATAGAACTTTGATTGACATGGCAAGATCAATGTTGAGTGAGTACAATATGAGTCATTCATTTTGGGCTGAAGCAATCAACACGGCTTGCTATTATAGCAACCGACTCTATTGTCACCCTATGATGGAGAAGACATCTTATGAGCTTTTGAATGGAAGAATGCTCAACATAGCATACTTTTGGGTTTTTGGTTGTAAATGCTACATATTGAAGAAAGGCGCTAGATTGAGCAAGTTTGAAAAGAAATGTGATGAATGTTTCTTACTTGGTTACTCCACTACTAGCAAGGCTTATAGAGTTTGGAATTTGGCTATTGGTACTCTTGAGGAGGTTCATGATGTGGAGTTTGATGAAACAAATGGTTTCTAAGAGAAAGATGAGAATCTAGATGATGTAAGAGGCACTCAATTGGTCAATGCAATAAAGAACATGAATATTGGTGATATAAGGCCTAAAGAGGTAATTGATGTTGAAGATGACAAGAATCAAGTGCTCTCTAACTCAAATGTGCAAGCTAGTGGTTCTCATGATCAAGTTCAAGCAAGAACTAGTGATGACAAAGTGCAAGATCAACAACAAGTGACTAGTTCATCATCTCAACCAAGTGATCTATCAAATGCAAGCAATCAAGTGCAAGTGCTTCAACCAACCAATGTTGCAAGAGATCATCCCTTGGACACTATCATTGGTGATATTTCAAGAGGTGTGCAAACTAGGTCAAGATTGGCTTCATTTTGTGAGCATTTCTCATTTGTGTCATTCATTGAACCTAAGAAGATAGATGAAGCTTTGAAGGATATTGATTGGGTCAATGCTATGCATGAAGAGCTAAACAACTTCACAAAAAACCAAGTATGGGAGTTAGTTGAGAGGCCTAAGGATCATAATATGATAGGAACCAAGTGGGTCTTTCGGAACAAACAAGATCAAGATGGGATAGTAATAAGGAACAAAGTAAGATTAGTGGCTCAAGATTACACTCAAGTTGAAGGTCTTGACTTTGGAGAAACATATGCCCCGGCTGTAAGATTGGAAGCAATTAGGATTTTGTTAGCCTATGCTTGTGCCCACAACATCAAGTTGTACCAAATGGATGTGAAGAGTGCATTTCTCAGTGGGTACATCAATGAGCTTGTGTATGTTGAGCAACCTCCCGGTTTTGAAGATGAAAAGAAACACAACCATGTTTACAAGTTGAGAAAGGCTTTGTATGGATTGAAACAAGCACCAAGACCATGGTATGAGAGATTGAGGGATTTCCTACTCTCTAAGGGATTCAAAATGGGAAAGGTTGACACCACTCTCTTCACCAACAAGCTTGGAAATGACTTGTTTATAATGCAAATCTATGTTGATGATATCATATTTGGGTCAACAAATCAAGATTTTTGTGAAGAGTTTGGCAAGATGATGGCAAGTGAGTTTGAGATGTCCATGATTAGAGAGCTTAGTTACTTCCTTGGTCCTCAAATCAAGCAAATGAAGAATGGCACAATTGTGAGTCAAGGCAAGTACATCAAGGACATGCTCAAGAAGTTTGGAATGGATGATGCTAAAGCTATTAGTACACCAATGGGAATAAGTGAAAGATTGGATAGTGATTGTGGGGGTATTAACCCCTATACCCTTACGGCTAAGCTTGGGCCGGCCCAGATCGATGGGTCTGGTCCACCCGAAAGATGACGTGCGGCCCAGCCAACCTGATCGGAGTCCCGCACAAGGAGTCAAGGCGGATTTGGCAATCAAGCAGGATCCTGGTCGGTTAGAATAGGAATCCTTATCCGGCCACATATGGCAATTGTAACTAACTAGGATTGGTTTCTAGATCTGTAACCCTACCCCCCGGACTATATAAGGCGGGCAAGGGATCCCTCTAAAAAACATCTCTCATTAACATACAGCAATACAAATCAGACGCAGGATGTAGGTATTACGCCTTCTTGGCGGCCGAACCTGGATAAAACCTCGTGTCTGTCTTGCGTCACTGTCTTGTTTGTAGCTTGCGCATCTGTCTGCCGACAATCTACTACCTTGGGCATAACCCTAGGTAGACTGCCGACCATATTTCGTCGACAGTGGCGCGCCAGGTAGGGGGTGTGCGTACTGCTATCCAAGCAAACAAGATGGTCATCATCTCTGGCTCCATGGCTACGCCGAACGGCCTCACTTGGACCATCGGCTCCGACGACTTCATCGCCATGACCATGAAGGAGGCGTGGATTCAGTCCGCGCCGACCACTACTTCACCTGCATCGGCTACGGCTCTGACCACGACGGATACGGCTCCGACCACTACGGATATGGCTCCGACCATGATGGATCTAGCTCCGACCATGGTACATCTGGCTCCGACCATGCCTACGTCACCTTCAGCCACGCCGACAACCCATCATCTGCTTCCCCGCTACAAAGGGAAGCAGATCGACAACACCGACCTGCTCGACTCCATCGATCGGGTCAGCACCAAACTCGCTAAAACCCTAGCTATGGTAAGTATGATTCAAAGTCAACCTAATGAGCAGGTAACCGCTCCCCACAATAGATCTACCCGACCAGCTCGGACCAGTCGTCCTACGCGACTTGGAACAGATCTCGTGGTCATATCTACTCCTGAGGGGCGCTCCGTTCGTCGCCAGCCGACCTTCGCAACGGGCCTCCAACTCTCCGAGTACAAAGTCTCGATGGAGAACCACCAGGTCTAGCCCTATGGCCTGTGAAACGCTGCCTCCAGCTACGCGTACAACTTACAACGCCGCTCGGATCTGCATTTTATGCACCGACCTCGGCCGAAGCCGCGCAACTTCATCAACATGATTTAGATTGAAGATTATCGTGAAGGATCCGTCCACACGGTCCAAGAGGGTGACTCCAGCTCCTCGTCTAGCACTGCATCTGATGCCTCTGTCCAAACCAAGCTCCAGCATCACGGAGATGAAGGCGTCGAATACGATCTAGATATCCCGGATCATGCCCTGAGGTTCCTGCAATTCCCATCTTTCCCGCCAAGGCGAGGGGGTTTGATCAACGTTGTCAGCAATGACGAACCACCGCAAGAAAGGACTGCATGCGAGGCACGCAACATTGACCAGTTTAATCACCGGCAAATTGAAGCCGAAGCAGACCAGGAGGCACGACGCATAAGGGTCCAGCCACGTGACCTCAATGATGCTTTCGATAGGGTGGGAGACAAACAAGTCTTTAGGACTCCAAGTGCTAACGTAGCCGTCACCATGGCGACAATGCAATGGCTACCGAACACCCTGGAAACCCAAGCAGTTCGCGATGAAATACAAGCCTATCTGACAGCTACTATGGCCCAGACCGCGGAGATTGCAAACCAAGCTCGGGCCCCATCCGTATCAGTCGAGTCAAGCTACAGCCGCCAGCACCCAAGTCATTCACAGCCACTTAACCAACGTGGCTCGCGCAACAACGATGGCCATGACGGTGGCCGGGATGACAACCACCATCGGGAGGACAACCGTTGTGACGTTCGGGACGATAATCACCAAGACAACCGCGACAACCGCCGCGATAACCATGGTCGTAGGGCTAATACGGATGGCAATCAAGATCGCCGCGATGGCAATAATGATCTCTGCCATTACCTCGGTGAACGCGACCTGCGCGCTTGCATCAACCAGAGAGCCGACGATTGAGCATCCCACGAAAGCTATCGCCGTATGGAGTATGACACTGCCCACGGTCCGCCGGGTTTGAAGCAGTTTACTCCACACCTTCGCCAAGTCATATGGCCCAAGAATTTCAAGCTCGAGAAACTTCAGAAGTACGACGGCAAAGAAAACCCCGAATTATGGGTCATGCTCTATGAAACCACGTGTAGATCAGCCATGGCTGACGAGCACGTCATGTCTAACTACTTCCCAGTCGCTGTTGGCCATGCAGGTCACCAATGGCTGGTCAGCTTGCCGGCGAACTACTTTGATTCTTGGTAGGAGCATAAGCAAGCCTTCATCGACAATTTCATCGCTACTTGTGAACAACCGGGCAACAAGTACGATCTACAACGGATCCAAGATCGGAAAGATGAGCCACTACGCGAGTACATTCGGCGTTTCTCGGAGATGCGCATCAAGGTCCCGTCAATCTCCGACAATGAGGCAATCGAGGCTTTCATCACTGGCCTCCACTTCCATGACGCCCTAAGAGACAAGCTCCTCCGGAAGAGACCTGAATCAGTCACAGCGCTCTTGGCCACCGCTAAGAAATATGCGAACGCCGACGACGCTAAAAAGATAATTGTTGAAGAAGCAGCAAGGGTTCCACGCTCCGACCACCCTCCACACCACGACGATTACCGCGGCAATCGTGGTCGGAACGACAATTTTGACCGCCGCAACCAGTGCAATGACTCCCGCGACCACCGTGACCAACGTAATCAGCGACGCAACCGCCATGACGATTACAGGAGCAAGCGTGCCCGGGAAGACGACGGCGAGGTCAATACCGTGAAAAAGGGCGACGGACGTCGTAACTACGAAGACGACTATGCCAAAGCATTGAAGGGGCCCTGCCAGCTCCATCCTAAGTCGAACCATACCATGGAGAATTGCCGCGTCCTCAAGTCTATCTATACGCGTCAACAGGCTCCAGATACATCCGACAAGCCTAACGATGCAGCGGAATAGCGCAACGAGGATAACGACGACGACGATGCAGATCCTCATCACAAGTACGTCAAGCCAACCGATCACGTACACACCATCATCGGAGGCAAAGTGTCCATCGAGACCAAGAGGGAACGCAAGCTGCTCGCCCGTGCTTGCTTAAACGTGGCCAACGCCGATAACCTCCTCGCCGATCCCTGGCTCCCTCCGTGGTCTCACCGTGAAATCTCTTTCAGCAGGAAGGACCAATGGGCCACAATACCAGAGCCAGGATGTTTTCCCCTAGTCCTCGATCCTTGTATCAACAAGGTCTAGTTCGACAGAGTATTGATCGACGGCGGTAGCTCCATCGATATACTGTTCAAGAACAGTCTGCCCACCCTGAAGATAGCTCTGGCGGATCTTAAGCCATACGAGGCATAGTTCTGGGGTGTTCTCCCCGGATAGAGCTCTACACCTCTCGGGCAGATCATGCTACCTGTCCAGTTTGGGACCCCGGACCACTTCCGCACCGACTACGTCAACTTTGTGGTCGCTGACTTCGATGGCACCTACCATGCTATTCTTGGTCAACCGTCGCTCACCAAGTTCATGGCCATACCTCATTATAGGTATCTGGTGCTCAAGATGCCTACCGAGAAAGGAGTCCTAACCCTCCGAGGTAACGTGTATGCCGCTTACACCTGCGAAGACAACAGTTTCAAAATAGCAGAGGCCCACGACCTCTCTATTCGCATGGCCGAGACAGTGCTCGACGCTAAGAAGACCTCAGCCGACCACCTGGAGATCCCAGAGCCTGAGGCTCCACGCAAGAACATCAGGTCCAAGGAGCACAAGGTGATCCAGCTGGTCGATGGCGATCCTAGCAAAATGGCCCTTATCGGGGCCAACTCGGATCCCAAATAGGAAGACGCGCTTGTCAGGTTCTTGAGGAGCAACGTGGATGTGTTTGCATGGAAACCTTCCGACATGCCCGGTGTACCTCGAAACTTGATCGTGCACTCCTTAAATGTCAATAGCAAGGCCAAACCAATCAAGCAGAAGCTACGACGGTTCGCTCGCGACAAAAAGGAGGCGATTAGGGTAGAAGTTACATGGCTTTTGGCAGCTGGATTTATCAAAGAAGTGTATCATCCGGAGTGGTTAGCCAACCCGGTTCTTGTATGCAAAAAGAATAATGAATGGAGAATGTGCGTTGATTACATTGATCTCAACAAACACTGCCCTAAGGACCCCTTCGGCTTACCTCGCATAGACGAGGTCGTAGATTCAACTACCAGTTGTGAGCTGCTTTCCTTTCTCGATTGCTACTCTGGTTATCACTAGATCGCTCTCAAAAAGGATGACCAGATCAAGACGTCTTTCATCATGCCTTTCGGCGCCTACTGCTACACGACTATGTCGTTTGGGCTCAAGAACGCCGGGGCTACATACCAACGCGCCATTCAGGCCTGCCTCACAGACAAGATAAAAGACGACCTTGTAGAGGCCTATGTGGATAATGTAGTTGTCAAAACCAAGGAAGCACATACCCTTGTTGACAACCTAAGACGCACCTTTGCAGCCCTCAATACATTCCAATGGAAGTTAAACCCAAAGAAGTGCGTCTTTGGTGTTCCTTCTGGTATATTGCTAGGCAACGTCGTCAGCTACGACGGCATACACCCTAATCCAGAGAAAGTCAAAGCTGTCTTAGACATGAAGCCCCCCAAAAAGGTAAAGGATGTCCAGAAGCTTACTGGATGCATGGCTGCTCTCAGCCGTTTCATATCAAGATTAGGAGAAAAAGGGCTACCATTCTTCAAACTGCTCAAAGCATCCGAGAAGTTCGAGTGGTCGGAGGAAGCAGACACTACCTTCACGCAGCTAAAACAATACCTCACATCACCTCCGGTCCTTACTGCTCCCAGAGAAGACGAAACTCTCCTACTTTACATTGCAGCAACCAATCGGGTGGTCTCCACTACCATGGTGGTCGAGCGCGATGAGCCGGGCCACGCCTATAAGGTACAACGGCCAATTTATTTCATCAATGAGGTCCTCAACGAATCCAAGACCAGGTACCCACAGATTCAGAAACTGCTCTACGCCATACTGATAACATTCCGAAAGTTGAGACATTACTTCGACGGATATCGTGTGGTGGTCATGACCGAGTATCCTTTGGGGGACATCATTCGCAATAAGGATGCGAACGGGCGCATCGTCAAATGGGCAATGGAGCTATGCCCCTTCTCCTTGGAATTTGCAAGCCGTACTACAATCAAGTCTCAGGCACTCGTCGATTTCATCGTCGAGTGGACAGACTTAAGCACGCCTGCCTCTCCGGGATCCGATGAATATTGGACGATGTACTTCGACGGCTCTCTCAACATTGACGGTGTGGGAGCAGGAGTTCTTTTCATGTCACCATCCAAGGAGCAGCTCCGGTACGTTCTCAGGATTTATTTCCCAGCATCTAATAACGCCGCCGAGTATGAAGCATGCCTGCATGGTTTACGCATTACGGTTGAGCTTGGTGTTAAACATCTCTATGTCTATAGAGACTCGGCTCTGGTCATCAACCAACTCAACAAGGACTGGGACACGACCAGCGAAAAGATGGACGCATACTGCAGATCGATAAGAAAGCTAGAAGGCAGGTTCTATGGCATCGAGTACATACATGTGGTCCAGGACAAGAACCAAGCAGCGGATGCGCTGTCAAAGTTAGGATCATCCCGAGCCAAAATCCCACATGGCGTATTCATCCAAGACCTGCTCACGCCTTCCATCGAAGAGGAAGATTCCACGGTCGACAAGGCTCCGGACCAGCAATTGGTGGCTACGGTTCTGGCGCCGAGCACAACCGAGCCGCCTCCGACCACTCATGAGCCTGACTGGAGAGTACCTTTCATCAAGTACTTAACAGATGGTAGCGCTTATACTGATCGGACATAAAACGAGCACCTGATGCGTCCTAGTAAGCAGTACCTGCTCGTCGATGGCAAGTTATGGTGCAAAAACGCAAAGGAGGAAATCTTGATGAAGTGTATAACCTAGGAAGAAGGCGAACATCTCCTAGACCAAATCCACTCTGGCTCCTACGGCAACCACGTGGCCTCAAGAACACTGGTCGGTAAGGCTTTCCAAGCAGGGTTCTATTGGCCGTCAGCAGTAGCCGACGCAGAGAAGCTAGTCCGTCACTATGAGGGTTGTTAGTTCTTCGCCAAGAGAATCCACGTACCAGCACATGAGATATAGACGATACCAGCCTCTTGGCCCTTCGCATGCTGGGGACTGGATATGATCGGTCCCTTCAAACTGGCTCCTGGGAAATTTACATGCGTCTTTGTGCAGATTGACAAATTTTCTAAGTGGATAGAATACATGCCTTTGGTATAGGCATCTTCAGAAAAGGCTATCACGTTCCTCGACCAGGTCATCCACCGTTTCAGCATACCCAACAGCATCATCACTGATCTGGGTACTCAGTTCATCGGGAACGCTTTTTGGGACTTCTGCGATGAAAGGAGCATAGTAGTAAAATACGTCTCGGTGGCGCACCCTAGAGCTAATGGACAAGTCGAGCGGGCAAATGGAATGATCTTGGACGCATTGAAGAAGAGGATGTATAGAGAAAATGACAAAGCTCCCGGAAGATGGCTCAAGGAGTTACCAGCCATGGTCTGGGGCCTCCGAACTCAGCCCAGTCGTAACACAGGCGTCTCACCATACTTTATGGTTTACGGCGCTGAGGCAGTCCTCCCACCAGATATAGCTTTCAAATCAGTACGGGTAGAGAACTTCGACGAGGGCAAGGTCAATGAAGTACGAGAGCTAGAAGTTAACAGCGCAGAAGAAAAAAGGCTCGATTCTTGTGTACGTACGGCCAAATACCTTGCTGTTTTGCGCAGGTATTACAACAAGAACGTTAAAGAGCGTTTCTTCATGGTCGGGGACCTGGTCCTGAAGTGGAAAACGAACCAGGCTGGTGTCCATAAACTCGCAACCCCATGGGAGGGACCCTTCATGATCAAGGAAGTCACACGACCAACGTCTTATAGGTTAGCTCACCTGGACGGTACAGACGTACCAAACTCGTGGCACATTGACAAGCTTAGACGTTTCTATGCTTAACTACTGAGATATGTACTCCTCTTGTACTTTCGATTTACTTCAATAAAGCAATTATGATTTCTCCGACCACTCTAATGTGTCACTTCGAATTTTATGATTATTCTAACTTAGCTAGTAAAAGCCGACCACCACTCCTTCTACGGTTTTCGGAGCAGGCCTTGTCTCCGGTTCCTCCCAACACGTGCATGGGATCCACTCTCTATGTTACGAGTGATCGGCAGGTCCCCCTTGGTTTGACTTGTCCACGTCTACATGTGCACAGGTCACCGTACCTCACACTCCGACCACATGACAAACTAAGGCTGCACAAACTTTCCAGGATGATGTGTCGAGCAAAATGGTACAACTAAACAGAACATTAACATGTTCTCACTTAGTTACACCAACATAAAGTTTCAAGCTTAAATACGTTTTATACAAAGCAAATAAGCTTATAAGGATATACAGTTACGTTATTACAAGCTTGCCTGAAGAGGCTCAAGTTTAGAATAACACAACTATGTCCTCCTTCTACAGCTCTAAGCCTATTACATTGGCAGGTCGGGGCGCATGGCACTTACTGCTCGCCGATTCTGACATCCTACTCGAGTCTTGGGGACTCTTGTGCTAGTCGAGCTGAAGGGGATGGCCCCGCCAATGCCTGGCTGATCGAGACCGTAGGCTTCGTTGGTTGGCTTGCAACTGATGGCATTTCCAGTTGACTCGTCAATGGCGTACCCTGTACAGGTGTTGCCCCACCTCCACACAGGTTAATGTCGCCAATTATCTTCGACGACAAGTCCAGCTGGGCCGTCCGAAGCTCCTCCGCCTTGTCTGGGTCTACCTCCTTTAGGTACCCAGCCTCCAGGCGCTTGAGATCAATCAGGGGGCAGTGAGCACGTACCATGCTTAGTACATGGGCACCCGTGTACTTACCCGCCTCCTTCACAAACTCTTGGAACCATCCCCACGCTTGACTGCATCTCTCGACCAGTCCGAGCTGGGGCATCTTTGGCTCTTCCTCTATGAGCGCCGGGTCGATAAGGTCGAGGACGGGGACAATGCCAGTTGCCACTTCTTGGCACCGGTTCTTCCACGTGTTCCGCTCCTCTGTGACCTCGAGGCATCGTGCTTTCCAGCCATCACGCTCTTTGATCACGGCCTCCAGATGTCTCTTGGCATTGACTTTTAAAACTGAACACCGTACAAGACATCAAATGTTATGGCACGACAAGACAAGGCGGGCAACAGAATGAGAAAGGTGGTCTGGAATACTTACTTTTTAGTTCCTCCATTTTGGTGGTGTGGTCCTAGAGTTGAGACTAGCTGCATGCCAGTTTCTCGTTGTCTTCCTTCAGACGACCACACTCTGCGGTCACGTGGCTATTCCCCTCTTGGAGGTGGGTTACTTCAGCTTCTAAGCCTGCATTACAGCTGTCACTACCAACAACACAACAATACGTGTTACACACTTGCTGTGATAAAGTGACAACTTACTTATTCTTTCTCGCTCTTTGTTATTAAGCTGGCCGACCAGGTTCTGGTTCTGTGCCTCTAGCTCTGCCGTCTTTTGGTCGGCGACTTCATGTTGGCGGCGCAAGTGTTCCACCTCGGCCACCAGTTCTTTATTATTCGCCATGATCCCCTCAATCTGGTCGAAGTACCTCTTTCGGTACTTCATGGTCTTCATCAAGTCCTGCACATAAATAAGCTAAGTCAGACAGATCGACTAAATAACAGGGTCAAGTGGTCAAGCCAAACATACCTGGACTTCTGTCACCAGACGCTTTGCTGCCCGTTCGACTCTTAGGGTCTCTTCGACCTCTGGGATTTCTTCATGCATAACCCATTCGTTGTTCCGCCAGCGCGACACATATACATGTTGTCGCTTATCTTGGGGATGGCCCAGGACCTCTTCTACTTCGTCCTCTTCAACCTCCTGTTCGGGGGGCGGCACTGGTCTGGAGTCTGCAGTCTCCATGACCACCATGGCTTTTCCACGAGCTATCGCATCGGCAAGAGTGCTCTGTGCCACTTCTGGCTGCTGCTCCTCGGCTTGATCCGGTTTCCTTGGCGCCAAGGTATCTGCCTCAGCAGGGTTTGTGCTCGGAGTACTTGTACTCTGTTCAGCTGTCTTCTTGACCAGCCGTTCGGGGACTGATGTCAGGTCGTCCGCCTGCTGAGGTCCTGGCGGAGTTCCTTCTACAGGTTCCTCCACGGCTGGCTGCTGAGCAGTTTTTCCCGCCATTGCTGGCGAAGTTGTGTCACACCCGGCTAGCTGGTCAGGGTTCTCGGTGGACGCCGACCTAATGTATCAGAGAAAAGTTCAGAAGATAATAGTATTCAATACAAATTACAAGCTTACATCAAAGTTATAGATACTTACAGCTTCGAAGCGCGGAATGATGTGGCGAAGGAGCGTCTCCTCGACCGCCCCTGCTCCACGTGCTCGGTAGGTTCCACCGGAACTTTTTCCACCACCGGCACAGGCGTCGAGGTTTGATGCTCGACATGTCCCTCGCTTGTCCTCTGTGTTGCAGTGGTCGGTGATGCGATCACTGCCGACACAGAGGAGCCACCCTGCTCCATCGACCCCATTTGTCTCCTCCTCTTTCGAGGGATGAGCCAGAAGATGTCCGCATCCTCTACTTCGTCATCCGAAAGGGGGAAGATGGTCTGGCGTCATTTGTTGGCAGCCGGACGCTTGCCAGCGGCTCTGGTCGATGCATCCTCCAAAGCCTCGAGTGCCGCCCAGTGGACGTCGTCGGTCCTGGCGCTGGTCTGGGTGGCTGGGTCGGCAACTTGCGGGTAATCCACACCGAGGGGCGGAGACACGAACACTGCTGCCCGGTCACGACCATTAATCTGAGACACATAACATAGACAACAGTCAATTTCTTGTTACAACATGACTCTACAGTTAAAAGGAAGCATCATTTACCTTTGGGGGAGGTCGGGCCAGCTTGAAGGCGTGCTCGATGTCGTTTAGCCTAACATAATTGGGATCGGCCAGGTTGAATAGCTCCCCAATCTTGGCCTTGATTTCTATCTTGTCGAGCGCCTCTTTCCTGGTCCTTGTTGGATCTACGCTCCCCTGGTACTCGAAGCCAGGATGAACCCTCTTTTGGTAGGGCTAGATCCTTCAGCTGATGAAGTTCCCGACCACACTTGGGTCATCTAGCTTTCCCCATGGGATCATCCTAAGCAGTTCGGCGATCTGCTCCAAGTTCTCGGGCTTCTCTGTCCAGCTATTCTTCTTCTCCGGGATCAGCCCCACGTCGCACAGGGTGATGGTGTTTGGCTCTTCACAGATGTAGAACCATTTCTTGTACCACTTGTCCAGTGAGGTGTTCTAGGGGCAGTGCAAGTATTGGGCTTTCATACCGTCACGCAGATTCAGGTAGACACCTCCGGCTATCTTCGAGCCACCGCTCCCTTTCTTTCGAAGACAGAACAGGTGGCGAAAGAGGTCGAAATGGGGCTGGAAGCCACCATAAGCCTCGCATAGATGGATGAAGGTGGAGACAAGAAGAATCAAGTTGGGATGCAGATTGCAAATCCCAATCTCGTAATACAAGCAGAGACCCTGAAGGAAAGGGTGCACTAGAAACCCAAAACCCCGTTTAAAGAAGTCTTCGAAAACCACAATCTCACCTGGTTGTGGATCGGGGAAGCTTTCTCCTTCCGGCGCACGCCATCCCGTGAGTGCCTTGTTGTGGAGCACTCCCATGGCGACGAGGTCTTCGATGGTCTGCTCATTGCTCCGTGACTTCCACCACTCCTTCGCCATGACTCCGCCTTTCTTCTGGGCGTCTCTCTTTGCCATTAATCTGTCCTTACTAAGGGGGTGGATGCGGTGGCGACGGGGTTGGCGATGATTTTCGGAGGAATAGGGTTCGGCAAGAGGAAGAAGAAGGTTGCGGCGGCGAATGACAATGGGGAACGGTGTGAGTAACTTACCAGATCTACATTATAAATAACAAAGAGCTCCGTCGTTTTGTCCGCCCGAGATTATTGGGAGACGTGCGCACGCGCCGCAGACGGTTGTTCACACAACCTCGAGATCTACGCCAATAAACGCGCCACTTCATTACCAGTGTACGCACCTCTTCATTGATAGTGAAAGAGGGCCCACACTAACGCACCTCCATACAGGTGCCAAGCGACTGTTTGCCAGAAAAGAGTAAGAAGACAGAATGACGTACTATACCCATCTGCTTTTTTGACCAGGCGTGTCAGACTGGACTTGGCAGAGAAAGGAGATAAATAAATACACCAAATAAATACATCAATGGTGTTCGTATTTTCGATGCTTGTTTTGTGCTCAAGGATGGATCAGACTCCTACAATGCTCGGGGACCGCCCAGACCACTGTCGTGCTCGGGGACTGCTCAGACCACTCCCGTGCTCGGGGACTGCCCAGACCACTCCCGTGCTCGGGGACTGCCTAGACCACTGACGTGCTCGGGGACTGCTCCGACCACTACCATGTTCGGGGATTGCTCCGACCACTGACGTGCTCGGAGACTGATCCGACCACTGCCGTGCTCGGGGACTGCTCCGACAACCGATGTGCTCGAGGACTGTCCCGACCACTGCTCGGAGAATGGTTCTCCTCGACTACATGTGATTTGTACTCACATACAGTTGAGAGACATTTATTTAGACCTTGCTACAAGGTTCATACATCGCCTTCCAGCAAGCTCGGGGACTACGTCGGTACGATGCACCTGCCAGTGCATCTTGTATCGCCTGTACAACGATTGGATTTTTGACTTCGGTGGAAATTCTTTTTTAGACCCTAACACCACGTGCCTGCGTCACCTACTACTAGGCTCGGGGACTAAGTGGGCACACTTCACCTTGCGGTGAATGTGTTTTAATTGACCCCTGTGCTTTGAATGATTGTAAGGATTATCAATGTGCTCGGGGACTGTCCCGACCACTGCTCGGAGAATGGTTCTCCTCGGCTACATGTGAGTTGTACTCACGTCCAGTCGAGAGACATTTATTTAGACATTGCTACAAGGTTCATACATCGCCTTCCAGCAAGCTCAGGGACTACGTCGGTACGATGCACCTGTCGGTGCATCTCATTTTTGTTTGTACGACAATTAGGTTCTCAACTTAACTGGGAATTCTTTTTAGACCCTGGCACCACGTGCCTACGTCACCTACTACCAGGCTCGGGGACTAAGTGGGCACACTTCACCTTGCAGTGAATGTGTTGGTTTTTTCGACCCCTACACTTCTGACGATTCAAGGACGCTATGCTTCAAGACCACTTACATTTCTTTCCAGAAATACAAGTGGGCACACTTCTCAAGACGGAAATCTTTTTCTTTTTTCTTAAGAGCACCATACATTCTTTGGACAACTTACTTCTCCGGCGATGACGGTGGTCAGAAATGTCAAGAACTCAAGCCTTACTTGTCGGAGAAGGTTAAAATGGCGTGTCTCAGCATAATACATGGTGCTCGGGGACTAGCTGTGGGGGTATTAACCCCTATACCCTTACGGCTAAGCTTGGGCCGGCCCGGATCGATGGGTCTGGTCCACCCGAAAGACGATGTGCGGCCCAGCCAACCTGATCGGAGTCCCGCACAAGGAGTCAAGGTGGATTTGGCAATCAAGCAGGATCCTGGTCGGTTAGAATAGGAATCCTTATCCGGCCACATATGGCAATTGTAACTGACTAGGATTGGTTTCCAGATCTGTAACCCTGCCCCCGGACTATATAAGGCGGGCAGGGGATCCCTCTAAAAAACATCTCTCATTGACATACAGCAATACAAATCAGACGCAGGACGTAGGTATTATGCCTTCTTGGCGGCCGAACCTGGATAAAACCTCGTGTCTGTCTTGCATCACCGTCTTGTTTGTAGCTTGCGCATCTGTCTGCCAACAATCTACTACCTTGGGCATATCCCTAGGTAGACTGCCGACCATATTTTGTCGACAGTGATGCTAGTGGCAACATGATGGATCAAAAGATGTATCGGTCTATGATTGGAAGCCTACTCTATGTGACCGCATCAAGGCCGGATGTGATGTTTAGTGTATGTATGTGTGCTAGATTTCAAGCATCGCCAAGAGAAAGTCATTTGAAGGAAACAAAGAGAATATTGAGGTACTTGAAGCATACATAAAATATTGGATTGTGGTATCCAAAAGGAGCAAGATTTGAGTTGATTGGATATTTGGACTCCGATTATGCGGGATGCAAAGTTGAGAGAAAGAGCACATCGGGCACCTGTCAACTATTGGGAAGATCACTTGTGTTTTGGTCATCAAAGAAATAAAATAGTGTAACACTTTCAACCACCAAAGCGGAGTACATTTCGGCCGGTAGTTGTTGTGCTCAATTACTTTGAATGAAGGCTACTTTGAGTGATTTTAGAATCAAATTCAAGCAAGTGTCATTGCTATGTGACAATGAGAGTGCCGTAAAGCTCACCAACAATCCGGTTCAACATTCAAGAACAAAGCATATTGATGTCTGCCATCATTTCATAAGAGATCACCAACAAAAATGGAACATTTGCATTGACAGTGTGGGCACCGAAGATCAACTTGCCGATATCTTCACCAAGCCACTTGATGAGAAGAGATTTTGCAAGCTAAGGAATGAATTGAACATACTTGACTTCTCCAATATGTGTTGATGCACCCCCCTATTATATGACATGCCTCTCCTTTGAGCAAAGCAAGGTAAAGTTGATCGACATGTCATCCATCCATTGCTAAGGACTTGTTTAGTGCATCTAGTCATTCCTATCTTGTCCTAGGCTCAGTCATTAAAATCAAATGAATTTGATGCTTGTATGGTACCACTATTGCTTGTATGTTTGAAATGATCTAGTGGTAGCCTATGACATGTTTGTGGGCTTGTAAATCTAGTGTTTGATCTAGAAAATAAGCTACAAGTATTTAACTCAACATGGTACAAGATAACCCTTATTTGGAGGTGTGAAGAAGCTTGTCCTTGGATCAAACCGAGTTAAATATCTTTTGCAAGTAATCTAGATTGAACCAAATTGGGAAAATGATCCTCTTTTCACATGGTTTCACCCCAACCTATTTATAATTTGAGCTCACCTTTTGTGCTAATTGTTGACAAAGGGGGAGAAATTCACAAAGCTAGTAAACAAAAAAAGCACACAAGTAGGGGGAGCAAGCTCATAAACTTGTATGTTGCATTAAAATGTATATTTCATATATTTGCTTGCATGGCACAAGTTCTAAATTTCAATATCCATGCTTGTGTGGTGTATGCTAGTTATATGCTTGAATGGTGAAATAAAAAACTAGCATGCATAGGCTAAAGTAACTAGACTTATGTTCATTTTATGGAAATTAGACCCTTGCTTGTAATGTTGATCTCATGGGGTATTCTAGTTTTTTTTGTGTATGTATAGTTACTAATGGTGCTAAGGATGGTATATTGGTCCACTCCGATCGATATCACGCTTCAAAGGTCCATCTCTTATACCCTTAGCATAATACGGTAGAAATTGTCTCCTATATTTCCTATCTAAGCATATGTGCAAGCTACAATCTAAACTCTTGGCACATATGTAGGGGGAGCAATTGCTACCATTTGGAGTTTATGAAACTTGTCTATATTCTTTTACACATGGTAAATATACTTGGGCAAGCAAAGTGGATTCAATTAAATCTCAATTCATATCTTTGTGTAAGGGTTGTCATCAATTACCAAAAAGGGGGAGATTGAAAACTCTAGTTTGGTTTTGGTTAATTGATGAAACCCTAAGTGTTAACCTAGTTTATCAAAGTGATTATGAGATAGGTAGCACTACTCCAAGTGATGAAGCAATGACAAAGATCATGACAATGGTGATGGCATGGTGATGATCAAATGCTTGAACTTGAAAAGAAGAAAGAGGAAAACAAAAGACTCAATGCAAAGGTATAAATAGTAGGAGCTATTTTATTTCGGTGATCAAGACACTTAGCAAGTGTGATCACATTTAGGTTAGATAGCCGTACTATTAAGAGGGGTGAAACTCGTATTGAAATGCGGTTATCAAAGTGCCACTAGATGCTCTAACTCATTGCATATGCATTTAGGATCTAGTGGAGTGCTAACACCCTTGAAAGTATTTGTGAAAGTATGCTAACACATGTGCACAAGGTGATACACTTGGTGGTTGACACATTTGAGCAAGGGTTATAAACTTCATCGGCGCCCTATACAAAAAAGACAGGGGTTCACAGAGTGACCGGACGCTGGTGGCGCAGTGACCGGACGCTGGGGTCCTAAGTCTGGCCAGTAGCAGCAGTGAGCATGTGTCTCGGTCTTGTGACCGGACGCTGGCGCAAAGAGTGACCGGACGCTGGCGGAATGCGTCCGGTCAGTGCTGACGTACGCTGACGTGAGGCGTACAGAGGAAACGTTGAGTGACCGGACGCTGGGTGTGTCCGGTCGAGCATGACCAGACGCGTTCGGTCGTGAAATTTCGTGTTTGGAACCTTACTGAAAACGACCGGACGCTGGGGTCCTGCGTCCGGTCACTTTCTAACTGACGTGTCCGATCATCCCTTGAGCGTTGAAATCGGGCGATCGGCGTTTGAAGCCGATGACACGTGGCAAGCATCGGGCGACCGGACGCTGGGGTCCTATGTCTGGTCGAACTGACCGGAGCGTTCGGTCACCCCGAGTTGTGCCTAGTGAAGGGGTACAACGGCTCTATTTCGTGGGGGCTTCTATTTAAGCCCCGTGGCCGGCTCAAGCTCACTCTCTTAGACATTTGCATTGACATAGCAACCTTGTGAGCTTAGCCAAAACCCTCCCACTCATCTCCATCATTGTTTCATCATCATTGTGAGATTGGGAGAGAATCCAAGTGTATTGCTTGAGTGATTGCATCTAGTGGCACTTGACATTCGTGTTTCGCTGTGGGATTCACTTGTTACTCTTGGTGGTTGCCATCACCTAGACGACTTAGAGCAGCGAGGATCGTTGAGCGGAGGTTGGTGATTGTCTCCGGCTCCGATTGTGGTGATTGTGAGGGGTCTTGTGCCTTCCCCGGCGGAGAGCCAAAAGGTAACTCTAGTTGATTGCTCGTGTCATTGAGTTACCTCACTTATGAGTAGGTTCCTGCGGTGTCCGATTGTGTGGACGAGGTTCGTGCAACACCTCGTAGCCGCCGAACCACCAAGTGTTGGTCGACACAATGGGAACTAGCGTGCCGGCAAGAACGTGAACCTCGGGAGAAAAATTAGTTGTCTCTTGCCCTTTGGTATTCTTCCGGTGATTGATTTAGTATTCATCTTGTAATTGGTTCACTCCTCTACACGGTGGTATAATCACCATACTCACTCATTTATATTCTTGCAAACTAGTTGTGGCAAGCTCTTTAGTGTAATTAGAATTGAGAGCTTGCTTTGTTATTTTAAGTTCATCTAGTGGAGCTCTTTAGAGTAGCAAGATTGAGAGCTCTTAGTGAGTAGTAACATTGCAAGTTGTGTGTCTAGTAATCATTGCAACTAGAATTATTGGATAGGTGGCTTGCAACCCTTATAGAGCTAGAGCAAGTTTGCATTTCGCTATTTGTCATACTAATCAAATTGCTCTAGTTGATTTGTAGATTTTTAAATAGGCTATTCACCCCCTCTAGCCATATTAGGACCTTTCAGCATGGTGGAGAGGCCCGAGGCGACATAGGAGTGCATGATGGCGGGGCCCGCGTGGTCGTGCGCCTCCTTCCCCGTGAGAACGAAGATGCCGACGCCGATGACGGAGCCGAAGCCGAACCAGGTGAGGTCCCACCATGTGAGGCACCGCCACATCTCGTGCTCGCTCCGGCAGCGCAGCGCGCCCAGCTCCGCGGCGTCGGTGGACCACCCCGCTAGGCGGTCCCGGAGGCGGGCGGGGGTCTCGCCCAGCGCCCGACGGTACGCGCCCTAGCTCGTGAACGACGGCTCCGGGAAGAAGTCGTCCCTGTGCCATCGCCAGTAGCTCCTCGCTGGTACCGTCGCCGCGGCCTTGCCTGCGCCCTTGTCGTACTCCACCGGCGCGGACATCTCCGCGGGCGCCATGTACCCGTGGCTGCTACGAGGACGCTTAGGGCCCGAGGCCGGCGCCCATGGCCATGCCCAAATCGATGCCGAGGCCCAGCGATGGCGCGCCGCCCACGGCCGTGCAGGAGACAGCCGGCTTCGCGACGAGCGTAGGCAAGGCGCGGCTTGTAGGAGCCGCCACCGATGGGGACGTTGCATGTCTCACGGTTTTCTGTTCAAATTATGTCCACATCAGCTTCTAAACCTCCTCGTGTCTATTTTGGACCTGAATGAGATCACTTAAATACATTAGGTAGCTAAACATGCGATTTTATAGTTTGAGAACCCAAATAAAAACCGACGAATACTTTAAGGATCGATGTGCAATTTACTCGGCTGGCTATATAAACCGCCGCCGCGCTTAGCACGCCTCCTCGTGATCGCAACTCACAACGGTTCCCGAAAGGCCGAAACCATCCATCTTCGCCAAGGCTGGCAGCCTGCCCAAGCCACCGCCTCCGACCTTCGCCGTCGGCTCCTCCTCGCCCAAGCCGCCGCCTGCGACCTTCACCGGACACCCCACCTACGAGGAGCTCATCGACTCCTACCTGCGCCACCGGATCGTCTCCGGCACCAAGGTGAGCGACTTCATTCACGAGGCGGACCTGTATGCCGCGGACCCGGACCTGCTCACCAGCCAGTACTCGCCGGCGACTGCGGACGATGGGGAGAGGACGTGGTACTTCTTCACGACGCTGCGCCCCAGGGCCCCCTCCAAGAAGCACAAGAAGCGCAAAGTGGACACCGGGAGGGAGGGAAGCTGGGCCAACAACGGACCCAAGACCACCGTGTTCTCCTACCGCGGCGGCCGCCGGCAGTGGATAGGACAGCATCAGACCTTCGCCTTCATGGAGAAAGTGGACGGCAAGCGTGTGCGTTCGGCATGGCGCATGGTGGAGCTCAGCCTCGACTCCGATGAAGGCGGCCAAGAAGCGGGCTCCTCGAACCTTCTTGTCTTGTGCAAGGTGTACCGCAACCCGAATGCCAACGTAGACGACGAGAGTTCTATGGCGGTGGCGGAAGCGGGCGGCGAGGGCCCCGCTGCGTCTGCAGTGGTGACGCCTGGACGCGAGGACGCGGACGAGGAGATTGGTGCGGAGACGGCGGCGGGGCCTGGGCGTAAGAGGAAGGCGGGCGACAAGGACTCTGGTGCGGAGACGGTGGCGGCGTCGCCTGGACGCCAGAAGAAGGCCGACGGCGACGGCGAGAGCGCTTATGCGGCCACGACCGGGGAAATCTTCGCTGACAGCAAGGACCCGCTTGATGCAGCGGAGAAAGCAGAACAGGAGGAGACCGGGACTTCGGACATCCAATTCTACAATTTCTTCGGTGACAGCAGTGCCCCTCTTGATGCTCCTGTGGAAGCAGAACAGGAGCCCAGAGATCCCAGGGACCCAACGTTCTACAATTTCTTCTCAGATTCGCAGAACCCAAAGAAAGGGTGACTGGTGAGCCATGACAAACCCCAAACGAATACCCCTGTTCTCTGTAAAATGCGCTGTTAGCACTAGTGTTAATGTGGTAGGAAGCTGAGTGCAGAACCAATTTCTCCTGTAAAAGAACACAATTACGAGGTTGCAATTGAACAATTAGGGCAGCTTTCTTGACATCACGAACCATCAGTTCTTGTGGCATGATGTTTGATTTCAGAGTAGAATAACAGGGAATGCTGGAAAGCAATCACACACAGGAAGCAGAGAGCTCCCTGATTTGGCCTTTAAATGGCACAAGAACAGCAACCTACGATTGCACGATCTGACGGATCACATCACATACAAATGCACATATCTCAAGGACACGTGAAAACTACACTAAACATTTTACGAGTTTTGATAATTCCCAGCAACTATTTCAGCCTTCAACATAGTCTCCCAGCTAGCTCAGATGTCTTCCGTGGATGCAGACAAAGACCAAGCTTATTTGTTCTGACCTGTCTGCTCTATGGTTCTTGGAGCTGCAGGCAAATGGACATAGTTCAGAATCATACAAGAAGTATTATAGCTAAATGAAACAATGCACAAAATTACAAAATAAAGGATCGGATGCAATAGTCAGTGGTCTTAGTTGCAGAAAAGAAGAAAAGGCACCTTCCAAACTGAAGTTTCAGATTCAGGCACCAAAACAGCAACTGTTTCTTCCAATTAATATTTAATCATCTTATTATTCCCTTAAGTTTGTGCTATGTTATCAGCCAAGAGAAATGAGCTATGCATACAAGCTACAATCTGTTGGCGGCCAGGATACAGTTGCAGCTAATATTTGAATACTTTAAAAGGGCGTACCCAGTGCAGAGAGCTCCCGCTCTGTGCGGGGTCTGGGGAAGGGTGTCAGTGGCAAGTCTTACCCTCGCCTGTGCAATGCGAGGAGACCGCGACTCGAACCCAGGACCTTCCGGTCACAGGCGGTAAGACTCTACCGCTTGCACCAGGCCCGCCCTTCTAATATTTGAATACTTTGGCCTAACTTATTTTCAAAGGGCTGGCAAGACAACCTCATGCAAAAAATGAGAAATATAGCCACCGCATAGTATAAGTTAACTGCAAATATTAGCATTTGGGAATTGATAAAATTCGTCCTGCAATGCTGTAACATATGCACAGAATACATGCGGAATTTCTAGATCTATTGTACACATGGTACATACCTATTCCAACAGCATCAGAGCGCCTCATGATTTTGAGCTTCCGACAGATAGAGGTAAAATAACTGCAAAGGAACAAATAAGGTCAGCACTAGCACTACTGAGATAGTGAGCTACTGATGCTATGAGGTAATGCATTCACAAGAGGATAAACAATGCATATGATATTATTTTCATAATCATATAATATGTTCTTAATAATTGCCAATACAATTAACAACGGATGAACCCAACTTGATCCAACTATAGTCAAAGCTAGCACCATTAAAACAAACATATATGACAATGTATAAGGTGTACTTACTCCCAGGGAAGATCACCAACAAGCATCCAGTCTGCATCCTTATCCTCATATGTAAGGACATATTCCTGGTCTTTGAGGGCATCCACCTTTGAGCCATTAGTCAGCCTATCTTTGCTCGATGATTTATGCAGACCACTTTGACCTTTAAAATCACAGGCCAAGTAAATATCCTTGTGAAAAGAAGGAAGACATACTATGCAAAAAAAACTGTTCAGTGATTTGTATGGTATTTACTTTCTGTTCACACATTAATCGTTATTTGTGGCCATGAAAATGTGCGCACGTGTCCCAATTATTCGTCCATTAGCAAAGCTACATGGAACTCTGATGAAAATTGAGCAGTGGAGCCCAGGCCGATGGCACTTAGATCGTGGCATGATAAGCAGAAATTTCTCCCTGTGCACAAATGACTGTGTGTCTGTATTGTGCTTGGTCCTTGTTTAGGATCATATATGCATAGCACATCGCTGTATGAATGCTATCTTCATGCAAGTCTTATGAATCTTTGCTTCAAGAAAGCAACTTTTATTCGACAATAATTACTCAAGCTCCTCCTACTCTTTTGGAGTACTTAAATCTAGTACACCACAGAGGACTTATAGCAACGGATCCAATCAATAAGCTTCCAAAAATGGCAGTGAACGGGCGCAGTGCTTGTGTAATTACAAGAGGGGAACGCATCAAACGGAAGAATGGAACCGAACACCACTCACCAGTGATGAAGCAGCTGAACATCTTCTCGAGCGCCATGGAGAGGTCCTCGTAGCTGGAGTACATCTTGATGTCCACCTTCCTGAGGTAGGGCACGCCATCCATGCTCACCTTGACGTACATGGGCCCGCCGCCTCCGGACGCGGCCTCCTCCGCGGGCGCCTTGCTCTTGGAGGCGCTGGCGGCGAGGGTGTTCTTCCGGTAGTTCCGCACGGGCGGCCATCCCACCACCTGCGCTCTGCACGGATCGACAGCACCGCATCGGTCAGTTCCGGGCCAAAACAGTAGCGCCGGCGGCGAATCGAAGCGGGGTCTTACTTGGCGGCCGGCGGCGCGGCGGGGGAAGCCTGCTGCTTGTCGTCGCTAGCCTTGGCAGCAGCGCCGGGGCGCTGGGCGGGGTCCGGGAAGGCGCGCTTGGCGGAGACACCAGCGGATGCGGCGGCTGCCTTGGGGGCAGCCGGCAGCGGGCCGAGGGAGAGCGCGGCGGCGACGTCCTCGCAGCAGTCCCGGTCGCGGTCGGGGGACTCGGAGCCCGGCAGGCCGAGGCGCAGGGTGAGGCGGGGCGCCGGCGAGGAGGAGGACGAGGTCGGGGTCGGCGGCGCGGCGGCGGCGGCGGAGAGGCCGATGTAGTCATGGGGCTCGAGGGGCGGCGACATTGGGGCGGGTGGGGAAGAGAAGAGACAGGGGGACCTGGGGCCTGGGGGGTAGAAACCAGAGAGAGAGGAGGGGCGAGGTGGGGGTGGGTTTGGAGTGGAGGTGACGAGGGGGGAGCGACGACGACTTGCTGCGGGAGTGCTGGTGGAGGTGGTAATAAAAGTGGCCCGACCGGGAGGATTTTTAACGAATTTCTCTCGCCTTTTTTTTCTTTGTCCCGGGGGGCCCTTGTCCGGTTGTCGTCTTGTCGCGCGGTGTTTTGTGCTTGGGTCGCTGCTGCCGCTGGTCTGTGGTCTCGATGTGTGGGTGGGAGTCTCTGCTCCGTCTCGATGTGTGGGTGGGAGTCTCTGCTCTGTGGGGTCGGCCTGTGCGGCGTCCTCTCCAGGTCACAGGTGGACGACGCAGAGTCAGCTCTCAGCTAATCAGCCATTTTTGGACCTGTTCAGTTCCCATCCAAAACGCCAAATTTTTCAAGATTCCCCGTCACATCGAATACGAAAACGTATGCATGAAATATTAAATATAAATAAAAAATAAAACTAATTACACAGTTTAGGCGAAATCCACGAGACGAATCTTTTAAGCCTAATTAGATTATGATTGGACACTAATTGCCAAATAACAACAAAAATGCTACAGTGTCGTTTTGCCAAAAAATTTGGCAACCAAACTAGGCCTTTCTCTTGCTTGTCATGGAAATCGACCACAACTCTCTTCGGGTCGGTCTTTTAACGGCTTGTACCGGTTGATTTGTCAAGAAAAAAAAAATATTATATCATAGTTAATAAGTCAGCTCATAAGCCAACTTATTAGAGCAACCCAAAAGAGCCTACTTCTGCCTTGGCCTGCAAACCGGCCCTCGGCACGGCTACTGCTAGCCAATGGCCAGGTCGGCGACTATGCTAGTTTTGGGAAGTGCACGTCATGTCTTAGTATGGCCTTATTTAAATCTAGGGCGTAAAAGTTTTGGAGTGTCATATCGATTATCATATGAAGGGTTGTATGGGGTGTTCGGATACTAATAAAAAATAAATTATAGAGTCCGTCAGTAATCCGCGAGACACTTTTATTAAGCCTAATTAATCTATTATTAGCACACGTGTTACTGTGGCACCACGTTGTCAAATTATAGACTAATTAGGCTTAAAAGATTCGTCTTGCAAATTAGCCGTAAACCGTGTAATTAGTTATTTTTTAGTCTATATTTAATACTCCATACATGTGTTTAAATATTCGATGAGATCAGAAGTAAACTTCCTAAGCAATGCTGTTAAACTCCGAGCCCGAGCAATCACATCCACGGGACAAATTGGCCGTCCGCGAGCTAATCACATCGTACGCATTTAACTACCTTTTCCAGCTACGAGAAGCTGGCATGGCGTCCAAGACCATTGACCAGCAAATACGACGACTAGTATAATACGTACGGTATTGCTGCAGAAAACAACTAGGGCGTTGTTTAGATGCCATTCAAATTCTAAGTTTTTTCACTCTCTCTCCATTACATCAATTTTTAGTCGCTTGCATGGAGTATTAAATGTAGGTAAAAAAAACTAATTACACAGTTTAGTTGGAAATCACGAGATGAATCTTTTGAGCATAGTTATCCACGATTGGACAATATTTACCAAATAAGACGAAAGTAGTACTATTCATCGGGTAAAAAAAATTTGCAAGTGAACAAAGCCTAGGAGAACGTAAAATGGAAAAAGGCCAGTCTGGCACAGGGCTCAGGGTAACGTAGACGTGGGAATTTGGTTTTAATAGGCAGCTAATAACGCGGCAGCCCAAATGCTAGTCACTGTTTTTACCGCTCCAAGTTGTATTATTCTTCGGTTCCGCAGTTTTGGCGCATGTCGTCCATGGTAACAGTGATCTTTGACACTGAAACCTGCACGACGTTTACGGGTACAACAACTGCTGTACGTTACTCGGCTTCCCCCTGTCCATGGTAGCAGCAGGAGTCCCGATTAGGTGGTGAAGAAGAAAAGAATAGGTGCTGGTTGTTGGTGTGTTTGGACTTCGGTGTGGTGCGTCTCCGGCGTTTTTCATGAGGAAAATCGACAGTCCGGTGCTCCAAGCATGAGCAAGGAAAATTAAGGCGCCTCGCAAAAAAAAAAGGCGTACTACACGGTCGTGGGGTTGGGGCGCAGGGACGGAACCGCCGACACGCGAGATAGCCCGACAGCGCCACGGACACGTCCCTCTCCTCCCGGGCCACACGGCCTCGCGCACCAACCCCACCCCCGCACCACACGCCACGCAACCCGTTCCCGTGCTCCCAGCCGTGCCCGTGCCTGGCGCTGTCCGCGCTGCTCCTGCCGTGCGCACGGACACGCCCCATGAATGAAGTAGGCATGAATCCTCCTCCATCCCTCGTAGCTCGCGTTAACCACCGTCCGACCACAGCCGATCTGTCCTTTTTTTAAGAGCCAACAACAAAAATATGTCAATCATATACTGATAGATAAAAAACAACGTGCAAACATAAAAAAGAAAAATGGCATCAACAAGAAAGAGATAACATGAGAACCACCTTAATAAATACTTCATCTGTTTTAAATTATAAGACTTTTTTATATTTTTTATCTATTTCGCTATATACCTGGACGACGACGACAACGACGACGACAAAGCTTTTAAGTTCCAAATAAATTAAGGTAGGCTAGAGTTGAAACCCAGCAGAAGCAACCAAGGTTCAGGCATGTGAATAGCTGTTTCCAAACACTCCTATCTAAGACCAAGTCTTTTGGTATATTACATCCTTTCAGGTCTCCTTTTATTGCATCTACCCAAATCAACTTCGGTCTTCCTCCGCCTCTCTTCACATTACTATCCTGGCTTAAAATTTCACTACGCACCGGTGCCTCTAGAGGTCTCCGTTGGACATGTCCAAACCATCTTAACCGGTGTTGGACAAGCTTTTCTTCAATTGGTGCTACCCTAATCTATCACGTATATCATCGTTCCGAACTCGATCCCTTCTTGTATGACCGTAAATCCAACGCAACATACGCATTTCTGTGACACTTATCTGTTGAACATGTCGTCTTTTCGTAGGTCAACATTCTGCACCATACAACATAGCAGGTCTAATCGTCGTCCTATAAAACTTGTCTTTTAACTTCTATGGTACCCTTTTGTCACATAGGACACCAGATGCTTGGCGTCACTTTATCCACCCTGCTTTGATTCTATGGCTAACATCTTCATCAATATCCCTGTCTCTCTGTAGCATTGATCCTAAATATCGAAAGGTATTCTTCCTAGGCACTACTTGACCTTCCAAACTAAAATCTTCCTCCTTCCGAGTAGTAGTGCCGAAGTCACATCTCATATACTCAGTTTTAGTTCTACTGAGTCTAAAACCTTTGGACTCCAAAGTCCCCGTCATAACTCCAGTTTCTGATTCATTCATGTCCAGCTTTCATCAACTAGCACTACATCGTCCGCGAAAAGCATACACCAAGGGATGTCCCCTTCTATGTCCCTTGTGACCTCATCCATCACTAAGGCAAACAGATAAGGGCTCAAAGCTGATCCTTGATGTAGTCCTATCCTAATCGGGAAGTCATCCGTGTCTCCATCACTTGTTCGAACACTAGTCACAATATTGTTGTACATGTTCTTAATGAGCCCGACGCACTTCGTTGGAACTTTATGTTTGTCCAAAGCCCACTGAAACATCTAGGCCCCTAGTTGGATTTTGGTGATTAATGATAATACAAGATTACTATGACTAACGTGTATTTTGTAGAGGCAATTAAGTTAGGTCATGGTAATGGAGATCGATTGGACAATCGAGGTGGTCATGCCCCTACGATGGAAATCGTTTTGGTTTTCAAAGGATGGACGATAAGGTTAAGGATGACTAGTTCTAAGTGTCGATTGGAGTTGGAGAGACACTTAGAGTAGTTTAGGACTTTGTTTTTCCATTGGTCGTACTATTAAGGGGCTATGGACGGGTAGCTTGACCTAGATGAGTCTAGTGAGTTAGGTGTGGTGCACACTTGCTAAAACTAGCTCTAGGTAGCTCCTACGAATGCCTAAGATCCTTTGGAGCAAACTTCATTCACATATGATCGAGAGTTGGAAGTGAATGAAGGATCAAATACTGACCGGACACTGGCTTCGGTGCGACCGGACGCTGGCCGCAGGGTCCGGTCAGTACATTTGATCAAGGTGACTGCGTTCGGTGCGACCGGACGCTGGAGTGGTCAAGTGACCGGACGCTGGAGGCAGCGTCCGGTCGACTCCAGTAAGGTTCTAGAGAAGTGAATCTGCGACCGGACGCGTCCGGTCAGTGCTGACCGGACCCTAGGGGTTCAGCGTTCGGTCGAGTACAGTAAGCATCCAGTGAGGGTTTAATGCGACCGGACGCGTCCGGTCAGTGGTGATCGGACCCTGCCAGTGTTCGGTCAACACTTTATCACTGGTCTACGGGTTGATCTGACCGAAGCGCCCGGTCAACATGACCGGAGCGTCCGGTCACCCCGTAGAAGCTCATAACGGTTCGTTTTTCAGGCTGCCTTATAAATAGAAGCTCCACTCGTGTGTGGAGTTACTTTTGCTCATTCCAACAGCTAAGAAACACATTTGTGAGTGCCAAGAAGAGCAAGGTCCTAGTGAGGTGATTGAGATTTGAGAATTCAAGAGAGTAGCCTTATTAGTGAATCAAGAGTAGCAAAGTGTGCATCCATCTTCTCATTAGGCTTCGCATGGTCAAGTGAGAGTTCGTGCTTGTTACTCTTGGTGATCGTCATTACCTAGACGGCTTGGTGGTGATTGGAAGCTTGGTGATCACCCGGCGGAGCTTGTGGGTGACCCAACTCAAGTTGTGAGCGGCTTTAGGTGATTCGCCGCGATGGAGTGTCGAAGAATCAACCCGTAGAGAGCACTTGATCCTTGCACGGATCAAGGGGGAGCTACACCCTTGCGCGGGTGCTCCAACGAGGACTAGTGGGGAGTGGCGACTCTCCGATACCTCGGCAAAACATCACCATGTTCCTCTCTCTCTATTTACTTTGAGCATTTACTTTGAGCAATTCAATACTTGTCTTTACATTCATAGAATTGTCATGCTAGAGTAAGTTTGGAACATAGGTTGCAAGTCTGTTGTGCGTTAGATTAACAGAAACACTTTTCTAGGCACAAGAGGTTAATTGGGCTAACTGTAGGATTTAATTATTGCAAGAAAATTTAGAATTAGCCCAATTCACCCCCCCTCTTGGGCATCTTGATCCTTTCAATTGGTATCGGAGCCTCGTGCTCATGTTTTAAGCTTAATCGCTTTGAGCAAGATGTCTCACGGGGATAGACCTCCTCCTATCTTTGAGGGAGATGACTTTCCATATTGGAAAATCCGCATGGAGGCGTATTTAGAAGCTCTAGACGTTGGTATACTTAGAGCCGCCTCACAAGGCTTCCCAAAACCTCGGGATGCTACTAATTTACAAGGCGATGAGGTTAATTATGAAAAGTGGAATGCAAAGGCTCACAACACTATCTTTAGAGGTCTTTGCAAAGATATGTTCAACCACGTAAGGAACCACAAAGACGCCCATGCACTATGATCGGATGTTTGTGCGTTCCATGAGGGAACCAAGAGTGAGCGTGAGGAACGCTATCATCTTGTAATTAAAAAGCTAAATTCATTTGAGATGCTTCCCAGAGAAAGTGCTAATGAGATGTATTCACGTTTAAATGTTCTTGTAGAGAAAGTCAATGGGCTTGGACTTACTCAAATGTCACCATCCGACGTTGTGAGAAAGATCTGGAGTGTCCTCCCCATTGACAAATATGGGCATATTGTGACCGTGCTACATCAAGGTGATCTTTCCACCGCTACACCAACACAAATCTTGGGAAAGATCAATGCTCATGAGATGTACATGCACACCACGCCACAAGATGGCTTATCCTCTACCAAGAAGAAAGAGAAGGACTTAGCATTCAAAGCTAGCCAAGATAAGGGCAAAGTAAGACTTGAGTACGAGAGCTCAAGTGATGAAGAAGATGATGATGAAAGTCTTGCTCTCATGGTGAAGAAGACCGCCAAGATACTAAAGAAGCTCAACAAGAGTGGCATTAAGTTCGATGGCAAGAATAAGAAGTTCTTCACAAGCTCAAGAAGAAAGCCAATCTCCGAGATGGATTGCTACAATTGTGGAGAACTTAGCCATCTAGCTCATCAATGCACAAAGCCCAAGAAAGACAAGTTCAAGAATAAGAACAAGGGCAAGAAAGATGACTCAAGCAATGAAGATGAAGATGAGAAGAAAAAGAACAAGCCATACAAGAAGAGGGATGGCAAAAAGAAGGACTTCTACAAGAAGAAGAAGAGTGGAAAGGCCTATATCGTCGGTGATTGGCTCATGGACATTGATTCATCTAGTGGATCATCCGATGATGATAGTGACAATGAGAAGGTGGCCGCCATTGCTATTAATCTTCCATCTTCACCGCCACCATCGCCATCATCCTCTACACACCTATGCCTTATGGCCAAGGGTGAACGTAAGGTAACTAATAATGATGATAGTAGTGATGATGAGCAAGCTAGTGATGGTGATAGCGATAGCGATGATGATGATTCACCTTCATATGATGATCTTGTTAAAATACTAAGAAAATACACTAAGATCATTAGAAAGAGTAGAGCTAAAAATGAAAAGCTTGATGCTAAAAATGATTCACTCTTAGCAAAATGTGATACATTGAAAAAGACTAATGATGAGCTTAAAGAAACAAATGATGCTATATCATCCAAACTCAAGGAGCTCAAATCTTCTAAGAAAGAGCTTAAAGATAAACATGATAAACTTGAGTGGGTGCACAATAAGCTCATCACTAGCCACAATAAGCTAAAAGATGAATACACTACTCTTAAGATCAATCATGATACTCTTGTTATTACTCAAGAATTTTTACCAAATGAGCCACATGATGCTACTAACCATGTTGTTAAGATTAATATAGCTACATCATGTGATGATTTAATTGATGAGAGCATTGAGCAAGGATCTAGTGGTAAAGGCAAGCAAGTGGTTGAGTACAATGACTATGATGAATATGTCAAGCTCAAGAGTGAAAATGAGAAGCTCAAGAAAGATCTTGAAGAGATCAAAAGCCACAACACCATTATGCTAGAAACTCATGATCATGATGAAGAGTTGATCCTTGAGAATGAGAAGCTTAAAGAAGAAAACAAGAAGCTCAAGGAAGAGAAGAACAATGATGTTCTCAAGGAAGAGAACAAGAAGCTTAAGATGAAGAAAGAGCATCTTAAGGTGGGATTGAGCAAGTTTGCAAGAGGCAAGCATCTCCAAAGTGAGCTACTCATGAACACCGTCATAAAGATGGATAGAAGTGGCATTGGATATGTGGTAAGTGTAGAGAAGAAGAAGGCTCAAGTTTAACAACAACAATCAAAGCCGAAGCCAAAGCCAAAGAGATGTTTTGAGTGTGGACAAGAAGGCCACTTTGCTCATGAGTGCCAAACTCCACCGCCACAACCCTTGCCCAAGCATGCTAGACCCTTTGCTTTCAATGCTCACTACATGCTTAGAAAAGATTCTAGTGGAAAGATGAAAGTCATATTCTTAGGACCCCCTAACAAGAATAGGCCTAAGAAGATTTGGGTGGCTAAGTCACTTGTTGAGAAGGTGAAGGGCCCTCAACAAGTTTGGGTTCCTAAAACTTGAATCTCTTGTGTGTAGGTGAACTACAAGACCGGTGAAAGTCATTGGGTTATTGATAGTGGTTGCACTCAACATATGACCGGTGATCCTCGTATGTTTACCTCACTAGATGAAGAGGTAGATGGACAAGAAAAAATAATATTTGGAGATAATTCAAAGGGCAAGGTTAAAGGATTGGGCAAAGTGGCAATATCAAATGATCATTTCATCTCCAATATGCTATATGTTGCTTCATTGAGCTTCAACTTGCTATCCGTTGGACAATTATGTGATCTTGGATTCTAATGCTTGTTCACCGAGAAGGAGGTTGTTGTATCCAAGGTAGATGATAATCAAGTGATATTCAATGGATTTAGATACAACAACTTATATCTAGTGGATTTCACCTCCAAAGATGCAAATTTGAAGACTTGCCTATTCACCAAAACAACACTTGGGTGGCTATGGCATAGAAGACTTGCTCATGTTGGTATGAGTTCACTCAAGAAGCTAATGAAGAATGATTTGATGAGAGGGTTGAAGGATGTGAAGTTTGAGAAGGACAAGCTTTGTAGTGCATGTTAAGCTGGCAAGCAAGTTGCAAATACTCATCCAACCAAAGCTTTCATGTCAACCACAAGAGTGCTAGAACTCCTACACATGGATCTATTTGGACCAACAACATACAAGAGTTTGGGAGGGAACCTTTATTGTCTTGTGATTGTTGATGACTATTCAAGGTATACACGGGTATTCTTCCTTCATGACAAATCCAAAGTTACATCTTGCTTCAAGAAGTTTGCCAAGAGAGCTCAAAATGAATTTGAAGTGAAGCTCAAGAAGATAAAAAGTGACAATGGAAAAGAGTTTGACAACACAAACATTGAAGCTTATTGTGATGAAGTTGGAATCAAACATGAAGTCTCCACAACTTATACTCCTCAACAAAATAGTGTAGTTGAGAGGAAGAACCGGACTTTGATCACTCTTGCAAGGGCAATGCTAGATGAGTACAACACCCTCAAAGCTCTATGGGCGGAAGCAATCAACACCGCATGCTACGCATCAAACCGCCTATTCCTTCAAAAGTTCTTTGGCAAGACACCTTATGAGTTGCTCAATAGGAAGAAGCCGGACGTCTCCTTCTTTAAGGTGTTTGGTTGCAAATGCTACATCTACAAGAAGCGGCAACACCTAGGGAAGTTCCAAAGACATTGTGATATTAGTTTTCTTGTTGGTTACTCATCAAAGTCCAAAGCATATAGAGTATTTAATCATGCCACCGGCTTGGCTAAAGAAACATATAATGTGGAATTTGATGAATCTAATGGCTCCCAAGGAGCACATGAGAATCTTGATGATGTAGGTGATGAACCATTGAGGGAGGCTATGAAGAATATTCTGGTGGGAGACATCAAGCTAAAAGATGATGAAGATGATGTACAAGTCATTGATCAACCTTCTTCATCAAAGTGTGCCACAAGATGGTGAAAAAGATAGAAGAGTAGAAAATGAAGATACTCATATCTCCTATGAGCAAATGGTGGTACAAGCACAAGATGTTGATGCTCCACGACCTCCTCCTCAAGTGGTCAATAGAAGAAATACACCTCTCCTACAAGATCATCCACAAGATCTCATCATAGGGAGTCCATCAAAGGGTGTAATGACTCGATCTCAAAAACTTACTTCATTTATTGCTCATCACTCTTTTGTCTCTTGCTATGAGCCTACCAAGGTAGAAGAAGCTCTTAAAGATCCGGATTGGATCAATGCCATGCATGAAGAGTTGAACAACTTCACTCGCAATGAAGTTTGCACTCTTGAAGAGCGACCAAAAGGCGTAAGAGTCATTGGAACAAAGTGGGTATTCCACAATAAGCAAGATGATTAAGGTGTTGTTGTGAGGAACAAGGTAAGACTAGTTGCAAAGGGGTTCTCTCAAGTTGAAGGTTTGGATTTTGGAGAGACCTTTGCACCGGTTGCAAGATTAGAAGCCATCCGTATCCTTCTTGCATATGCATCATATCATGAAATGAAACTATATCAAATGGATGTGAAAAGAGCATTTTTAAATGGCTTTATTAATGAACTAGTCTATGTTGATCAATCTCCCAGGTTTGAAGACCCTAGATATCCTAATCATATTTATAGGTTGTCCAAGGCACTATATGGGCTTAAGCAAGCCCCAAGAGCTTGGTATGAGCGCCTTCGAGACTTCCTCATTGAGAAGGGCTTCACCATTAGGAAGGTCGACACCACACTATTCACCAAGAAGCTTGATGGGTATATCTTCATTTGTCAAGTATATGTTGATGATATCATCTTTGGATCATCAAATGAAGACTCATGCAAAGAATTTGGTGAATTGATGTCGAAGGAGTTTGAGATGTCAATGATTGGTGAGCTTACATTCTTTCTTGGTTTTCAAGTCAAGCAAATGAAAGAAGGCATCTTCATCTCTCAAGAGAAATACACAACAGATCTTCTCAAGAGATTCAAGATGGATGAATGTAAGCCAATCAAGACACCAATGCCTACCAATGGACATCTCGACCTAGATGAGGGAGGTAACTCGGTTGATCAAACTCTCTACCGTTCCATGATTGGTAGCTTGTTATATTTAACCGCATCTAGGCCCGATATCATATTTAGTGTGTGTGTGTATGTGTGCTAGATTTTAAGCTAGTCCTAAGGAAACACATTTAATTGCCGTAAAAAGAATCCTTAGGTACCTTAAGCACACACCAAGCATTGTCCTTTGGTATCCCAAAGGAGCTAGATTTGAATTAGTTGGCTATTCCGATTTGGATTATGCCGGTTGCAAAGTTGATAGAAAAAGCACATCCGGAGGGTGCCATTTGCTTGGTAGATCACTTGTGTCTTGGTCCTCCAAGAAACAAAATAGTGTGGCTTTGTCCACCGCCAAAGCGGAATACATTGCCGTGGGTGCTTGTTGTGCACAAATATTATACATGAAACAAACTTTGCTAGACTATGGTGTAGTTCTAGAAAAGGTACCTCTTTTGTGCGACAATGAAAGTACGGTAAAACTTGCAAATAATCCGGTTCAACACTCTCGCACCAAGCACATAGATATCCGCCATCACTTTCTAAGAGATCATGTTGCTAAAAATGATATATCACTAGAAGGTGTAAGAATCGAAGATCAATTAGCGGATATCTTCACTAAACCGCTAGATGAGGCTACATTTTGTAGATTGCGGAATAAGCTCATTGTACTTGATTTTAGTAACTTCACTAAAAATTGAGCTTGTGTTGTCCCTTGCATTCATTGTAATATACAACATGTTTAATTTTTGGCAATGCATATAGGGCTTGTCTAACATGGTTAAGATAACCGCCGAAAAGCGTGTGAAGAAGCTTAACCTTGGATCAAACTTGACAAGCAACTAGATTTACTTATAAAGTATTGCATATGCATGGATGTTGTTTTGCCGTTTTGTTCCATTTGCCCTCTTCTTGCCTATTTTCTTAAAAAGAATTATAGCCTAAGACAAAATATTTTGAAAAATATGAGGGTTTGAGAGAGGTTACTCACATCAGTCCCAATTGGTGTTTATTTGGATCTTATTCAAGTTGGGACTTGATTGGGAACAGGCAGCGCGAAGGAACTTTGAAGATTTGCTGGAAAAGAGTAACCGGACGCTGCACCGGACTCTACAGTCCAGCGTCTGGTCAGTTCACAGGAGGTGAACAGAAGCTGAAGGAGTGACCGAACGCTGTGTTTGTGCGTCTGGTCAGGAAGGAATCCAACGTCCGGTCGATCTACATGGAGTTCAAGGCAACTGACCAGACCCTGCCTGTGTCTGGTCATGGACCACCAGACGCATCCAGTCGTGATTCCAGAGGAATTGGACCTCTCTAGAATCGATCAGACGCTGGGTGGTAGTGTCCGGTCGCTACCACCGGAGCGTCCGGTCAGTAGATCTCGTGCGGCATCAGGACTCTTCTTCCGTTTCCTACTTTGTCACGTCGGGGGACCTATTTTTACCGCGTGCCGTACCTTGCCCCGCATCCGCCGTGACCTAGCCCTAGCCCGAGCTACCGCCAGCTCTAATCGCCGACGAGCACTACCGCCCACTGCATCAGCAAGACCGCATGCCTCATCGCGCCACCTGCGCCAACCTTTTCCACGCCTCCACCACACCGATCCGCCACGCCAGCAGTGCTCGGGCCAACCTCCAAGCGCCACCGCAGCCGCAGTTCCCGTGCCCTACCTAGCCTCCGCCGCCGTGCTCCAGCTTCTACTACGCTGCAGAGGTTGCGCCATCCAAGCCCGCACCTGCCGTGCCCTAGCCCTACCTCCTCGTTGGTAAGGCCAAACCCTTGCTCTCAATTTGATTTGCTTGTGACCTAGATCAAATTGCAAAGCACTGTTTTAAATTGCATTCAGGGCTTTCGATCAAAACCCTAGCCGGTTCCGAGGTTCCCCGCGTGATGTCTCGTCTTTTCTTGGATCGCCGATCGTCAGGTAGCATGCCTGTCGCTTCAATTTTGTACCTACATTGCTTGCTTCCAAGGGTTTCACATCTACTAGATATATCATATTTATCTGTATATCCATCTATTCTATCGTGCAGCGAGTCGGTGCCGTTGTGGTTCCTGTGGCAGTTGTCAGACAACTCGGGGCCAAGCTCGCGAGTACGGATCGAGGCCAAGCCTCGGGAGTGTCAGTTTGATAGTTGATCTTCATCAGCGGCAGTTCATCTTCTTATCAGATCAGATGGCTTGCACGAAGAATGTTGGGGGTGGTCTAGGAGATGACGATCGGAGGCCCCTGCCTCGCCAGCCTGCAGGACCTAAAGGCAAGGCGATGAAGCAGATTACATCTAAGAAGCGCAAGTACCCCGACGTAGAGACAGCGAGAGCAGCAGCAGTTGCTAAGGCCGTAGAGCGTGCCAAGAGAGGAGGTGCTCGCATTGGTGTGGTCATTGTAGATCAGCAGCTTACACCAGCACAGAGGGCAGCAGTTGAGGAAGCTGAGCGTCGTCATGGTGGTCCACCTAGGACTGTCATGATAGTAGGACATCGTCTGGCTATTGAGGAGCCTCAGCCTCAGGGGGAGTCCCAGCAGGACCCACAGCAGCAGCTCCCACCAGCAGAGCCTCAGCCAGCTCAGGAGACTCAGGAGGGCCAGCAGGCCAAGGAGACCGAGCAGGCACCCCAGCTACGCCGCTCTGGTCATACCAGTGTTACAGTTCCACCAAGGCCAGCTACACAGCGTAGGGGTTCACGCCCACCGCCTAGACCACAGGGTCCGCCTCTAGTGGTACATCTTGACTTGAGGGCTGCCATGGGCAGGCAGGTTCGGCAGCTGAGGTTTGTAGAGTTTGAGGTGTGGTTTCGTCCAAGGATGGATGAGAGAGCAGAAGAGGGTTTCTACACGCCACTGCAGGAGGATTTCTACAATGCTTATCTTAATAGCGGGGCAGTGTTCAGATCTCAGAGAGTCTGTAGTATTGAGGCTATTGTGGCAGCAGCCAAAGAGCATATCCGCCCCTACTTATCATATTTGCTAGGGCTGACAGATCTGATTGGCCGAACAGGAGTGTATGTACCATCTTGGGTTCGACAGTTTTATGCTTCGCTCTACGTTGACCCGCATCATAACTTCATACACTTTGCATTCGAAGGCAAAGACTATAGGGTGATGAGTTTTAGGGCCAGGGAGATACTGAGGCTACAAGAGCAGCCTGTCAGGTTACATGAGGTGTGTTATGGACAGCAGGAGCCTCCCAGGTGTCCTCATGGTGGTATGGTGTCCCCTATAGATCTTGTGCGCCATTGCTTCAAGGAGCCCTTTGGTGAGGGGTCGAGGAGGAACCCCAGTGATCTTACTCCTATAGCTCATGTGCTAGAGGCTATCATCCGGAGGACACTTCTTCCTAGGTTGGGATACAGAGAGGGTCTGACTCACCTATAGCTTTGGCTCCTCAACACCCTAATGCAGCAGACCGTGTTCGACATTTGGGACCTCCTTCTATCAGAGATGGAGGATACTATAGCTGAGGGCTTCAAGGGTCGTAGGCAGCTTCCGTATGTGTCGACGAAATATGGTCGGCAGTCTACCTAGGGGTATGCCCAAGGTAGTAGATTATCGGCAGACAGATGCGCAAGCCCCAAACAAGACGGTGACGCAAGACAGACACGAGGTTTTATCCAGGTTCGGCCGCCAAGAAGGCGTAATACCTACGTCCTGCGTCTGATTTGTATTGCTGTATGTCAATGAGAGATATTTTTTAGAGGGGTCCCCTGCCCGCCTTATATAGTCCGAAGGGCAGGGTTATAGATCTGGAAACTAATCCTAGTCAGTTACAATTGCCATATCTGGCCGGATAAGGATTCCTATTCTAACCGACCAGGATCCTGCTTAGTCGCCAAATCCGTCTTGATTCCTTGTGCGGGACTCCGATCAGGTTAACTGGGCCACACGTCATCTTTTGGGTGGACTGAACCCATCGATCCGAGCCAGCCCAAGCTTAGCCGTAAGGGTATAGGGGTTAATACCCCCACAGCTAGTCCCCGAGCATCATGTATTATGCTGCGACACGCCATTTGAACCTTCTCCGACAAGCGAGGCTTGAAATCTTGACGCCTCCGACCACCGTCATCACCGGAGAAGTAGGTTGTCCGAAGAATGCATGGTGCTCTTAAGAAAAAAGAAAAAGATATCTGTCCCAGGAAGTGTGCCCACTTGTATTTCTGAAAAGAAATGTAAGTGCGTCTTGAAGCGTAGCATCTTTGATCATCAGAAGCGTAGGGGTCAAAAAACAAACACATTCACCGCAAGGTGAAGTGTGCCCACTTAGTCCCCGAGCCTGGTAGTAGGTGACGTAGGCACGTGGTGCCAGGGTCTAAAAAGAATTCCCAGTTATGTTGAGAACCCAATCGTCGTACAGGCGATACGAGATGCACCGGCAGGTGCATCGTACCGATGTAGTCCCCGAGCTTGCTGGAAGGCTTAGTATGAGCCTTGTAGCAAGGTCTAAAAGAAAAGTCTCTTAACTGTATGTGAGTACAAATCACATGTAGCCAACGAGAACCACCATTCAAGCAGTGGTCGGGGCAATCCCCGAGCATACTAATAATCCTCATAATCATTCAAAACACAGGTGTCGACTTAAACAAACACATTCACCGCTAGGTGAAGTGTGCCCACTTAGTCCCCGAGCCTGGTAGTAGGTGACGTAGGCACGTGGTGCCAGGGTCTAAAAAGAATTCCCAGTTATGTTGAGAACCCAATCGTCGTACAGGCGATACGAGATGCACCGGCAGGTGCATCGTACCGATGTAGTCCCCGAGCTTGCTAGAAGGCTTAGTATGAGCCTTGTAGCGAGGTCTAAAGGAAAGTCTCTTAACTGTATGTGAGTACAGATCACATGTAGCCAAGGAGAACCATCATTCAAGCAGTGGTCGGGGCAATCCCCGAGCACAGCCGTGGTCGGAGCGATCCCCGAGCACAAAAGTGGTCTAGGCAGTCCCCGAGCACATTAGTGGTCTGGGCAGTCCCCGAGCACAGTAGTGGTCCGGGCAGTCCCCGAGCACAGTAGTGGTCAAGGCAAATCCACGATCACTTATGCTGCTTGTACTATTTTTGTGTACTTCTCTCTATTCTCTGCCAAGGCCAGTCTGACCCGTCTGGTCAAAAAAGTAAAGAGATACAATACGTCATTCCGTCTTCTTCTTCTCTCTTTTTTTTTTTTTTTTTTTGCAAACAGTCGGTTGACACCTGTATTGAGGTGTGTCAGTGTGGGCCCCCTTACACCATCAACGAAGAGGCGCGTACACTGTTACCGAAGGAGCGCGTTTATTGGCGCAGATTTCGAGGTTGTGTGAACAACCGTCTGCGGCGCGTGCGCACGACTCCCAATATTCTCGGGCGGACGAAACGACGGTGCTCTTTGTTTTATATAATGCAGATCTGGTAAGTTACTCATACCATTCCCCATTGTCATCCGCCGCCGCAACCTTCTTCTTCCTCCTGCCGAACCCTATTCCCCAAAAATCATCACCAATCTCCTCGGTCTCCCGCATCCACCCAGTTCGTAAGGACGAACTAATGGCGAAGAGAGACGCCCAGAAGAAAGGCGGGGTCATGGCGAAGGAATGGTGGAAGTCGCGGAGCAACGAGCAGACCATCGAGGACCTCGTCGCCATGGGAGTGCTCCACAACAAGGCACTCACGGGATGGCGTGCACCGGAAGGAGAAAGCTTCCCCGATCCACAACCAGGTGAGATTGTGGTCTTTGAAGATTTCTTCAAAAGGGGTTTTGGGATTCCAGTGCACCCTTTCCTTCAGGGTCTCTATTTGTACTACGAGATTGGGATTTGCAATCTACATCCCAACTCGATTCTTCTTGTCTCCACCTTCATCCATCTCTGCGAGGCTTATGGCGGCTTCCAGCCCCATTTCGACCTCTTTCGCCACCTATTCTGTCTTCGGAAGAAAGGGAGCGGTGGCTCGAAGATCGCCGGAGGCGTTTACCTGAACCTGCGCGACGGCATGAAGGCTCAATACCTGCACTGCCCCTGGAACACCTCATTGGACGAGTGGTACAAGAAGTGGTTCTACATCCGTGAAGAGCCGAACACCATCACTCTGTGCGATGTGGGCTTGATTCCAGAGAAGAAAAGCAGCTGGTCGGAGAGGCCCGAGAACTTGGAGCAGATCGCCGAACTGCTCGGGATGATCCCGTGGGGAAAGCTCGATGGCCCGAGCGTTGTCGGCAACTTCATCAGCCGAAGAATTCAGCCTTGCCAGAAAAGGATTCACCCCGGCTTCGAGTACCAAGGAGGCGCTGATCCGACGAGGACCAGAAAGGAGCCGCTCGACAAGATGGAGATCAAGGCCAGGATTGGAGAGCTGTTCAACCTGGCCGATCCCAATTACGTTGCACTGAACGCCATTGAACCGCCTTCAAGCTGGCTCGCCCTCCCCCAAAGGTAAACGACGCCTCCTTTCAACTGTATAGTCATGTTGTATCGAGAAAATAACTGTCTTTTCCTTCATTGTGTGTCTCAGTGTAATGGCCGTGACCGGGCAGGAGTGTTTGTGTCGCCTCCCCCTGGTGTAGAATGGCCACAAGCTACTGGGCCAGCCGCCCAGACCAGCACCAGAACCGACGACGTTCACTGGGCGGTACTCGAGACCGTAGAGGACGCCTCGACCAGAGCCGCTGGCAAGCGTCCGGCTGCCAGCAAACGACGTCAAGCCATCTTCCCCCCGTCGGACGACGAAGCAGAGGATGCGGACATCTTCCGGCTCGTCCCCCGAAAAAGGAGAAGGCAGGTGGGACCGTCGGAGCAGGGTGGCTCCTCTGTGCCAGCAGTGGTCACAGCACCGACCACTGCAACACAGAGCACGAATGAAGAGAACGTGCCGCATCAAGCTCCGACGCCCGTACCGGAGGTTGAACAAGTCCCGGTGGAAACTGCCGAGCAAGCGGAGCAGGGGCGGTCGAGGAGACGTTCCTTCCTCACATCCTTCCGCAAATCAAAACTGTAAGTATCTATACTTTTGATGTAAGTTTTGCATTTTGCAGTGGATGCTATTGTCTTCTGAATTTGTCTCTGAATGTATTAGATCCGCGTCCACAGAAAGCCCCGACCAGCTAGCTGGGTGCAGAACGTCCTCTCCAAAAACAGAGGGACAAACTGCTCAGCAACCGGCCGTGGAGGAGCCCATGGCAGGGACTCCGCCTGGGGCTCAGCAGGCGGACGACCAGACGCCAGCCCCCAAGCAGAATACAAGTGCTCCGAGCACAAACCCTGATGAGGCGGATACCACAGCGCCACGGGAGCTGGATCTAGCCGAGGAGCAGCAGCCAGAAGTTGCCCAGAACAAGGGTGCCGACGCGACGGCTCGTGGGAAAGCCCTGGTGGTCGTGGAGTCTGCAAACTCCGGACCACCACCGCCTCCCGAACTGGAGGCTGAAGAGGATGAAGTGGAAGAAGTCCTGGGCCGTCCCCAAGATAGACGACAACATGTATATGTGTCGCGCTATCGAAACGACGAATGGGTCATGCATGAGGAGATCCCAGAGGCCGAGGAAACCTTAAGAGTTGAAAGGGCGGCCAAACGCCTGGTGACTGAAGTCCAGGTATATTTGGCTTTAGTCCTTAAACCTGTTGTGTAGTCGAAACGTCTGACGTAGCTTGTCTGTATGCAGGACGTGATGAAAACTGCAAGGTACCGAAAAAGGTGCTTCGACCAGATAGAAGTAGTCATGAATACCAATAAGGAGCTGACGGCTGAAGTGGAACGCCTACGGCACCAACTTGAAGCCACCGACCAGGAGAGGACAAACCAAGAAGCACAGAACCAAAACCTGGTCGGCCAGCTCAAAAACAAAGAGCAGGAGAAAACAGGTAAGTGTTCACCGTATCATAGCAAGTGCTGGACTTGTGTTTTTTTGTTCTTGACAGCAATAGCTGTAATGCAGGTTTAGAAGCTGAAGTGACCCGCCTCCAGGGGGAGAACAGCCGCGCGCTTGCAGAATGTGGTCGCCTGAAGGAGGACAACGAGAAACTGGCACGCCGCCAGTCGGAACTCCAAGACCACACTAACAAAATGAAGGACGACCTGAAAAGTAAGCACTCCAAACCACCTTTCTCGTTCAATTGCCCACATTGCCTTGTCGTGTCATCACATTTGATGTCTTGTACTGTTTTTAGTTTTGAAAGTCAATGCCAAGAGGCACCTTGAGGCCGTGATCAAGGAGCGTGACGACTGGAAAGCACAATGCCTTAAGGCCGCCGAGGAGCGGGACACGTGGAGCAAACGGTGCCAAGAAATGGCAACTGGCATTGTGCCCGTCCTCGACCTTATCGACCCGGCGCTCACAGAGGAAGAGCTAAGGACGCCTCAGCTCGGACTGGTCGAGAGGTGCAAGCAAGCATGGGGATGGTTCCAAGACTTCGTGAAGGAGGCGGGTGAGTACACGGGTGCCCATGTGCTAAGCATGGTTCGTGCTCACTACCCCCTGATCGATCTCAAACGCTTGGAGGCTGGGTACCCGAAGGAGATAGACCCAGACCAGGCCGAAGAGCTTCGGACGGCCCAGCTGGACTTGTCGTCAAAGATAATTGGCGATATTAACCTGTGCGGAGGTGGGACAGCACCTGTGCAGGGTATGCCATCGACAAGCCAGCTGGAAATGCCATCAGCTACAAGCCAACCAACGGAGCCTGCGGTCTCGACCAGCCAGGCACCAGTGGGGCCATCCCCTTCAGCTTGACTAGCTCCAGAGTCCCCGAGACTCGAGTAGGGTATCAGAGGCGGCGAGCAGTAAATGCCATGCGCCCCGACCAGCCAATGTAATAGGCTTAGAGCTGTAGAAGGAGGACATAGTTGTGTTATTGTAAACTTGAGCCTTTTCAGGCAAGCTTGTAATAATGTAACTGTATATCATTATAAGCTTGTTTGTTTTATACAAAACGTACTTTAAGCTTGAAATTTTGTGTTGGTGTAACTAAGTGGGAACGTGTTAACGTTCTGTTTAGTTGTACCGTTTTGCTCGACACGTCATCCTGAAAAGTTTGTGCGGCCCTAGTCTGGCATGTGGTCAGAGTATGAGGTACTGTGACCTGTGCACACGTGAACGCAGACAAGCCAAACTAGGGGGGACCTGCCGATCACCCGCAACGTAGAGAGCGGATCCCGTGCATGTGTTGGGAGGAACCGGAGACAGGGCCTGCTCCGAAAACCGTAGAAGGAGTGGTGGTCGGCTTGTACTGGCTTAAGTTAGAATAACCATAAAATTTGGAGTGACATATTAGAGTGGTCGGAGAAATCATAGTTGCTTTAGTAAAGTAAATCGAAAATACAAGTAGAGTACATATCTCAGCAGTTAAGCATAGAAACGTCTAAGCTTGTCGATGTGCCATGAGTTCGGTACGTCCGTGCCGTCTAGATGAGCTAACCTGTAAGACGTTGGACGTGTGACTTCCTTGATCATGAAGGGTCCCTCCCATGGGGTTGCGAGTTTGTGGACACCAGCCTGGTTCGTCTTCCACTTCAAGACTAAGTCCCCGACCACGAAGAAACGCTCTTTAACGTTCTTGTTGTAGTACCTGCGCAAAACAGCAAGGTACTTGGCCGTGCGTACGCAAGAATCAAGCCTTTTCTCTTCTGCGCTGTTGACTTCTAGCTCCCGTACTTCGTCGACCTTGCCTTCGTCGAAGTTCTCTACCCGTGCTGATCGGAAAGCTATATCTGGTGGGAGGACTGCTTCAGCGCCGTAAACCATAAAGTATGGTGAGACGCCAGTGTTACGATTGGGCTGAGTTCGGAGGCCCCAGACAACGGCTGGTAACTCCTTGAGCCATCTTCCAGGAGCTTTATCGTTTTCTCTGTACATCCTCTTTTTCAATGCGTCCAAGATCATGCCATTTGCCCGCTCGACCTGTCCATTAGCTCTAGGATGCGCCACCGAGACGTATTTTACAACTATGCTCCTTTCATCGCAGAAGTCCCAAAAAGCGTTCCCGGTGAACTGAGTACCCAGATCAGTAATGATGCTGTTGGGCACGCCGAAACGGTGGATGACCTGGTCGAGGAATGTGACGGCTTTCTCTGAGGATGCCTGTACCAGAGGCATGTATTCTATCCACTTAGAAAACTTATCAATTAGCACGAAGACGCATGTGAATTTCCCAGGGGCTGGTTTGAAAGGCCCGATCATGTCCAGTCCCCAGCATGCGAAGGGCCAAGAGGCTGGAATCGTCTGGATCTCATGTGCCGGTACATGGATTCTCTTGGAGAAGAACTGACAACCTTCATAGCGGCGGACTAGCTTCTCTGCGTCGGCCACTGCTGACGGCCAATAGAACCCTGCTCGGAAAGCCTTACCGACCAGTGTTCTCGAGGCCGCGTGGTTGCCGCAGGAGCCAGAGTGAATTTGGTCTAGGAGTTGCTTGCCTTCCTCCCGGGTTATACACTTCATCAAGATTTCCTCCTTAGCGTTTTTGCGCCATAACTTGCCGTCGACGAGCAGATACTGCTTACTACGACGCATCAGGCGTTCATTTTCTGTTCGATCGATATAACCGCTACCGTCTGTTAAGTACTTGATGAAAGGTGTTCTCCAGTCTGGCTCATGAGTGGTCGGAAACAGCTCGGTTGTGCTCGGCGCTGGAACCGTAGCCACTAATTGCTGGTCTGAGACTTTGTCGGTCGTTGAATCTTCGTCTTCAATGGAGGGCGTGAGCAGGTCTTGGACGAATACGCCATGTGGGATTTTGGCTCGGGATGATCCTAACTTTGACAACGCATCCGCTGCCTGGTTCTTGTCCCGGACCACGTGTATGTACTCGATGCCATAGAACCTGCCTTCCAGCTTTCTTATCGATTTGCAATATGCGTCCATCTTTTCACTGGTCGTGTCCCAGTCCTTGTTGAGTTGGTTGATGACCAAAGCCGAATCTCCGTAAACATAGAGACGTTTAACTCCAAGCTCAACCGCAATGCGTAGACCATGCAAGCATGCTTCATACTCGGCGGCATTATTAGATGCTGGGAAATAAATCCTGAGGACGTACCGGAGCTGCTCCTTGGATGGTGATATGAAAAGAATTCCTGCTCCCGCACCGTCAATGTTGAGAGAACCATCAAAGTACATTGTCCAATATTCGTCGGATCCCGGAGAGGCGGGAGTACTTAAGTCTGTCCACTCGACGATGAAATCGACGAGTGCCTGAGACTTGATTGTAGTACGGCTTGCAAATTCCAAGGAAAGGGGGCATAGCTCCATTGCCCATTTGACGATGCGCCCGTTCGCGTCCTTATTGCGAATAATGTCCCCCAAAGGATACTCGGTCATGACCACCACACGATATCCGTCGAAGTAATGTCTCAACTTTCGGGATGTTATCAGTATGGCGTAGAGCAGTTTCTGAATCTGCGGGTACCTGGTCTTGGATTCGTTGAGTACCTCACTAATGAAATAAATTGGCCGCTGTACCTTATAGGCGTGGCCCGGCTCGTCACGCTCGACCACCAGTGTAGTGGAAACCACCCGATCGGTTGCCGCAATGTAAAGTAGGAGAGTTTCATCTTCTCTGGGAGCAGTAAGTACCGGAGGTGACGTGAGGTATTGTTTCAGCTGCATGAAGGCAGCGTCTGCTTCCTCCGACCACTCGAACTTCTCGGACGCTTTGAGCAGTTTGAAGAACGGTAGTCCTTTTTCTCCTAATCTTGATATGAAACGGCTTAGAGCAGCCATGTAGCCGGTGAGCTTCTGGACATCCTTCACCTTTTTTGGAGGCTTCATGTCTAAGACAGCTTTGACTTTCTCCGGGTTAGGGCGTATGCCATCGTAACTGACGACGTTGCCGAGCAGTATGCCAGAAGGGACACCAAAGATGCACTTCTTTGGGTTTAATTTCCATTGGAACGTATTAAGGGCTGCGAAGGTGCGTTCCAGATTGTCAACAAGGGTATGTGCTTCCTTGGTTTTGACAACTACATCGTCGACGTAAGCCTCGATGAGGCCGTCTTTTATCTCGTCGTTGAGGCAGGCCTGTATAGCGCGTTGGTAGGTAGCACCGGCGTTTTTGAGCCCGAACGACATGGTCGTGTAGCAGTAGGCGCCGAAAGGCGTGATGAAAGATGTCTTGATCTGGTCGTCCTTTTTGAGAGCGATCTGGTGATAACCAGAGTAGCAATCGAGAAAGGAAAGCAGCTCGCAACCGGCGGTTGAATCTACGACCTCGTCTATGCGAGGTAAGCCAAAGGGGTCCTTAGGGCAGTGTTTGTTGAGATCAGTGTAATCAACGCACATTCTCCATTCATTATTCTTTTTGCGTACAAGAACCGGGTTGGCTAACCATTCCGGATGATACACTTCTTTGATAAATCCGGCTGCCAAAAGCCGTGTAACTTCTACCCTAATCGCCTCCTTTTTGTCGCGAGCGAACCGTCGTAGCTTCTGCTTGATTGGTTTGGCTTTGCTGTTGACATTCAAGGAGTGCTCGATCAAGTCCCGAGGTACACCGGGCATGTCGGAAGGTTTCCATGCAAACACATCCACGTTGCCCCTCAAGAACCTGACGAGCGCGTCTTCCTATTTGGGATCCAGGTCGGCCCCGATGAGGGCCGTTTTGCTGAGATCGCCCTCGACCAGCTGGATCGTCTTGTGCTCCTTGGATCTGATGTTCTTGCGCGGAGCCTCAAGCTCTGGGATCTCCAAGTGGTCGGCCGTGGTCTTCTTAGCGTTGAGCATGGTCTCGGCCATGCGAATAGAGAGGTCGTGGGCCTCTGCTATTTTGAAGCTGTCGTCCTCGCAGGTATAAGCTGCGTATACGTTGCCCCTGAGGGTTAAAACTCCTTTCTCAGTAGGCATCTTGAGCACCAGATACCTGTAATGAGGTATGGCCATGAACTTGGTTAGCGACGGTCGACCAAGAATAGCATGGTAGGTGCCGTCGAAATCAGCGACCACAAAGTTGACGTAGTCGGTGCGGAAGTGGTCCGGAGTCCCAAACTGCACAGGTAGCGTGATCTGCCCGAGAGGTGTGGAGCTCTGTCTGGGGAGAACGCCCCAGAACTGTGCCTCGTACGGCTTCAGGTCCGCCTGGGCTATTTTCAGAGCGGGCAGGCTGTTCTTGAACAGTATATCAATGGAGCTGCCGCCGTCGATCAGTACCCTGTCGAACTGAACCTTGTTGATACAAGGATCGAGGACCAGGGGAAAACGCCCTGGCTCGGGTATGGCGGCCCATTGGTCCTTCCTGCTGAAGTAGATTTCACGGTGAGACCACGGAGGGAGCCGCGGATCGGTAAGAAGGTTGTCGTTCTTTGCCACGTTCAAGCAGGCGCGGGCGAGCAGCTTGCGTTCTCGTTTGGTCTCAATGGACACCTTGCCGCCGATGATGGTGTGCACGCGATCCGTCGGCTTGACGTATTTATGACGAGGGTCTGCATCGTCGTCGTCGTTGTCCTCGTTGCGCTGTTCCCTCGCGTCAGTAGGCTTGTCGGACGTATCCGGAGCCTGTTGGCGCGTGTAGATAGTCTTGAGGACGCGACAATTCTCCATGGTATGGTTCGACTTGGGATGGAGCTGGCAGGGGCCCTTCAATGCCTTGGCGTAATCGTCCTCGTAGTTACGACGTCCTCCGCCCTTTTTCACAGTATTGACCTCGCCATCATCTTCCCGAGCACGCTTGCTTCTGTAATCGTCACGGCGGTTGCGCCGCTGATTACGTTGATCACGGTGGTCGCGGGAGTCGTTGCGCTGGTTGCGGCGGTCAAAATTGTCGTTCCGACCACGGTTGCCGCGGTAATCATCGCGGTGTGGGGGGTGGTCGGAGCGTGGGACCCTTGCTTCTTCTTCGACGATTATCTTTTTAGCGTTGTCAGCGTCCGCGTATTTCTTAGCGGTGGCCAAGAGCGCTGTGACTGACTCAGGTCTTTTCCGGAGGAGCTTGTCTCTCAGGGCGTCGTGGAAGCGGAGGCCGGTGACAAAAGCTTCGATTGCTTCGTTGTCGGATATTGATGGGACCTTGATGCGCATCTCCGAGAAACGCCGAACGTACTCGCGCAGTGGTTCGTCTTTCCGATCTCGGATCCGTTGCAGATCGTACTTGTTGCCGGGTTGTTCACAAGTAGCGATGAAATTGTCAATGAAGGCCTGCTTGAGTTCCTGCCAAGAGTCAAAAGAGTTTGCCGGCAAGCTAACTAGCCATTGGTGACCTGCATGACCAACGGCGACTGGGAAGTAGTTAGACATAACGTGCTCGTCAGCCATGGCTGACCGGCACGCGGTTTCATAGAGCATGACCCATAATTCGGGGTTTTCTTTGCCGTCGTACTTCTGAAGCTTCTCGAGCTTGAAATTCTTGGGCCATATGACTTGGCGCAGGTGTGGAGTGAACTGCTTCAGACCCGGCGGACCGTGGACGGTGTCGTACTCCATACGGCGATAGCTTTCATGGGATGCACGATCGTCGGCTCTCTGGTTGATGCGAGCACGCAAATCACGTCCACCGAGGTAATGGCGGAGATCGTTATTGCCATCGCGGCGATCTCGATTGCCACCTGGATTAGCGCTGCGACCGTGGTTATCACGGCGATTGTCGCGGTTATCTCGGCGGTTGTCGCCTCGAACGTCGTGGCGGTTATCCTCCCGGCGGCGGTTGTCGTCCCGACCACCATCACGGGCACCGTTCCCGCCTTGACGGTTGTCCGATGGGTCATTATTGCGCGAGCCACGTAGGTTGAGTGGCTATGAGCGACTTGAGTATTGGCGGCTGTGGCATGATTCGACAGAAACGGATGGAGCCCGGGCTTGGTTCATCTATGCGGTCTGAGCCATAGCAGCCGTCAGATAAGCTTGTATGTCATCACGGATTCCTTGAGTCTCGGGAGTGTTGGGCAGCCGCTGCATCGTCGCCATGGCGACGGCTACGTTGGCGCTTGGGGTCTTGAAGACTTGTTTATCCCCCACCCTGTCGAAAGCATTGTTGAGGTCGCGCGGTTGGACCCTTATGCGTCGCGCCTCCTGGTCTGCTTCAGCTTCGATTTGCCGGCGATTAAACCGGTCAATATTGCGTGCTTCGCGTGCAGTCTTTTCTTGTTCTGTTTCGCCAACTACTGGCGGCTCGTCGTTGCTGACAACATGGATCAAATCCCCTCGTCTTGGGGGGAAAGACGGAAATTGGGGGAAACCCGGGGCGTGGTCTGGTAGATCCAGATCGTATTGGGCGCCTTCATCTTCGTGACGCTGAAGCTCGGTGTGGACAGATGCGTTGGACGCGATGCCGGATGAGGAGCTGGAGTCACCTTCTCGGACTGTGTGGACGGATCCTTCCCGATAATCTTCGATCCGGACCATGTTGACGATGTTGCATGGCTTCGGCCGAGATCGGTGTACAGGACACAGATCCGAGCGGTGTCGCAGGTTGTACGCGTAGCTGGAGGCAGCGTTTTGCAGGCCGTAGGGCTGGACCTGGTGGTTCTCCGTCGGGGCTTCGTACTCGCAGAGTCGGAGACCCATCGCAAAGGCTGGCTGGCGACGAGCGGAGCGCCCCTCAGGAGTAGATACGACCACAAGATCTGTTCCGAGTCGTGCAGGACGACTGGTCCGAGCTGGTCAGATAGATCTGTTGTGGGGAGATGTTACCTGCTCATTAGGTTGGCTTTGAATCGTACTTACCAGAGCTAGGGTTTCAGCGAGTTTGATGCCGACCCGATCGATGGAGTCGAGCAAGTCGGTGTCGTCGATCTGCTTTCCTCTGTAGCGGGGAAGCAGACGACGGGTTGTCGGCGTGGCTGTAAGCGTGGTCGGAGCCAGATGTACCGTGGTCGGAGCCAGATCCATCGTGGTCGGAGCCACGTTCGTCGTGGTCAGAGCCGTGTTCACCGTGGTCGGAATCGTGTTCACCGTGGTCGGAGCCGTAGCCGATGCAGGTGAAGTAGTCGTCGGCGCGGGTTGAATCCACGCCTCCTCCGCGGTCATGGTGATGGAGACGTCAGGGCCGGTGGTCCAGGTGATCTGGCCGACGGTGAACGTGAGGCCGTTGGGCGTAGCCATGGAGCCGGAGACGATGACCATCTTGTTTGCTTGACGAGCAGTACGCACACCCCCTACCTGGCGCGCCACTGTCGATGAAATATGGTCGGCAGTCTACCTAGGGGTATGCCCAAGGTAGTAGATTATCGGCAGACAGATGCGCAAGCCCCAAACAAGACGGTGACGCAAGACAGACACGAGGTTTTATCCAGGTTCGGCCGCCAAGAAGGCGTAATACCTACGTCCTGCGTCTGATTTGTATTGCTGTATGTCAATGAGAGATATTTTTTAGAGGGGTCCCCTGCCCGCCTTATATAGTCCGAAGGGCAGGGTTACAGATCTGGAAACTAATCCTAGTCAGTTACAATTGCCATATCTGGCCGGATAAGGATTCCTATTCTAACCGACCAGGATCCTGCTTAGTCGCCAAATCCGTCTTGATTCCTTGTGCGGGACTCCGATCAGGTTAACTGGGCCGCACGTCATCTTTCGGGTGGACTGAACCCATCGATCCGAGCCAGCCCAAGCTTAGCCGTAAGGGTATAGGGGTTAATACCCCCACAGTATGCACATTGGATCACATTCCTGATGCTTAAGTCTGTGCAAGTTAGGACCCCAGAGATTGTTGCCGAGTACAGAGGTGCCACCACAGAGTTTCCAGCTTATAACATGACACAGAGGATCAGGCACAACACACCACAGGCACCCACTTAGCCTAGCCGTCGTCTAGATGTTCCAGAGTCAATAGCTCAGCAGGACGAGATTATCAGAGGCATAGCCGCTACTGAGGAGGAGCAGCTTGAGGCACAGCAGGAGGTGACAGAGTCCAGTGATAGTTCAGATGACGACTATCTATCTATTCCTCATATGCCTCCATGCAGACATGATGCAGAGGCTGGCAGTTCAAGCTCAGCTCCACCTGCACCGCAGATGGACCCCGCCTTGATCGCTATTCTTGAGCGGATGTAGCAGGATCAGGCACGATAGGCTCAGGAGACCGCTGCCAACTTTACACAGTTTTAGGCTCACCAGGACGAGTTCTAGCGACAGCAGTACGTCCTCCAGTAGCAGCAGCAGCAGATGCATCAGCAACAGTTACTCATGCAGCAGCAGCTTATGGGATTTATGCAGCATGTAGTCACAGCACTTGGGGCCCCACAGCCACATTTTTCGCCCTAGCTTGCTCAGCCTGCCACCACTACGACGACTCTAGCAGTATAGCCTAGTGGGCTTCAGAGTCAGGGACAGCCTCTAGCTCCATTTGCTTCTCCCACAGTTCAGGTGTCCCAGTGGTTATCCTCGCCAGTGTTAGCCCTGTGTTTCACACCACTTTAGACGGGCTTCACACCAGAGCAGTCATCCTCGCTTTTTGTGCCTGACACGTCAGTCTCTAGGAGTCTTGGAGCATCTTTCAGCGAGTTGATAGGCATGCCTACACCGCCACATATGCATGCCGCCGGTCCTTCTATAGCAGCTCCAGTTGTCATGACTACTCAGAGGCTCCCTTCTTCTGTCGCATCTTTAGATCCTACGACAGATATCCTAGCAGCTTCACAGGCAGCACCTACCCTAGCTCAGACCCAGACCACTTCAGCGACACTTCCTGCCATAGAGGGTCAGTCAGTACAGAGCTCAGGGTCAGATGATGATGGCGCCCAGTTCTAGCTTGCCCCTCGTACCTCAGCGCCTGGCTCGTCCGCTGCAGCCTCGACGACCGACCCTTAGGTTTTGGTGTTTGACGCCAAAGGGGGAGAGGGTTCGAGTACGTAGACTTAGGGGGAGCGACATCTAGGGGGAGCTAGTTATCTATTATTAGCTTATTATTTATATACATTTGGAGTTCTATGTGTGTGATACATTATGCATCCATGTTTACTATTATATCTATGTGATAGTGATATCTACGTGATTGTGATATATGACATGTGTGCTCTCTACTTTACATTATTTATATGTCATATCACTTGTGTTATGCTCATTTGCCTTTGCTTCCACATTTATACTCCAATGCAAATGAGCTTTATTACTTGTACTCTTGCTTAATTCATATCCTTTGAGTACATTGTGTTGGCTTGGGTCATATAAGCTTGCCTAACTCTTTTGTTCTTATTTACAAAAGCTTATATGAACCAAGCCCACCAAAAACCTCACTCTTTCACATACTCGAGGTGGTATTGTCATCAATCACCAAAAAGGGGGAGATTGAAAGCATCTAGGCCCCTTGTTGGATTTTGGTGATTAATGACAATACAAGATTACTATGACTAACGTGTGTTTTGCAGAGGCAATTAAGTTAGGTCATTGTAATGGAGATCGATTGGGCAATCGAGGTGGTCATGCCCCTACGATGGAAATCGTTTTGGTTTTCAAAGGATGGATGACAAGGTTAAGGATGACTAGTTCTAAGTGTTGATTGGAGTTGGAGAGACACTTAGAGTAGTTTAGGACTTTGTTTTTCCTTTGGCCGTACTATTAAGGGGGGTATGGACGGGTAGCTTGACCTAGATGAGTCTAGTAAGTTAGGTGTGGTGCACATTTGTTAAAACTAGCTCTAGGTAGCTCCTACGAATGCCTAAGATCCTTTGGAGCAAACTTCATTCACATATGATCGAGAGTTGGAAGTGAATGGAGGATCAAATGCTGACTGGACGCTGGCTCCGGTGCGACCGGACGCTGGCTCCGGTGCGGTCAGTACATTTGATCAGGGTGACTGCGTTTGGTGCGATCAGACGCTGGAGTGGTCAAGTGACCGGACGCTGAGAGGCAGCGTTCGGTCGACTCCAGTAAGGTTCCAGAGAAGTGAATCTGCGACCGGACACGTCCAGTCAGTGCTGACCGGACCCTGGGGGTTCAGCGTCCGGTCGAGTACAATAAGCATCTAGTGAGGGTTTAATACGACCGAATGCGTCCAGTCAGTGGTGATCGGACCCTGCTAGTGTTCAGTCAACACTTTATCACTGGTCTATGGGTTGAACTGACCGGAGCGTCCGGTCAACATGACTGGAGCATCCGGTCACCCCACAGAAGCTCATAACAGTTCGTTTTTTAGGCTGCCTTATAAATAGAAGCTCCACTCGTATGTGGAGTTACTTTTGCTCATTCCAACAGCTGAGAAACACGTTTGTGAGTGCCAAGAAGAGCAAGATCCTAGTGAGGTGATTGCGATTTGAGAATCCAAGAGAGTAGCCTCATTAGTGAATCAAGAGTAGCAAAGTGTGCATCCATCTTCTCATTAGGCTTCGCGTGGTCAAGTGAAAGTTCGTGCTTGTTACTCTTGGTGATCGCCATCACCTAGATGGCTTGGTGGTGATTGGGAGCTTGGTGATCACCCGGCAGAGCTTGTGGGTGACCCAACTCAAGTTGTGAGCGGCTTTGGGTGATTCACCGCGACGGAGTGTCGAAGAATCAACCCGTAGAGAGCACTTGATCCTTGCGTGGATCAAGAGGGAGCTACACCCTTACGCGGGTGCTCCAACGAGGACTAGTGGGGAGTGGCGACTCTCCGATACCTCGGCAAAACATCACCGCGTTCCTCTCTCTCTATTTACTTTGAGCATTTACTTTGAGCAATTCAATACTTGTCTTTACATTCATAGAATTGTCATGCTAGAGTAAGTTTGGAACATAGGTTGCAAGTCTATTGTGAGTTAGATTAATAGAAACAATTTTCTAGGCACAAGGGGTTAATTGGGCTAACCGTAGGATTTAATTATTGCAAGAAAATTTAGAATTAGCCCAATTCACCCCCCCCCCTCTTGGGCATCTTGATCCTTTCACCCACCACATAACATTCTTTGGTATTTTATCATAAGCCTTCTTCAAATCAATAAAAACCATGCGTAGGTCCTTCTTCTCCCTATACCGCTCCATAACTTGTCTTATTAAGAAAATGGCTTCCATGGTTGACCTTTCGGACATGAAACCAAATTGGTTCATAGAGACCCGCTTTATTGCTCTCAAGCGATGCTCGATAATTCTCTCCCATAGCTTCATAGTATGGCTCATCAACTTAATTCCTCGGTAATTAGTACAACTTTGAATATCCTATTTATTCTTGTAGATCGGTACCAATATACTTCTTCTCCACTCATCAGGCATCTTGTTCGATCGAAAAATATGGTTGAATAGCTTGGTTAGCCATACTATAGCTATATCCCCGAGGCATCTCCACACCTCGATTGGGATACCATCCGGTCCTATCGCCTTACCTCCTTTCATCCTTTTCAACGCCTCTTTGACTTCAGATTCTTGGATTCTCTGCACAAAGCGCCTATTTGTGTCATCAAAAGAGTCATCCAATTGAAAGGTTGTGTCTGTATTCTCACCATTGAATAATTTGTCAAAATACTCTAGCCATCGATGTTGGATCTCATCCTCCTTCACCAAAAGATGCTCCCTTTCATCCTTAATGCACTTAACTTTATTGAAGTCCCTTGTCTTTCTCTTACGAACTCTAGCCGTCCTATAAATGTCCTTCTCTCCCTCCTTCATACTCAAATATTGGTAAAGATCCTCATACGTTCTACCCTTTGCTACACTTATAGCTCGCTTTGCAGTCTTCTTTACCACATTGTACTTCTCTATATTGTCCACACTCCTATCATGGTATAAGTGTCTATAACATTTTTTCTTCTCCTTAATAGCCCTTTGGACTTCCTCGTTCCATCGCCAAGTATCTTTAGTCTCACCTCCACTTCCTTTGGTTACTCCACACACCTCTGAGGCCACCTTTCGAATGTTGGTTGCCATCTTCTCCCACATGTTGTTTATGTCCTCTTCTTCCTTCCAAGAGCCCTCTTTAATAATCATTTTTCTGAATACCTCTAACGTCTCCCCTTTCAGTTTCCACCACTTTGTTCTTTCAATCTTAGCTTGTTTGTCCCTATGGGCACGCACCTGAAAACAAAAGTCTGGCACCAAAAGCTTATGTCGAGAAACAACACACTCCCTTGGTATCACCTTGCAACCCAAGCATGCTCGTTTGTCCTTTCTTCCTGCGAGGACAAAGTCAATCTGGCTAGAGTGTTGTCCGCTACTGAAGGTCACTAGATGAGATTCTCTCTTTCTAAAGAAAGTGTTGGCTATCATCAAGTCCAAAGCTATCGCGAAGTCCAGAACTTCCTCCTCCTCCTGATTCCTACTACCATACCCAAAACCTCCATAAACTACCTCAAAACCTACGCTTGTAGTACCTACATGCCCATTAAGATCTCCTCCTATAAAAAGCTTCTCACTACTAGGTACAACTCTAATCAGGCCATCTAAGTCTTCCTAGAACTGTCTCTTAGCACTCTCGTCGAGGCCTACTTGGGGGGACATACGCACTAATTACGTTCAAGACCATATCACCAATGACAAGCTTGACTAAGATAATCCTATCTCCTTGCCTTCTCACTCCCACCACACCATTCTTGAGGCTCTTTTCAATCAAAACTCCTACTTCATTTCTATTCGTGACTGTCCCTGTGTACCAAAGCTTGAAACCCATATTGTCTATATACCTAGACATATTATTATATTTAGATACATAGCAAAATAGATGTACCAAAAAAGTCAAAGTGACTTATAATTTAAAACTGAGAGAGTACAACATTAACGATACCATCAAAAAAAATGACCGCCAAATGTCACCCTGCATGTCGTTGGAAACTAGGGAAGATATTGATTCTGCAACGAATCCTCCATCGATGCCATGAAGGACTTTTCCAACCAAAACTCCTAAAAGAGGAGAGGGCCTCACGACAATACCTCCAATGAGTAGAGTGCCGCCAAAGATGTCACTATTATCAGCCACAACCAAGGCCTAGGCAGGGCCTTTGTCCAAGACCCAAACCCTACCACGGCATGGATCATCGTAGTTGCACCGTACTAGCCATCACAATGCGAGACAAGCCGCCGAAGCAATAATTGTGGAAATTCACCGCTAGCAGGATATCATTATGGCACCAACGAGGTCCTAGACATGTGTGACATGTCATCACCACACCGATCCGCAAGGACCGCCTCAACTGCATGTCACCAACAACCATGCAAAACCAAATCTTGCTCCTTCACCATGTCATTAGTGTTGTCAACGCCATTGCATATCGATGTCCTTCAAACTTCTAGTGAAAGCCACAAGCATCCCTATATTTTAGAGAGAGAGAAAACAAGTTACCATGATTTTCCCCTTCCCAACAATTTCCTTGATGCCTGGTTTCGCATTGCCACTGGCATGGATTTCTTGTGTGGCAACCCATTCTTTCTCCTCGATACCTCCATGGAATTCGACGAGTAGACCTTAGCTCTCCATCTCCTTCCTTCCCTATCCACTGTTTGTATTTGTATGTCGTATGGTGACTCTGAATCATATTTGGACTAAAACTCAAGAGAAATGTACTGTTATGACTTCTAATTCTATTATGAGTTGAGTATAGAATCCTACTAGGATCTCATTGGTTAGTTTTGGAGGTGATAGTGTTTCTTGATAGCATCATGTGCTTGCTGTAGGTACTAGGTAAACCCTTTACCATTTTGTAGTGCATTGTCCTATTTATGCATTGTGCTTCCCTCCACTTCACTATGGCCATCCAAGACCATGATGATTTTGAGCAATTTCAAGGTCCAGGTGAAGAGCAACTTGTTCCTTGATAAGATCTAGCTGAAAGAAGATCAGAGGAGCGTATAGCATGGAATGTAGGTGCCCTATCTTGAGTCACCCGATGGCTGCGTGTTAACATCTGATGGTGGGGAAAAGCTCCTTCGCGTGTCATACATAGTCTCGGATGTAACAACCTGAGGTGTCACCTCTTGATTTGTTATTACCATCCTAACAAACCTTGATATAACATACAACACAAGGAAACAATAGAAAAATATCTATGGTCAGAACTCCTCAGGTGCTACGTGAGATACATAAAGAATATTACAGGATGTTATATGTGTTTATAACTTACACCAGCATCATGCACATGGAGTGATGCAACATAAAATTTTTCTGAAAGCTTCAAAAGGGGGGGATTAATCCCCACCTGATTTTCTTGATTCCTAGCTCATCTTACATGATTACAAGAGATTTGTACAGGAGGTTTTTGCTAGAGTAGAAGCATAGATTACATTGGATCCGAGTTCACTGAAAAGTCAAGAACTTTGGTCCACTCTTCTAAGACTCTTTTACTTTTCTTTGGCAACCTTACTCTCTAGAGATTTGCTTCCGCTTTGCATAGCTGAATTAGCTGCCTGATAGTGATTTGCTCTTCTTTGAAGACAAATGCATTCCATCTTTTCCATAACTGCCAGTAGCACAGTGTTATAAACACACTGTACTAGTCCTTAGGAATGCCTCTGATCTTGTGAATGTTGTGCCAATTGTTGCATTGGAGGTTGTAGCATAAAATTAATCAACTCGATGTGAATAACAATTCGATTTTACTTTTGTTTTGATCCTTGCATCGGATGTCATTAGATGATTTGTTGTAATGGTGGTGGATTTGAGGTAGGCTTTTGCACAGTTGAGTATTTTGAAAGTTTTCTTCTGTTTCTCTGAATTGTATCATCTTTTTCCTAGTAATGTTTCTTCACTTGTTCCCCAAACCAAAGTGTTTGTTAGAGATGTCATTTGTTCGTATGATTTTCCCTCTGTGATTTAGTTTCACATGGCTTGTGTTGGAACCTAAGCGCTACGACGAGCTAGAGCGTGGACGTTGAAAGCTCTAGTTTGGTTTTGGTGCATTGATGAAATCCTAAGTGCTAACCTAGTTTATCAAGTGATCATGAGATAGGTAGCACACTCCAAGTGGTGAAGCAAATGAAAATCATAACATGATGATGATGCCATAATGATGATCAAGTGCTTGGACTTGGAAAGAAGAAATAGAAAAACAAAAAGCTCAAGGCAAAGGTATAAACCATAGGAGCTATTTTGTTTTGGTGATCAAGACATTTAGAGAGTATGATCACATTTAGGATTGATAGCCGTACTATTAAGAGGGGTGAAACTCATATCGGAATGCGGTTATCAAAGTGCCACTAGATGCTCTAACTCATTGCATATGCATTTATGATCTAGTGGAGTGCTAACACCCTTGAAAATGTTTGTGAAAATATGTTAACACATGTGCACAAGGTGATACACTTGGTAGTTGGCACATTTGAGCAAGGGTGAAAAAGTTAAAGGTGAAATGGAGTTGGTCGCAAAGATTCTGGCGTCGGTCAAATGACCGGACGCTGGGTCGCTCAGTGACCGGACGCTGAAGGGCTACGTCCGGTCGTGTTGTCGGTGAGCACAGTAAGAAGTCACAGTGTGACCGGACGCTGGCAGGGCCCGGTCGGCAAAAGTCGGTTTTGGAACCTTACTGTAAATGCCCGGACGCTGGGTGTTCAGCGTCCGGTCAACACAGGCACAGTGTTCGATCAAGACTGATGACCGTTGAAGTCAGGACACGTGGCTGACTATGAGCGACCGGACGCTGGGGGCTCAGCGTCTGATCAGCCCGCGTTATGCCTAGTGAAGCGGTATAACGGCTCTATTTCGTGGGGGCTTCTATTAAAGCCCCATGGCTGGCTCAAGCTCACTCTCTTGGCCATTTTGCATTGTCATAGCAACCTTGTGAGCTTAGCCAAAGCCCTCCCACTCATCTCCATCATTGATTCATCATCTTTGTAAGATTGGGAGAGAATCCAAGTGCATTGCTTGAGTGATTGCATCTAGAGGCACTTGGTATTCGTGTTTTGCTATAGATTTCGCTTGTTGCTCTTGGTGGTTGCCACCACCTAGATGGCTTGGTGCAGCGGTGGAGGATTGGCATGAGTTGGTGATTGTTCGTGGCCATCTCCGGTGATTGTGAGGGGATTTGTACCTTCCCCGGCGGAGCGCCGAAAGGTAACTCTAGTGGATTGTTCGTGTCATTGAGTTACCTCACTTGTGGGTAGGTTCTTGCGGTGTCCAATTGTGTGGACGAGGTTTGTGCAACACCTCTTAGCCGCCGAACCACCAAGTGTTGGTCGACACAACGGGGACGCAGCGTGTTGGCAAGCACGTGAACCTTGGGAGAAAATCGGTTGTCTCTTGCCCTTTGGTATTCTCCCAGTGATTGATTTCATCTTCATCTTGTGATTGGTTCATCCCTCTACACGGCGGTATAATCACCCTACTCACTCTTTTATATTCTTACAAACTAGTTGTGGCAAGCTCTTTAGTGTAATTAGAATTGAGAGCTTGATTTGTTATTTAAGTTCATCTAGTGGAGCTCTTTAGTGTAGCAAGATTGAGAGCTCTTAGTGAGTAGTATCATAGCAAGTTGTGTGTCTAGTAATCATTGCAACTAGAATTGTTGGATAGGTGGCTTGCAACCCTCGTAGAGCTAGAGCAAGTTTGCATTTCGCTATTCGTCTTACTAATCAAACTGCTCAAGTTGATTTGTAGAATTTTAAATAGGCTATTCACCCCCCCTCTAGCCATATTAGGACCTTTCAGACGCCGGCAGCGGCGCGATGATCATGACGAGAAGTTGATGGAACAGACACACGTGAGAAAATAGGTTATTGGCGCTGCCAACTGATGCAGCTTTTTGGTCTTTTATTCATGCTTTTATTTACATAATGCATGCCTATAATGTCGGACTTGATAACCAAGTCCCACCATGCCATGCCACACATCGTGCGCGATGTCATTGCTCAGCGACGCGCGCTGCGTGCTCAATGCCCGCCATGGTGCTAACTGACCGAACCAACTCGGGTTGCGTCGTGATCTAGCACGCCACCGATCACGCACATCCCCTAGCCTAGTTGATGCATGACTCAACACAAGAAACAAAGATTACATGTTGTGCAACAATTGAGCTAACAAATCGCCCCCCCCTAAACTTGTTGCACCTGAACGACGCCTAGAGCACCCCGAAGTTCCACGAACTTGACTCGCCCCAGTGATTTGGTGAAGATGTCGATGAGCTGCCCTGTAGTCCCAAAATGATACTTTGTATCGATGTGCTTGCTGCGATCATGGTGACCTAGGTTTCTGCTCAGGGCGATAGCGGACATATTGTCCACGAGTAGCTTCACTAGCGCCTCCTTTGTTCCCATCAGATCAGCTATCAACCGGCTCAACCACATGCCTTGGCACGCTACTGCTGCTACTACTACATACTCGGCCTCATACGAAGACACTGCAACAATTTTCTACTTCTGTGAAGCCCAAGTAACCAGGCTATTACCGAGGAAATGTATAACACCTGTAGTGCTCTTCCTATCCTCAACATCTCTTGCAAAGTCACTATCACTGTACCCGAGCAAGATGGGTTTCAGTTCAGTGCCTCTTTCATACTTGTAGCCATACCCAATAGTACCCTTCAGATATTTCAGGATATGTTTGACAGCAGCCCAATGTTGTTTCCTTGGAGCCTCCATGTACCGACTGACAACACCAACCGAGTATGCTAGATCTAGCCTAGTATTGACAATGTACCTGAGACTCCCAATTATACTCTTGTAGGCTATTGGATCCATGGCTTCATCCTCTTTCTTCTTGCTGAGTTTGAGCTGAGCCTCCATAGGTGTCTCACATGAGTTGCAGTTTTTTGTCCCTGCAGACTCCAAGATCTTTAGTGCATAAGAGTTCTGACTCAATGTGATTCCTCCATCTCCTTGCTTCACTTCAATCCCTAAGTAATAACTAAGGAGACCAAGATCACTCATGCTAAACCTCTTCTCCATCTCTGACTTAAACTATTTGATGTCACTGACATTTGGTCCAGAGATGATCAGGTCATCAACATACACCCCCACAAGCAGAAAAGAATTCTTGCTGGTCCTCCTATACACAACATGCTCTAATTTGCTTCTGACATAGCCAAGAGCAATAAGCTCCTTATCAAGCCTTGCATTCCAGGCCCTAGGTGCCTGCCTCCACCCATAAAGTGCCTTCCTCAACTTCAACACTTTATCTCCACTGCCAACACTGAATCCAGGAGGTTGTTGAACATACACTATTTTAGTTAAGTCTCCATTCAAGAATGCTGATTTCACATCCATGTGGTGTACTTCCCATGCACCTTGTGCTACTAAAGCTAACAACACCCTCACTGTTTCAAGTCTAGCAACAAGTGCAAAAACCTCATCAAAGTCCACACCCTACTGTTGTGCATAGCCCTTTGCCACTAGTCTAGCTTTGTACTTGACAATCTTGCCTTCAGGGTCCTTTTTCACCTTGAAGACCCATTTCAAGCCTATGGCATTTTATTTGGCTGGCAGATCACTAACTTTCTAAAAGCTCTAGTTTGGTTTTGGTGAATTGATAAAACCCTAAGTGCTAACCTAGTTTATCAAAGTGATCATGAGATAGGTAGCACTATTCAAAGTGATGGAGCAATGGTGAAGATCATGATGATGGTGTGGTGACTATGATGATCAAGTGTTTGGACTTGGAAAAGAAGAAAGAGAAAAATAAAAAGCTCAAGGCAAAGGTGAAACTTGATAGGAGCTTTTTTGATTTGGTGATCGAGACACTTAGCGAGTATGATCACATTTAGGATCGATAGTCGTACTATTAAGAGGGGTGAAACTCATATCAAAATATGGTTATCAAAGTGCCACTAGATGTTCTAACCCATTGCATATGCATTTAGATTCTAGTGACTGCTAACACCCTTGAAAATGTTGTGAAAATATGCTAACACACGTGCACAAGGTGATACACTTGGTGGTTAGCATATATGATCAAGGGTGGCAAAGTTGGAGTTGAGAAGGGGCTGTCTTGAGGTGACCGGACGCAGCTCTAGCAGCGATCGAACTCAGCAGCCATGTCCGTTCAGTGACGCGCAGTGAAGGCCACCCTCGATCTTTTGATCGGATGCTAAATAGTGAATGTGACCGGACGTGCAGGGCCTACGTCCTGTCAGAAGGTGACGTATGCTGACTTTAGTCATGAAGCATTGGCGCGTAGAGGAGAAGAAGGACTGGACTATGGCCTGGGTCCGGTCACACCTAAGCCGATGTCAGTCACGAAGCATTTGCTTGAGTGATTGCTTCTAGAGGCACTTGGTGTTCGTATTTTGCTATGGGATTCGCTTGTTACTCTTGGTGGTTGCCGTCACCTAGATGCCTTGGTCCAGCGAGGATCGTCGAGCAGAGGAAGGTGCTTGTCTTCGGCTCCGATCGTGGTGATTGTGAGGGGTTCTTGACCTTTCCCCGGTGGAGAGTCAAAAGGTACTCTAGTGGATTGCTCGTGGCTTGTGTGATCCTCATCTTGTGCTGGTTGTGCGGCGCCCTATTGAGGGTTTGGCGTGTGATGCCAATTAGCGCATGAACCTCCAAGTGAGTGAATCGTCACAACAAGGACTTGCTTACCGGCAAGCAAGTGAAGCTCAGTAAAAAAATCTTGTGTCATCTCGTCTGAGGATTTCTTGGTATTCATTATGATTGATTCGCTCCATCATTGTGATTGGCTCAATTCCTCTACACGGTAGTATAATCATCACATTTCCTACCTTGCATTTACATTTCTAGTGTTGCTTCGCTCTTTAGTGTAATTAGTTTTGAGAGCAAGCTTTGTGTAGGGTCTAGTGGTTAGTTTGACTCTTTAGTTAGTCTTTGAGAGCACACTAACTTAGTGTAGTGACATAGCCATTGTGTGCTTAGAGATCATAGACACTAGAATTGTGGTAGGTGGCTTGTATTTTAGTAGGCTAGCGCAACACTCGCTTCACCGTTTAATTGTCTAACATCTTTGCTAAGTGTTGTTGTAGAAATTTTTAATAGGCTATTTACCCCCCTCTAGCCATTAGGACCTTTAAAGTGGTAGCAGAGTCATGGTCACCGTGATTTGAGGCTTAACAACCTTCGGTGTCAAAATGGCTCAAATCAACATCAAGAAGCCACCCCAATTTGATGGCATAAATTATCCTTATTGGAAGTCAAAGATGACCACTCATATCAAGTCAATCAATAGAAGAGTGTGGAAGGTGGTGGAGACCAAAATTCAGATAGTCGATCCAGAGAATCCAACCACGGCAAAAAAAGTGCTTCTCCAAAACAATAACATTGCTCTTAGTGCTATTCATGATGCCATTGATGAGAGAACATTTGAACAAATCAAGAACATTAAGATGGCTCATGAAGCTTGGAAGAAGTTAGAAGAATCATTTTAGGGCACCAAGGCAATAAGGGTGCAAAGGCATACATTCTCAAGGAGAAATTTGCTAGCTTCAAGATGAAGAAAGATGAGAGTGTGCCGAACATGTTTCATCGGATAGAAGTGCTTGTCAATGATCTCAAAGCACTCGATGAGAAGGTGAAAGACAAGGACTTCTCCCATAAGTTTTTGAGATGCTTACCCATAAGATTTGACATGTTGGTCACCCTGCTAGTGAGGATCGGTTTGTACATAATGACACCAAACCAAATCTTGGGAGATATCATGACCGATGATGCTTATAGAGATGATGATGAGAAGGAAGAAAAGAACAGAGAGAAGAAGGATGAGAAGAAGAAGAGTGTGGCATTCAAAGCCGGTTCATCATCCAAGGGCAAGGCCAAGCAAGATACATCAAGTGAAGATGATGGCTCATGGAATGATGATGATGATGATGATGAGAAGATGGCTCTCTTTGTCAAGAGATTTGGCAAGTTCATGGTGAAGAAGGGCTACCATGCTAGAAGGAAGAAGTCTTCATCCAAGAACAAGGAAGAGTCAAGAAGGTGCTTCAAGTGTGGAAGCAAGGATTATCTTGTTGCTCAATGCCCATACAATAGCGGCAATGATGATGATGACAAGAAGAGCAAGAAGAAAGACAAGAAGGACAAGAAGGAGAAGAAGGATAAGATGACCTTCAAGAAGAAGAAGGGTGGTTCATATGTGGTCACTTGAGATAGTGATGCTTCCTCAAGTGATGATGATGATAGTGATGATGATAAGACCACCAAGAAGAAGGCTCTTACAAGCATTGCTATTAATGAGAAGTCTTCTCTCTTCGACACTCCATCATGCTTCATGGCTAAGGCCACTAAGGTACAATTAGATGATGAGTGTGATGATGAGGAACAAGATAAAAATGAAAGTGATAGTGATGATGATGACGAACCCACTAAAAATGAATTAATTGACATGTTAGATGATGCTAAGGAACATTTTGACATTAAGAGAAGAGAATGCAAAGACTTGCAAAAGGAACTAAAAGCCCTTAAGCAAGCCTTTGATGAGCTCAATGCATCTCATGAGAGACTAGAGGAAGCCCATAAGAAGCTTGGCAAGGCTCACAAGAAGCTTCAAAAAACTCATTCCTCTCTACTTAATGAGCAGAATGAGAATAAGCATGTTATAACATGTGACAAAGGCTTAACTTGTGATATAATTGATGAATCATTCTATAAGCCTATCATTGTTGCTCCCACTAACTCTTCTTATAGCACATCCACTTCTAGCTCATCTAGTGGTGATGGTTTCACTTATGATGCCTCACTAATAGTTGAGAATGAGACACTCAAGGAGGTAAAAGAGCTCAATCACACCTTGGCTAAGGCCTATGGTGGTGAGGACCACTTGCTTATGTGCTTGGGTAGCCAAAGAGCTTCTCTCTATAAAGAGGGATTGGGCTATACCCCCAAGAAAGGCAAGGCGGCCTTTGCTCCTCTTAAGACTAGTTTTGTGAAGAACAATGATCGGTTTTGCACTAGTTGCAAGCAAGTTAGTCATGTAGAGCAAAAGTGCATGAAAAAGAGGCCTCAATCCAATGTATCCTATATTAAGCTTGATTCCTTCTATGTGCTTACTATGGGTACAAATGGTGTGAAGCCTAAGTTAATTGGTGCACCATGGATGGGCTCAAAGAAGAAAGCCATTTAGGTGCCAAAGAGCTTGGTCACTAACCTTCAAGGATCCAAGTAAGTTTGGGTACCTAGAAAGAATTGATCTTCTTTTGTAGGTCAATTACAAAGCCAGAGGAAGGCATTGGGTTCTTGATAGTGGGTGCACTCAACACATGACCGGTGATGCAAGAATGTTCAACTCAATCAACACCAATGACAATGATGGTTATGATAGTATCACATTTGGTGACAATGGCAAAGGCAAGGTCAAAAGGCTTAGTAAGATTGCAATATCCAATGACATGAGCATTTCCAATGTGTTGCTAGTTGAGAGCTTGAACTTTAATTTTCTATCCGTGGCTTAATTATGTGATCTTGGATTCAAATGCATATTTGGGGTAGATAATGTAGAGATCATAAGTGTATATGGCTCTAACTTGATCTTCAAAGGCTATATGGCTCTAACTTGATCTTCAAAGGCTTTAGATATGAGAATCTATACTTGGTTGATTTTAATGCTAGTGAAGCTCAATTGTCAACATGCTTGTTCACTAAGTCTAGTATGGGTTGGTTATGGCATAGAAGGCTTGGTCATGTTGGAATGAAACAATTAAATAGATTGGTTAAGCATGACTTGGTTAGAGGCTTAAAAATGTTGTGTTTGAGAAGGATAAGCTTTGTAGCTCTTGTCAAGCCGGCAAATAAGTTGGAAACACCTATCCTAAGAAAAGCATGATGAGCACTAGTAAAGCATTTGAGTTATTGTACATGGATTTGTTTGGGCCAACACAATACACTAGCATCAGTGGAAATAAATATGACTTTGTGATAGTGGATGACTATACAAGATACACTTGGGTATTCTTTCTAGTGGACAAAAGTAATGTGTTTGCAACATTCAAATCATTTGTCAATGGTATTCACAATGAGTTTGAAACAATCATCAAGAGAGTTAGAAGTGACAATGGTAGTGAGTTTAAGAATACTAGAATTGATGAGTTATGTGATGAGTTTAGAATTAGACATCAATTCTTGGTCAAGTACACTCCACAATCAAATGGCCTTGTTGAGAGGAAGAATAGAACACTCATTGATATAGCAAGGTCTATGCTTAGTGAGTATAATGTGAGTCAATCTTTTTTAGGCCGAAGCTATCAATACAGCTTGCTATTGTAGCAACCTCTTGTATTGTCATCCATTGAAAGAGAAGACACCTTATGAGCTCTTGAATGGTAGAAAGACCAACATTACATATTTTTAGGTCTTTGGTTGTAAATGCTATATCTTAAAGAAAGGTACTAGATTGGGCAAGTTTGACAAGAAATGTGATGAACGATTCTTACTTAGATACTCCACTAAAAGCAAAGCATATAGAGTTTGGAATTTAGAAAGTGGTACTCTTGAAGAATTTCATGATGTTGAATTTGATGAAACCAAGGGTTCACAAGATGAGAATAAAAACTTGGAAGATGTTAGAGGCATTCAACTTTCAAATGCCATGAAGAACATGGATGTTGGTGAATTAAGGCCTAGACAAGTGAATGATGATGAAGATGATGAAGTGCAAGTGCTCTCTAACTCAAATGTGCAAGATGACACTAATCAAGCAAGTTTAAGTGGCTCTCATGACAATGAACAAGATCAGGTGGCTAGTACATCATCTTAACCCAATGATCAAGCTAGTGCAAGCAATCAAGTTCCTATTCTCCAACCAACCAATATTGCAAGAGATCATCCATTGGATACTATAATTAGTGATATTTCTAGAGGTGTGCAAACTAGATCAAGATTGGCTTCATTTTGTGAGCATTTCTCATTTGTGTCATCCATTGAACCAAAGAAGATAGAAGAAGCATTGAAGGATATTGATTGGGTGAATGCTATGCATGAAGAATTGAATAACTTCACAAGAAATCAAGTATGGAAATTAGTGGAAAGACCAAAGGGACACAATGTGATTGAAACCAAATGGGTCTATAGAAACAAGCAAGATCAAGATGGAATAGTAGTAAGGAACAAAGCAAGATTGGTAGCACAAGGCTATACTCAAGTGGAAGGTCGTGACTTTAGAGAAACTTATGCCCCGGTTGCTAGATTGGAAGCTAGAATCTTGTTGGCCTATGCTTGTGCCCACAACATCAAGCTATATCAAATGGATGTCAAGAGTGCATTTCTAAATGGCTACATCAATGAAGAAGTATATGTTGAGCAACCTCCCAGTTTTGAAGATGACAAGAAGCCCGACCATGTGTACAAGTTGAAGAAGGCATTCTATGGCTTGAAGCAAGCACCTAGAGCATGGTATGAGAGGTTGAGGGACTTCCTACTCTCTAAAGGGTTCATAATGGGCAAGGTTGACACCACTCTTTTCACCAAGAAGATTGGCATGGACTTATTTGTGTTGCAAATCTATGTTGATGACATCATATTTGGATCAACCAATCAAGGTTTTTGTGAAGAGTTTGGAAAGATGATGGCTAATGAGTCTGAGATGTCCATGATTGAAGAGTTGAGTTACTTCCTTGGTCTTCAAATCAAGCAATTGAAGAATGGTACATTTATGAGTCAAGGCAAGTACATCAAAGATATGCTCAAGAAGTTTGGCATGAACGAAGCAAAGGCCATTAGTACACCAATGGGAACAAATGGCAACTTAGATAGTGATGCAAGTGGCAACATGGTGGATCAAAAGTTGTATTGGTCTATGATTGGAAGCCTACTCTATATGACCATATCAAGGCCGGATGTCATGTTTAGTATGTGCATGTGTGCAAGATTTCAAGCCTCACCAAGAGAAAGTCATTTGAAGACACCATATGAGCTCTTGAATGGTAGAAAGCCCAACATTGCATATTTTTAGGTCTTTGGTTGCAAATGCTATATCTTGAATAAAGGCACTAGATTGGGCAAGTTTGACAAGAAATGTGATGAAGGATTCGTACTTGGATATTCCACTACAAGCAAAGCATATAGAGTTTGGAATTTAGATAGTGGTACTCTTGAGGAAGTTCATAATGTTGAATTTGATGAAACCAAGGGTTCACAAGTAGAGAATGAGAACTTGGAAGATGTTAGAGGCATTCAACTTTCAAATGCCATGAAGAACATGGATATTGGTGAATTGAGGCCTAGGCAAGTGAATGATGATGAAGATGATCAAGTGCAAGTGCTCTCTAACTCAAATGTGCAAAATGATACAAATCAAGTTAGTACAAGTGGCTCTCATGATAATGAACAAGATCAAGTGGCTAGTATATCATCTCAACCCAATAATCAAGCAAGTGCAAGCAATCAAGTTCCAATGCTCCAACTAACAAATATTGCAAGGGATCATCCATTGGACACTATTATTGATGATATTTCTAGAGGTGTACAAACAAGATCAAGATTGACATCATTTTATGAGCATTTCTCATTTGTGTCATCTATTGAACCAAAAAAGATAGATGAAGCATTGAAGGATGTTGATTGGGTAAATGCTATGCATGAAGAATTGAATAACTTCACAAGAAATCAAATATGGGAATTAGTGGAAAGACCAAAGGGACATAATGTGATTGGAACCAAATGGGTCTTTAGAAATAAGCAAGATCAAGATGGGATAGTAGTAAGAAACAAAGCAAGATTAGTAGCACAAGGCTATACACAAGTTGAAGGTCTTGACTTTGGAGAAACATATGCCCCGGTTGCTAGATTGGAAGCAATTAGAATCTTGCTAGCCTATGCTTGTGCCCACAACATCAAGCTCTTCAAATGAATGTCAAGAGTGTATTTCTCAATGGTTACATCAATAAAGAAGTATATGTTGAGCAACCTCCCAGTTTTGAAGATAACAAGAAGCCCAACCATGTGTACAAGATGAAGAAGGCATTGTATGGCTTGAAGCAAGCACCTAGAGCATGGTATGGGAGATTGAGGGACTTTCTACTCTCTAAAAGGTTCACAATGGGTAAGGTTGACACCACTCTTTTCATCAAGAAGATTGGAAAAGATCTATTTGTGTTGCAAATATACGTTTTTGTGATGAGTTTGGAAAGATGATGGCTAATGAGTTTGAGATGTCCATGATTGGAGAGTTGAGTTACTTCCTTGGTCTTTAAATCAAGCAATTGAAGAATGGTACATTTGTGAGTCAAGGCAAGTATATCAAGGACATGATCAAGAAGTTTGGCATGGGTGATAGCAAAGTTATTAGCACACCAATGGGAACAAATAGCAACTTGGATAGTGATGCAAGTGGAAATATGGTGGATCAAAAATTGTATCGCTCTATGATTGGAAGCCTACTCTATGTGACTGCATCAAGGCCGGATGTCATGTTTAGTGTATGCATGTGTGCAAGATTTCAAGCCTCACCAAGAGAAAGTCATTTGAAGGCTACAAAGAGAATATTGAGGTACTTGAAGTATACACAAAATGTTGGTTTGTGGTATCCCAAAGGAGCAAAGTTTGAGCTAGTTGGTTACTCTGACTCGGATTATGCGGGATATAAGATTAAAAGGAAGAGCACCTCGGGCACATGTCAATTATTGGAAAGATCCCTTGTTTCATGGTCATCAAAGAAGCAAAATAGTGTTGCATTATCAACCGCCGAAGCCAAATACATATCCGTCGGTAGTTGTTGTGCACAAATTCTTTGGGTGAAGGCCACCTTGAATGACTTTGGAATCAAGTTAAAGAAAGTGTCATTGCTATGTGACAATGAGAGTGCAATCAAGCTAACCAATAATCTGGTTCAACATGCAAGAACAAAGCACATTGATGTCTGCCACCGTTTCATTAGAGATCATCAACAAAAAGGTGACATTTGTATTGAAAGTGTGGGCACCGAAGATCAACTTGCTGATATATTCACCAAGCTATTGGATAAGAAAATGTTTTACAAGCTAAGGAATGAGTTGAACATATTAGATTTCTCAAATATGTGTTGATGCACCCCCACTTATATGACATGCCTCTCCTTCGAGCAATCCAAGGTAAAAGTTGATTGGCATGCATACATCCTTTGCTAAGGACTTGTTTAGTGCATCTAGTCATTCCTCACATGTCTTAGGCTCATTTATGAAAATCAAATGAATTTGATGCTTGTATGGTACCACTATTGCTTCTATGCTTGATTTGATCTAGTAGTAGCATATGATATATTTGTGGGCTTATAAACTTAGTGTTTAGTCTAGAAAATGAGCTATAAGTGTTTAACTCAACATGGTACAAGATAACCCTTGAAATGAGGTGTGAAGAAGCTTGTTCTTGGATGAAACCGAGTTAAATATCTTTGGCAAGTGTTCTAGATTGGACCAAATATGGGACAATGATCCTCACCTCATTGATTGACATTGATAATCTTAACCTAACTAAAATTAAACCTTTGTGGTCATTGATGACAAAGGGGGGAGAAATTGCACAAAGATAGTGAAAAGATGACAAAGGGGGAGAACATTAACATAGGGGGAGAGATATGAGAAAGTAAGGGGATCAATTAAAATTTGAGGCCACAAGTAGGGGGAGCAAGCTCATAAACTTGATTGATGCATTTGAGTGTGCATTTCATATGTTTGTTTGCATGGCACAATTTTTAAATTTAAAATTCCATGCTTGTGTGGTGTATGCTAGTTGTAGGTTTGAATGATGAAATGAAAAACTAGCATGCATAGGTTGAGTAACTAGATTTGTGCTTATATTATGAAAACTAGACCCTTGCTTCTAATGTTGATCTCACGGGGTATTCTAGTTTTTGTGTATGTCTAGTTACTAATGGTGCTAAGGATGGTATATTGGTGCACTCTGATTGGTATCACGCTTCAAAGGTCCATCTCTTATACCTTAGCATCATTTGGTAGGCATTACTCTCCCACAACTCAAATCCATACATATATGCAAGCTTCAATCCAAACTCTTAGCACATATGTAGGGGGAGCAAATGCTACCAATGGGGGTTCATGAAACTTGTCCATATTCTTTTATACATAGTAAATATGCATGGGCAAGCAACATGGATTCAAATGAGTTTCAATTCATATCTTTGTAAAAGGGTTATCATCAATTACCAAAAAGGGGGAGCTTCAAAGCTCTAGTTTGGTTTTGGTGAATTGATGAAACCCTAAGTGCTAACCTAGTTTATCAAAGTGATCATGAGATAGGTAGCACTATTCTAAGTGATGGAGCAATGGTGAAGATTATGATGATGGTGTGGTGACCATGATGATCAAGTGCTTGGACTTGGAAAAGAAGAAAGAGAAAAACAAAAAGCTCAAGGCAAAGGTGAAACTTGATAGGAGCTTTTTGGTTTGGTGATCGAGACACTTAGCGAGTGTAATCACATTTAGGATCGATAGCCATACTATTAAGAGGGGTGAAACTCGTATCGAAATATGGTTATCAAAGTGCCACTAGATGTTCTAACCCATTGCATATGCATTTAGATTCTAGTGAGTGCTAACACTCTTGAAAATATTGTGAAAATATGCTAACACACGTGCACAAGGTGATACACTTGGTGGTTAGCACATATGATCAAGGGTGGCAAAGTTGGAGTTGAGAAGGGGTTGTCTTGAGGTGACCGGATGCTGCTCTAGCAGCGATCGGACTCAGCAGCCACGTTCAGTCAGTGACGCGCAGTGAAGGTCACCCTCGGTCTTTTGATCAGACGCTAAACAGTGAAAAGGTGACGTACGCTGATGTCAGTCGCGAAGCATTGGCGCGTAGAGGAGAAGAAGGACCGAAATCTAGCCTAGGTCCGGTCACACCTAAGTGGACGCGTCCGGTCGCAAAAAATCACTTCTAGATGCTTACTGGAAACGAACTGACTCTGGGTTATCACGGGGAGCGGTGCGTTCGGTTGTTGGGTGATGGCATGGGCTCGCGCATGAGCTAGGATGGCACCGGTGCCTCCTATCTCCTATGCGTCTAGTCATCACTTGAGTGCTGGCGTGGGCAAATCTGACCGTTGGGATCGCGTGGTGGAGAATCAAATGATGGAACACGTGGCATAGATCCATGGACTAGACGCTGGGGTCCTACGTCCGGTCGACCCGACCTATGCGTCCGATCGCCCCGTGGAGGCAAAGTAGTGTGAGCCCAACCGCTCTATTTGGTTGGGGGCTCTATTTAAGCCCCATGGCCAGCTTAAGCTCACTCACTTGGCCATTTGCATTGACATAGCAACCTTGTGAGCTTAGCTAAAGTCCTCCCACTCATCTCCATCATTGATTCATAATCTTTGTGAGATTGGGAGTGAATCCAAGTGCATTGCTTGAGTGATTGTTTCTAGAGGCACTTGGTGTTTGTGTTTCGCTGTGGGATTTGCTTATTACTCTTGGTGGTTGCCACGACCTAGATGGCTTGGTGCAGCGAGGATCATCGAGCAGAGGAAGGTGCTTGTCTCCAACTCTGAGCATCGTGATTGTGAGGAGTTCTTGACCCTACCCCAGTGAAGAGTCAAAAGGTACTCTAGTGGATTGCTCGTGGGTTGTGTCATCCTCATCTTGTGTTGGTTGTGTGGCACCCTATTGAGGGTTTGGTGTGTGATGCCAATTAGCGCGTGAACCTCTAAGTTAGTGAATCGCCACAATGAGGACTAGCTTGCCGGCAAGCAAGTGAACATCGGTAAAAAAATCTTGTGTCATCTCGTCCGAGGATTTTTTGGTATTCATTGTGATTGATTGGCTCCATCATTGTGATTGGCTCAATCCCTCTACATGGCGGTATAATCATCACATTCCCTACCTTGCATTTATATTTCTAGTGTTGCTTCACTCTTTAGTGTAATTAGTTTTGAGAGAAAGCTTTGTGTAGGGTCTAGTGGTTAGTGTGGCTCTTTAGTTAGTCTTTAAAAGCACACTTAGTGTAGTGACATAGCCATTGTGTGCTTAGAGATCATAAACACTAGAATTATGGTAGGTGGCTTGTATTTTCATAGGCTAGCGCAACATTCGCTTCGCCATTTAATTGTCTAACATCTTTGCTAAGTGTTGTTGTAGAAATTTTTAATAGGCTATTCACCCCCTCTAGCCATTAGGACCTTTCACTTCCCATGTTCTATTTTCTTCAATGGCCTACATCTCAACTTGTATAGCCTGTCTCCACCAATTTTCAGTCATGGCTTCCTCCACTGTCCTCGGTTCTTCTGCAGCAACCAGACAGAGCCCACTATACTCCATCCCATGGATCTCATCAGTAGTGTCCAGCAAATTTGGAAAGGTTCTATATCTCCTTGGCCCCCCCATCTGAATCCTCAGAGATGTTAGTCGGTGGAGTTGCCCATTGGATCGGTACAGCTAGTGGTGTTGATCCCGAGACAACCGAAGCACCAGAGATTGGCGTATGTGGATGTGAGTTTGGATCACCCACCGATGGAATTGACATAGCAGGTGAGGCCGGAGCACCGCCACGGATTGGATCAGCGCCCAACTCTAAATCTGGCCCTATTGTCGAACCGAGAACAATGTTTGGGAACTAAACTATGAAAGTATAGGGTGTTGCCACCTCGCCGCCTTGCCTACTACCATTCTCCACCCAATTACATGCCTTCTTCTCATCAAATATGACATCCTTGGTCACCATCAACTTATCCTTCACCGGATCATACACTCTGTACCCTTTTGTCCCTGGCTCATAGCCAAGGAACACACCTGGAATGGATCTATCTGCCAGCTTGTTCATGCTGGGTCCAACACACTTTGCATATGCTACACAACCGAAGGTGCCGACTGCCGAACCCCTGGTTTCTTCCCGAACCATGCTTCAAATGGAGTTTTACCATTCAGGCTCTTTGTTGGTGATCGGTTCAACAGATACACCGCCGCCTTCACAACTTCTCCCTAGAATCAGCCAGGCACCTGCATGCTCTTGAGCAAACAGTGCGCCATCTCCACGACAATCTGATTCCACCGCTCTATGACACCATTCTATTGTGGAGAGTACGGTGTGGTGGTGGTGTGCTTGATCTCGTGGTCATTACAAAAAACCACAAACGCACCTGAATTGAATTCCCTACCACGATCCATCTTGAATGCCTTTAGACGACAACCCGACTCCACCTCGGTCGCTGTCTTGATCTTCTTGAAGTACCCCAATGCCTCATCCTTGGACGCCAGGAGCTTTTAGACGCATATAGCGGCTATGGTCGTCGACTATCAGCAGAAAGTACGACTTCCCGCCAGGCGTGGGCGGCGTGATCTGCCCACACAAGTCACCATGGACCAACTCAAGCCCCGTACTCACACAATATGCCGAGGCCTGAGGTAACGACGTGCGATGCTGCTTGCTGAGAGCACAACCATCACACACTTGTTCCACATGTCGGATCAGTGGAATCCCCTTCACCACCTCATTGGCTCCCAACTCGCGTAGTGACCTAAAATTAAGATGTCCATACCGAGCATGCCAAAGCCACACCTCCTCATCCATCTTGGTCATTAGGCAAACGAGCGAGGTCAGGTTCACCTTCATGATGTTTAGGCGATTCCTCCTCTCCACTGGAATCAGAATGCCTCGCTGTTGATTTACTGCTTGGCGGCGCTCGTACACCTTTAGGACATCATCATCGATCTTGATGTGGCACCCCCTTCCTCCAATTGACCAAGGCTAACAATGTTACATTTGAGGGATGGGATATAGTATACCTCAGTGAGCACCCGATGATCTTGGTTCTTCTCGGCGATCGTCACAGCGCCGATCACCATGGAGCCATCTCTGAAGAGCACATCACCATGCACCGACTCGTCAAGGCTTGCCAGTGACTCCTGACACCCCGTCATATGATTCGTGGCGCCGGTGTCTAGCACCCATGCCCCCTCATTGTACTCGACGGGGAACACGCGTTCCTGATTTAGGAGCACGCGCTGCGCACACGCCATCGTGGTCCACACCAGGTTGTAGACCTATGCCACCATAAGCACCGGCTGTTCGGCATCAGCGTTGACATGATGAGCGGCCTCCTGCCGCTCCTCCTTCGACACCTTCTTGCATTCCTTCGCCCAGTGGCCATAGAGGCCACATTTTCAGAATTTGCCTTTCCGTCGAGGAGTGCCCATCGACGTGAGCTTCACACCAGAGTCGCGCGCATCACTGCCGCGCTCCCTAGACTTCTCCTTCTTGACGTAGTGGCCACCACCTTTGCTACCAGATGATGATGATGAGTCTGGCAGCATACGCCTCTTGTTCCTGGCCACCCAATCTTCCTCCGTCAACAGGAGGCTACCAGCCTTGTCCGTGACCTGCTCCACCGAGGGCTTGAAATGATCGACAACGCCTTTGAAAGGTCCTAATATGGCTAGAGGGGGTGAATAGCCTATTTAAAAATCTACAAACCAACTAGAGTAAATTGATTAGTATGACAAATGGCAAAATGAAAACTTGCTCTAGCTCTACAAGGGTTGTAAGCCACCTATTCCAACAATTCTAGTTACTATAATCGTTAGGCACACAATCGGCTATGTCACTACTCACTAAGAGCTCTCAAAACTTGCTACAATAAAGCGCTCCACTAAATGAACTTAAGCTACAAAGCAAGCTCCCAATTATAGCTACACTAAAGAGCTTGCTATAACTAGTTTGCGGGAAAGTAAAGGAGTGAGTAGGGTGATTATACCGCCACGTCGAGGGATGAACCAATCACAATATTAATGCCAATTCAATCACCGAGAGAATACCAAAGGGCAAGAGATAACTAATTTTTCCCGAGGTTCACGTGCTTGTCGGCACTCTATCCCCGTTATGTCGACCAACACTTAGTGGTTCAGCGACAAAGAGGTGTTGCACGAACCTCGTCCATACAATTGGACACCGCAAGAACTTATCCACAAGTGAGGTAACTCAATGACACGAGCAATCCACTAGAGTTACCTTTTGGCTCTCTGTCAAGGAAGGTACAAGACCCCTCACAATCACCGAAGCTAGCCATGAATAATCATGTACACATGCCAAAGCTCCTCCGCTGCTCCAAGCCATCCAGGTGGCGGCAACCACCAAGAGAAACAAGAAATCCACGGTTACAACGATCCCCAAGTGCCACTAGATGCAATCACTCAAGCAAATGCACTTGAAATCACTCTCAATCTCACTACGATGATGAATCAATGATGAAGATGAGTGGGAGGTGTTTGCTTAGGCTCACAAAGATGTTAGGAATGTCAAAGTACCAAGAGAGTGAGTCCCAAGCTGGCCAAACACTATTTATGGATGGCCGAAATAGAGCCGTTGGCTCTGCCATCGGCTGGCCAGACTCTGTGACCGGACACAGCCCTACGTTCGGTCGAGTGAGTCTGGTCATCCGATTGGTGCCACACATCCCCCGTTTGAACCAGAGCTGCCCGATCTCAATGGTCATCTCAGTCGCGCGATAAGTTAACGACCGGACTGAACGCTGGAACGACCGCACTCAGGTATGTAGAGCGTCAGGTCATTTACTGAGACGATACGAAGCGGGAAATAACTAACCGGACGCGTTAGGTCAACGCTGACCTGATGCGCCCCAGCGTCTGATCCTCTATGTTCTTCTCTACGCGTGCCCGCCAAACGTTGGTCAGACACGCTGGTGCACCTAGCCCTAGCATCCGATCGCTTCAGCTTAGTCTCGGCCAGATAGCGTGCCGCGGCTATAAATGACCGTGCGCGCTCGGGGTGAGTCCGGTCACCTCGCGGCCAGTGTTCGGTCGTGGACCTTCTCCTCCTTTTCTTTTTCTAAGTCCACAACAGTTTTACTCTTGCTTCCAACTTACTAACCACATAGTGTAGAACTTATGTGCACATGTATTAGTATTTTTCAAAGAATTTTACAAGGGTCAAGGTTAGCACACTAGGTTCCTAAATGCATATGAAAGAATCATGTCACCTAGTGGCACTCGATAAACCATTTAGCCAAACATTTTCCCTCTTTATAGTACGGCTATCGATCCTAAATACACTCACACCCTCTATGATGTCTTGAGTGCCAAAACAAAAACCTATTTGATACCTTTGCCTTGATCAACCTTGTTTTTGTTTTTCTCTTTCTTCTTTTCAAGTTGAAGCTTCATCATCTTCAACACATGTTCATCTCCATCTCCATGGACTTCATCACCATGCTCCATCACTTGGTATGTACCAACCTTGCTCACATGACACTCATGACAAAGGTTAGTACTTAGGTTTCATCAATTAGCCAAAACCAAACTAGGGCTTTCAGCCTTCATGTCACAAAACATCTCGATTATGACCGACACTTGATTGTAGCGCAACGGCATGACTCAGAGGAACTTCTTCACGACGTGCGAGTCGTCGACGTTATTCTCCCTGAGGCCACGTAGATCCGTGGCGAGCTTGGTGATGCGGATGGCGAAATCATCAATTGTCTCTCCTGGCTTGAACGAGATTGACTCGAACTCCGCCAGCAACTTCTGGGCGTTCACCTCCTTGACGCGATATGCTCCAAGACGCATTGTCTTGACCGCCTCCCATGCCTCCTTCGCCATCTTCTTGTTTAGGAGCATGGAGTGCATCTCCTGTGGCACGCCCCGGATCACTCCAAGAGGCAGCCGATCCCGACGCCTCTCCACCTTGTCAGATTCGATCGCATCCCAGAGGAACACGCCGTCGAGATTGCATTGCATGTGCGAGGAACATTCCTGGTAATTGGTGCGGGTTAACATCGGCCACACCAGACCTCCTTGTCCTTGTCGCTCTGCTCACCCATGTCGGCGATAGTAGGGTTCACGCCTCCCTCTTCTCGGATACGGTGGACTGAACCACTCGGCTTCCTCTACTCCTTCTCTTCGCCTCCAAACGTCTCCTCCTCCGGCAACCTACGGCTCCGATACCACTTGTTGGAACCTAAGGGTTGCGGTGAGCTACAACGTGGACGCCGGCGGCGGCGTGGTGACCGTGGCGAGATCTCAAGTAGATGGAACAGACACACGTGAGAAAACATGTTCTTGATGCTGCCAACTGATGAGCTTTTCGGTCTTTGATTCATGCTTTTATTTACACAATGCATGCCTACAATCTCGGACTTGATAACCAAGTCCCACCGCACCATGCCGCACATCGTGCGCGACGTCGTTGTTCAGCGACGCGCGCTGCGTACGCAATTCCCGCCATGGCGTTAACTGACCGAACCAACTCGGGCTGCGTCGTGATCTAGCACGCCACCGATCACGCACATCCCCTAGCCTAGCTGATGCATGACTTAACACAAGAAACAAAGATTACATGATGTTGTGCAACAATTTAGCTAACAGCTTGGCCCCCCTAGCATCCAAAGGAACCCTTAAAATGTGGATGAAATTCCTACCTGCGTATGCCCAAAAGGAAGTCAACATAGCAGCACGTCGGTGTGGACTGTCGACGCTCGACGGCAAGTTGGCGACCGAAGATGTCCCTCTGCTGCTGCCCCTTTCCCCTTGGATGTTGGATGCTTTCGTGTCTCGTCTCTCGTCTCTCGTGTCTCGAGTCTCGGCTGTACTGCACCTGCACGTCCCCTGCTGCTGCCGCTGCTTTTGCTAGCCTACTAGTGGTTCCTTCCCTCTCCCACAACAATGCCAGTGCACCGCGCGCGCGGGCAGAGCTCGGCCGGCCACATGCTCGGGGGGCAGCAGCGCAGGAGTAGAGTAGGTGGCTGCAGGCTGCCGCTTGCCGATGCGATGCGAGCCGCGCGCGCGTCTAAATGAGGCTAGCTACCGCCTACAAGTAGGCTGCTGCCTTGGTTGCCTGCTACTCCTAGGTCCCCTCCCAAAATGCTAAATTTTTTAAGATTTCTCATCAAATCGAATTTTTGACGCATGCATAAAGGATTAAATATAAATAAAAAATAAAACTAATTACACAGTTTAGACGAAATTCACGAGACGAATCTTTTAAGCCAAATTAGACTATAATTAGACACTAATTATCAAATAACAACAAAACTACTATGGTGTCATTTTGTCAAAAATTTCGACATCTAAACAGGCCCCTACTCGTGTTTTCAATTCAGTGTCCCCCCGGCCATGCGCTCATCATCGCCTCCCGTGGTGCTCGAGCAGTCGAGCGCGCGCTCTGTCGTTGGCTGGCTCGCGTCCGTGACTCCGGGTCTCCGGCTGTCCGGCAGGCCGTTTCCAGCTTCCACCGTGCGTGGCTCGGTGGCAGCTATCTGCTCACATCACCACAGAAAATTTCTTCATATCCAGGCATCCAGCACAAGACAGTGCCCACTACGTATGTTGCTGTGTCCGAGATCATTGACTAATGCAAAGTGGCCGGCCGGCTGCTCGCTTTGCTCGCCACCGAATAAGGTTCCTCGTTAATCGAATCAGCCATATGGTTGATACTACAGACACTGCTCTCTTGCCACCGAAGAACAGGTTCCTCGCTAATCAAACCGTCGCCACCGACTGCTCTATTTCCAATTGACAATGGTAGAGGATGAAGTGATCGTGCAAGGTGTATGTGTATGTTTCGTGGCAAGATGATACAGACACGTTTGCTAGTCAGGTTTACAAGCCATTGGCACGGGCACGGCCGGCCATGATGAGAGCCGGTTTGCCCTTGTCCCTTGTCCAGCGCCCGCGCGTGTCGCCTGTCTCCCCTCGGCCCTGTCGTCCGCCTGCCCGTGCCCGCTGCGCACTGGCTCCACCAGTCCAGCCAGCACCACTGGCCGAAGCGCACCAAGCACATCTGCACACGAAAAGGTGAGTAAAGCCCAGAAGACCAGAAGCCATTGCTTGTCTGTTCCTCCAAGTGGGGGCAGCCGACTGCAAAGCCATGAACTGGCTCAGGCGCCCAGCCACGCCCGTGCGTGCGTGCGTGCCTGCGAGTACGACGAAAAGGCGCCCCCATGCATGGTGCATCGGTGCCGGAGCACTGCCGCTGTGGCTCTCTTCTTCGATGCATGCGCACATCCTGCTCCTGCACCAAGCCGTGCAAGTGCAAGCGTGCTGCGGCCTGCGGGGTCGGTGAGAGGCATGGCTCAACTGAAGTCAACTCGTGTCCATCTGCTGCTACGGGGTACGGTATGGGCCAAGTGGTATGGGCCAAATGGTAGCGCCACTTCTGTTCTCCGAACTGCGTTGCCTGTTCCTCGGCGTTCATCATGTCCCTCTGTCTCGCCTGAGCATCTCCCCTTTTTAGTATACTGCAATAAAAACTTTCCTGAGCATCTTACCACTGTTTTCGTGCGTATAACTGCAAGTGCACGTCTTATTTTTCGGTAAGTTATTTTAAAAACTTAACTAGATTTATAAAATGTACTAACAATATCATCACACAACTCCATAAAAAGTTTGAAAACTTAAGTTTCTAAAGCTTATATGAGGAGCATCGAAAAAAATATGGAGTTGGATCTTACTCTACGTTTTCTCTTGAAGTGGTTCAAGTGGAGTTTGAAGAGCCGGTCTGTTTGGCAAATTTAGACCATATGGCCATCAGGGTGATGGAGTCATTTGAAACTATTAGCACTATGTATAGTAATTTTCTATTGAAATGTTGGGGTTAGTGGACCTTGGTGACATGTTGTAGCTTCGCCCCTAGTTTGGCTAGAAAAGTTGAGAGCAGAGTTGGAAAAGAATTAGCAAAACGGTCCTAGACCGGCCCTTAGTGTTGTCATTTGCATGGCAACGCTAAACAATGGACACTTGGGTAAGAAACTTATCGTCATTACCCCGAATCATAAAGGATCAATACACTCTCCGTCTTGGCTTAGGCCATTCTAAGATTTTTATGTGAGTTTCATGAGCATTGAATATGAAATGTATTAATGAAGAGAGAGGATAAAAGTTTCAAGGAGATAAAACTATCCATAATAAATTCGAGTCAAGTTTGACCAAGTTCATAGAAAATAGTATCAACATCTATATCTTCAAACAACTTTACTATGAAAATATATTTCATAAATGATCAAATCATATTTATTTGATACCATAAATATAGTGTTTGTACTATATATATATTAGTTTAATCTAAAATTATTTAACTCCTTGAAAAGCGAGAATAACATTCTTTTGGGGAGGGAATTTCGGTAGAATTCCACCTGAATTTATCTTGTGAAATGAGTCCCCTGTTCCAATGTAGGCCACGAGTCATTCCTAACCCATTTCCTTTTTTTTCCCCCGGATTGGGCCCTTTCTTACAGACCCACCCTAAGCCTGTCTCGGCTAGCATGTACTACGTGCTCAGCCATTTTTGGTTAGTTGTGATTCACTGCAGCAACAGTTTTCTTTTAAACAAAAAGTCAGCCTTGAGTATTTCATCGGTCCCAAATAAAAACACATCTTGTTTTTAAAAAGTTAAAGTTTAATGAATAGTAAGTGTCATTAGATTGAGCATGAAATATACTTTTATAATAAACTTATTTACATATACAAATGTCGATACTATTTTCTGTATGTTTATTAAAAAAAATGTTTGACTCATTTATTTCAAAACGAAGAGAGTATGTCATATCCAAGGACAAATCCAGGGGTGACGCTTCCCACGCAATGGAGCTCTCCCTCGAGCCGCTGTTCTATTTTTTGGAAGAAGAAGAGAGAGAACGAAAGTAAGGAATAAAAAAACAGAAAAAAAATCAGTATTTCCATCAGATTGAGAAAAAAAATCTTTTTTCTCTAAAACCTATCGTATAGAGAAATGAGGTGAAAAACTATCCCCAAATCCCTGTTCTCATCCTGTTTTTCTTTTTTTTTTCAATCTCTTAATAACCCGCGTGGATCCCATAAACAAAAGGGACAATGCTTCATCCCCTTTCCCTTTCTCACAACATTTATTTTCCCATGACGTATCCCCTCGGTTTTCATCCACCGCCGGAAATCGAGCCGTCACGCCACTGGCCGTCCTCACCGAGTTCATGGTGGCTGGAATTGGTCCACCGCCTGGGTTGCAGTTGCACCCGACCACACACCACCGACCTCGGTCTGAGAAGCCACAACACCATGCACCCGACCGTCGAAGAAGAAACCTATCGCCGGTCGGATAGGGATGGCAATCGGGCGAGTTGGGGCCGGGTGAAGTGCCAGCGCACCCAAATATGAAACCCAAAACTCAAACACGATTCGACCCTGAACCCAACGGGGACCCGAAACCCGAGTGGACAAGACAGACACATCACTGAAAAACAAGATCTCACAAAAAAAATACTCTCTCAAAATTGAACTAAATCTCACATTAGTCTGTTCGTTTGGCTATGGCTTGTCGTAAACGATCGTAAATTTTCAACCGGAACAGTATTTTTCTCTCACACAAACTAGCCAACAGTACTTCTTTATGAACCAGCAACGATACGAACCAGTCAATCGAACATGCTGATGCCAGGTTGCCGGCCAAGTTTTAATATGCAAATCGTACTAGCGACAATGTACAGGGGACGTCTGTAGTGGTTGAGTTCCTCACTGCCCCAACCCCGCAAGCACCTCGCATCGCACGCCATGTTGCATTTTTGGGGACGTTGGTAGACACGGGCCGCAACCGAAAGGCTGTGCACGGTGGCCACACTTATATGGCAGCAGTCCAAGCGAGCACGGTGCAAGCCGCAAAGGCCCATGTTTTTGTTGTTCGACCACGCACGCCCAACGACTCTGTGGAGGATCTGCCTTAATTTTGAAAAGATGGTTTTTCCGTTCCGCAGCAGGGGTCTTGAAAGTGAGCACGTTCTATTCTAAGCAACCAAGCAAGGCTTTAGGTTTTGACACGCACGGGTCCTTTTTCTTTTGTTCAGGTTTATTTATCTTGCACGTTTTGTTTGAGCATTTTGCCTAAAAGCACGTGTTGTGCAGAAACTGACCAACACGTAAATATTTGTAGTTTTACCGTACGTTGTGATCGGATGTGGTCTAGCACTCAATGACACAGGGTTTATACTGGTTCAGGCAACATGCCCTACGTCTAGCTTGAGTCGGTCGATGACTTTATTCCTGAGCCCAGGTGCTCGAAGTTTGTAGTCGGGTTACAAACGAGAAGGAGAAAGATGGAGGTACAAGAAGTCCGGTCGAACTCTGGTACGAAGGGCCGAGAGTAACGGGAGCTCCGTTATGTACTAGGTGTTTGAGCCTGTGCTCGAGGTTTGAACCTAGTGATTCTGCTGTTGAGTGTTAGTGAACTGATCGATCTCTTTTGTTTAGGAGAGAGCGCATCCGCTTTTATAGATGAAGGGGGTGATCTTTACAAGTGAGAGGGAGAGAGTGTTCGTATGCTAAGTCTTGTGGCCCACACTATCGGGTACAGGATGATGGTAGGCGCCCATAATACTGTTTAATGTCAGATGCACATGGGAGGTTGCGTCGTCTTCTTCTGGTATGGCAAACGTCGGTGCCTGCCATACTGTTGATGCCCAGAGGCATGTAGGGGTTTTTACCATGTTCGCCTGGTATGGTAAATGCCGACGTCTGCAACACTGTTGACGCCCAGAGACATGTGGGGAAGCCTTACCGTGTTTTGTATGGTATGGGAGTTGATGACGCCCACGACACTATAGGGAAAATATCGATGCCTACAACACTGCTTGGATTCTGTCATGTTAGGGAGGTTGCAGGATACTATCCTGCAGGTGTACAGGGTATGGTCTTCGATATTGCGGTTGACTTGAGTGCCTTGGCTTACTTTCTCCGTCCGTTTCCTAGTCCTTAGCGAGCAGGCGTCCTCGGTCGGTTGGTCCCAGTCGGCTCTAATTGCACCAGTCGGAGAGGAGCTGTAAACAGGGGTTCGGCGCATTCCCGGTCGGAGAAGCGGGTCGAAGTCAGAAGTGGTGTTTTGGCCAGGCCTTCTAGTTGGAGAGGGCGTTCGGAGGTGGGCCGGTGTCAGAAGCGAGCGTTGTTCCTCCTTCGTGAGGCCTTCCGGTCGGAGAGGTGGGCCAGAGTCGGAAGCGGGCGTCGTTCCTCCTTGGCCAAACCTTCTGGTCGGAGATTGGTTTGTCCTTCTGGCCTATCGTTTAGGTGTTTGGGCCGGCCCATGAGTTGTGTGTTTGTTCATAACATTGTTTGCTGGGTCGAGCCTTTGTTGGAAAGCTGATCCATGAGGGACCTCGGGTTTATGAACCCGATAGGAGCCCTCGAGCCCCCGGGCGATTCAGGTAGAATCGTCCGGGGGATTTCTATGTTGACGGTGGGTACGCGCAAGCGCACCCACGGATGTAGTCCCCGAACCCCCGGGCGATTCGGGTAGAATCATCTGGGGGGTGTTCGTATTGCGAGCGGGAGATGTTTTGTTTTGTCATCGGGTGTAGCCCCCGAGCCCTCAGGTGATTCGGGCTGAATCGCCTGGGGGGTTGGTCAGCGGGTAGTTTTAGGGATCGACACATTTTTAGGGATCGGGTAAGACGAAGCTCGCGGATCCTGACGTTGGGCGCAACTGAGGCAGTTTAGGGATCGGGCAAGACGGAGCTCGTGAATCCTGGCGTCGGACGCACGCGTCGGGCATAGCCGAGGTAGTTTAGGGATCTGGCGAGACAGAGCTCGTGGATCCTGGTGTCGAGCGTAGCCGAGGGATCGGTTTAGGCGAACTCGCAGTCCCATCGTGTGTAGCCCAGGCAGATGTTTTTAGAGATCGGGTGAGATAGAGCTCGTGGATCCTGACGTTGGGTGCAGCCGAGGGATCGAAACGGACTCGTGGATCCAGACATCGGGCACGCTGAGACAGACTCACGCATCCAGGCATCGGGCACACCGAGGCATTTGGGTGAGTCAGAGTCACGGACCCAGGCGCAGCCGAGGCGCTTTTGGGTGTCTTGAGTCCCTAAGCCTCATTGGTCTTGGTAGGGGTCAGTTTGAGTTTTATGCATTACCCCATCCTCGGTTTCTCACAACCAGAGGGGCTGAGCTAACGTCGCTTGCCTCGATGGCTTAGGCTCGAGTGATGCGCTCGATGAGCTCGCTAACGGGTATGATTGAGTGAAATTCGGGTCCATCGTTCGTGATGGGATCGGCATATAACTCATGTGACAATCCATAGCTCCTTAACCTGCAACCCAACAGATGTCTGGTCGTTCCGAAGATTGACCCGGGTGGCCCGCTGGCCTCCTCTCGATGGAGATTCTATGGGTTTGGCAGAGGTTTAGGATCAAACGAGAAGGTTGAGATGACCCTATCTGCTTCGGGGCAGACTGGGTGAGGGCCACTCGGGGCTCATCTACGTTTTCTCCCCTAGCTCTATTTGATGCGAGGTGGCCTCAAGCCCTTCATGGGCCAGCCTTCGAACCCCAGTTGGTCGTTGCTCATGTTGAATGAGGCAACTGCCGCTTCGTGACGCAACACGGAGCATTGTGATGCATTTACCGCATATGCGATGCCTTAGCCCCCGAGCCCCTGGGCGATTCGGGTAGAATCGTTCGGGGGGCGTGGGTATATGGAATGAATGCGTGTATGGATGTATGAATGATTATATAAAGAAATAGTAGGGGTTGGTAATGTTACCTTGATGACTGGAGTGATGGGGTTTGAAGAGCTCCAATCCATGCTCGTCGTTCGTGACCCACATGGGGCATCCCTTTGCTCCTTGCCTGTCTCTCGGTGTTTTCCTGAGCCGTTCGATTCACTTAGGAAGCCCGATGGTCTCTCCTGGTGGAGATCCTGTTGTTTTGGGGTTTTCCAAGTCCCGTCTGGGAAGGCGGAGAGCCACCTACACGTGGTGGCGCTTTGGTTCTTGCGCCCGGTGTGTGGTAGTGGTGGGCCATACCCAGGCCACGTCCCCTCTGACCAGGCGTCGTTCCATCGGGTAGGGTGTGTCCTATCGGTCAAGGTGTGTCCCATCGTATCCCAACCGCATTTCATGGGGGAAGGGAGAGGGTTTTTTGCCCCTGTCGTTTTGCCTTTCTTCGATCGCCACGCCTTTCCAAACTGTTGTGCCCCTTTTTTAAGTAGGAGAAGGGAGGGGGCTTTTGCCTCATTTCCTTTGCCTATTCCTCATCTGTCAGCTCTTCTCTTTCTTTCTTCTCGCCAAGAGCGTCAGAGTGCCATGGCGGTTCCTAGGAGAGAAAAAGGGGAGAGCGAGGGAGAGGAGAAAACTCATAAATCCATTCATGAACCCAGAGCGAAATGTCAAGCTAGAGGTCATCCGTCGTGAGAGAGTGAAAGGTCCTTGTTGGTTTTGGTAATTGAGTGACAACCTAGGTGGACTAATTATGTTTATGTGAGATACACAGGTGATTAGTCCACAGGTACATGTGTGTGAGCAACATATGCCATGAAGGTGAAAATGGCTTGGAGATGTTGCAAAGCTCACACATGTGATGATGAAGGAGCTTATTGCACATGAGACATGACATTGAGTCATGTGATCAAGGTGGAGAAGATCAAGACAAGACTTGGCTTGATGGACCGGTTGCAAGCGTGAAGGGCAAGTCGAAGGCTTTGGAGTGATGGACCGCGTGGCGGTGAAACTTGAGCAAGACTTGGCGCCGATGGACGATGGCAACGGTGAAGAGCAAGTAAAGTCAAGATCGATGAACCAATATGATCATGTGATGATATGAAGTGGATCATATCATTATTGATCGTGTTGGTGCATGTGTTGCATCGACATTGGAGGAGATGAAATGGAATGCGCATGGCAAAGGTATAACCTAGGGCATTTCATTTCACCGGTCATAGGTGTGTAGAGAAGTTTATGACCGGGTTTAGGATAGATGGCCATACTATCAAGAGGGGCAAACTTGTTTGCATATCGGTCATCTAGTGCCACTCGAGTGATCTAACTTTGCATTGTCGCTAGGATCGAGTGGCGTGGCAAGTTGAGTGGCTAACATCCTTTGGGAAATGATTGTGAAAATGCTAACACACTTACACATAGTGATGTACACTTGGTGGTGTTGGCACATTTACAAAGGAGGTGGTGTTGGCACATTCGCAAGCTCGGCGGGATTCGGCGCTTTCGGGAAAATGGAATGCCTATTTTCTATTGTGCCGGATGCAAATTCTTGGTGGTTAGCTCATTGGAGCAAGGGTGAAGAAGTTAGAACTGAGAACGAGTTGGTTGCAAAAATGCTGGCGTCGGTCAACTGACCGGACGCTGGATCTGAATGCACCGGACGCTGGCTGGCTGCGTTCGGTCAGGCTGACGTATGGTGACGCAGTAGCTGGAGTGTGACCGGACGCTGGCTGCGTCCGATCAAGTGTGACCGGACACGTCCGGTCATGCTCGGGAGATTACTGGAAACGACCGGACGCTGAGGTCCAGCGTCCGGTCAGTTGAAGCTGCTGCGTCCGGTCAGGTCAAGTGACCGTTGGAATCGGGACACGTGGTCGTCTATGGGCGATCGGACGCTGAGGTCCAGCGTCCGGTCAACACGACCGGAGCGTCCGGTCAGCCCGACCGTTGCCCAGTGAAGGGGTAACGGCTAGTTTAGCCCTTGGGGCTATAAATAGAAGTGGCCTTCGGCCATGGCTGGGGCTGAGCACCTCAAGGGACTTAGTGTCCATGCTTGTGAGTGCTTGGGAGCCCTCCATCACACATATACTTGATAGTGATCATTCGATTGTGTGAGTGAGCGATTCTAGTGCGATTGCATCGTGAGGTTGCATCGAGTGGCACTAGGTGATCGAGTTGCAAGCCGGTGGTGCTTGTTACTCTTGGAGGTTGCCACCTCCTAGACGGCTTGGTGGTGGTCTCCGTCGAAGCGCGCAAGAAGCTTGTGCGGTGCTCCGGAGAAGTGCTTGTGAGGGGCATTGTGCTCGCCCCGTGGGAGCCGCGAAGAGCAACTCTAGTAAAGCGTGTCATTGAGCTACCCTCACTCAAGGGGTAGGTTGTGCGGCACCCTATTGAGGGTTTGGCGAGTGATGCCAATCAGCGCGTGAACCACCAAGTGAAGCGGTCGACACAACGGGGACTAGCGTGTTGGCAAACACATGAACCTCGGGAGAAAAATCATCGTGTCAACCTTGTTCTTCCCGTTGGTTTGCATCCCCATTACACAAGCTTGCAATTACTTTTATACATATTAAGCTTGTGTAGTTGCTCTTGTAATTAGTTAGCTTGTGTAGCTTACTAGTTACCTTCTAGCTTGTGTAGCATAGAAGTAGCTCCCTTGCGTGGCTAATTTGGTTTTAGTAACCTTGTTAGTCACATTACTTAGTTTGTGTAGCTAAGTAATTGCGCTCTCTAATTTGGCATTTGTCGCCTTGTTATTGAGCTTTGCTAGTGAGCTTAGTTAGCTTTGTGCTTTTGCTTACTAGCAAGTATAGGAGCTCCCTTGTTGCTTAAAGTACTAGTGGCATAGGTTTGTGTGACCTTGCTCCTAAAATTGTTTAGGAGAGCTCTAGCTAGCCCGGCACCTTTGTTGCATAATTGTTATCTTTACAAGGTGCTAGTGAACATATATAGTGGGGTATAGTCTTGGCTAGACCGATAGTTTTAATTCCGCATTTGTATCGGTTAGCCGACGCGATTAATTTTAGAAAAGACTATTCACCCCCCCTCTAGTCCGCCATCTCGACCCTTCAGAGAGTCGGTGCTGGAGGCCTTCGCCAAGAAGGGGTTTCTGTCGCCGAAGGAGGTGGTGCACTGGAGGGCTCCTGGGAGGGAGGATTTCCAGCAACCTCTGGCCGGCGAGGTTGTTTCCTTCCTCGCCTTCCATGTGCGCGGGTTAGGATACCCAGCGCACTAGTTCCTACGCAGGCTCCTCAATGAGTGGGGCCTGGAGCTGCATCACCTCAATTCAACTGGGGTGCTGCATATCACTAGATTCATCACCGTGTTTAAGGCCTTCCTTGGGATGGAGCCGCATGTGGACTTTTTTTGGCTGATGTTCTTCGGGCGAGCTTTGTCAGAGGGGAAGCCACTCATGATCGCGCCGGTGGGGGGCTTCACGCTATAGAAGAAACCAAGCGTGGGGGGCTCATACCCTATGTATATCCCCTACGACTCCAACCAGGGGTGGCACGGGGAATGGTTCTACATCAGGAACCTGGTAGATGCGCCGTTCCTCCCTTTCACCGGTAGGAGGCCGAAGAAGCTAGAGAGCTGGTCATGGGGCCCTGCTAGTCGATAGAAGAAGAAGGCGGAGATTATAGAGGTGGAGCTCCAGAAGCTCGTGTGGCATGACCTTGATGGGATGTGGGTGTTCCACACCCTTTTTCGCCATCGGGTTGCTCCGCTGGTGGAGAGGACGCGACCGATGTGGAAGTACAGCGGCCCAATGGACCCTGACTGTGTGTTGCTAGAGGAGCTACCGAACGATAAGGTCTAGAGTCGCCTCGACCGAGTGCTGCAGCTGAGGCCTAAAGAGAACCTCGATGGAAAGCCCGGACCCCTTAATTCCTCGGTGGTGTCCAAACAGGTATGCTCTCCTCTCTTTACTCCGTGCTCTTTTCCCCTTTGTTTTCCTATTTTTTGATTGAGTCGCCTGTTTTGTAGGGACTTAGAGTTTACAAGTCCCGGCCGCACCTTCCAAAGGGACCAAAGGGCATGGCTCAGTAGGCCGCCCAGAAGGAGGCGGTGGATGCCAAGAAGAAGAAGAAAGCCGAGGAGGCTCGGAGGAAGCATGAGAAGGAGAAGGAGATCACTCGACGCGTGCGGGCTGAGGAAAATAGGAGCGACGTCGACTCAGAGCTCGAGTCAGAGGACCCCACAGAGGTGGGCGATGACATGATCTTCTTCGAGGAGGAGGAAAACTGGGAGGTCGTTGTGACCTCGGTGGAGCATTGTGATCCTACGACCGCACATGTTGGCGGCGAGCAGGAGGCAGAGAGGCGCGGCGATATTCCCGCACTAAGGAAGCGTGCTGTGAGCACGGACGTCGTCGATGAACGGGAGGCAAAGCGAACATGGTGAAAGGACCCTATGTGGTTTTGGTAATTGAGTCACAACATAGGTGGACTAATTGTGTTTATGTGAGATACACAGGTGATTAGTCCAGAGATACATATGAGTGGCTTGGAGATGTTGCAAAGCTCACACATGTGATGATGAAGGAGCTCATTGCACATGAGACATGACATTGAGTCATGTGATCAAGGTGGAGAAGATCAAGGCAAGACTTAGCTTGATGGATCAGTTGCAAGCGTGAAGGGCAAGTCAGAGGCTTTGGAGCGATGGACCGCGTGGTGGTGAAGCTTGAGCAAGACTTGGCACTGATGGACGAAGGCAACGGTGAAAAGCAAGTGAAGTCAAGATCGATGAACCAATATGATCATGTGATGATATGAAGTGGATCATATCATTATTGATTGTGTTGGTGCATGTGTTGCATCGATATTGGAGGAGATGGAATGGAATGCGCAAGGCAAAGGTATAACCTAGGGCATTTCATTTCACCAGTCATAGGTGTGTAGAGAAGTTTGTGACCGGGTTTTGGATAGATGGCCGTACTATCAAGAGGGGCAAACTTGTTTGCATATCGGTCATCTAGTGCCACTCGAGTGATCTAACTTTGCATCATCGCTAGGATTGAGTGGCATGGCAAGTTGAGTGGCTAATCCTTTGAAAAATGATTATGAAAATGCTAACACACATACACATAGCGGTGTACACTTGATGGTGTTGGCACATTTCCAAAGGAGATGAAGTTGGAGTTGATGTGGATCAACTCGGCGATGGAACAAAGGCGAGAAGGGTTTAGAACTCCACCGGTGCCCTATATAGAAAAGATATGGTCTCACAGAGTGAACCGGACACTGGTCATGTAGTGACCAAACGCTGGATTCCAGCGTCCGATCAGTGATGGCAGACAACATGCAGGCGTCGGTCATTGACCGGACGCTAGCGCTGGAAGTGACCGAACGCTGACTGTGTGCATCCGGTCAGGGTGACATGTGATGATGTAGGCAGAGCAGAGAAGCTAGAAGTGACCGAACGCTGGTGCTGTGTCCGATCGCGACCAACCGGACGCGTCCGGTCATGTCCGGTACCTTACTAGAAATGACCAGACACTGGGGTTGCTGCGTCTGGTCAGTTCAAGCTGCTACGTCCGTTCGTTAGATGACCGTTGAGATCGAGCGATCAACGTTCAAAGAAGGGGACATGTGGCTTGCATCGCATGACTGGACACTGAGGGCCAGCGTCCAGTCGATCAGACCGGAGCGTCCAGTCATCCCGACTTTTGCCCAGTGAAGGGGTAACGGCTCTATTTGTTCGTTGGGTTATAAATAGAAGCCATGGTCGGCCTTGGGCCGGAAGTTGAGCACACTAGAGCCTTGGTGGCTTGTGTAGTAGTGCTTGGGAGCCCTCCATCTCACATATACTTGATAGTGATCATTCGATTGTGTGAGAGAGCGATTCTAGTGCGATTGCATTATGAGTTTGCATCGAGTGGCACTAGGTGATCGAGTTGCAAGCCGATGGTGCTTATTACTCTTGGAGGTTGCCACCTCTCAGATGGCTTAGTGGTGGTCTCCATCGAAGCCTGCAAGAAGCTTGTGCGGTGCTCCGAAGAAGTGCTTTGTGAGGGGCATTGTGCTCGCCCCGCGGGAGCCATGAAGAGCAACTCTAGTTGAGCGTGTCATTGAGCTACCCTCACTTTCGGGGTAGGTTCTTGCGGTGCCCGACGTGTGGGCTTGGCGGGTGATGCCAATTAGCCACCAAACCACCAAGTGAGCGGTCGACACAACGGGGACTACGTGTTGGCAAGCACGTGAACCTCGGGAGAAAAATCACCGTGTCAACCTTGTTCTTCCCGTTGGTTTGCATCCTCATTACACAAGCTTGTAAATTACTTTCATATACATTGAGCTTGTGTAGTTGCTCTTGTAATTAGTTAGCTTGTGTAGCTTATTAGTTACCTTCTTGCTGGTGTAGCATAGAAGTAGCTCCCTTGCGTGGCTAATTTGGTTTGTGTAACCTTGTTAGTCACTTTGCTTAGTTTGTGTAGCTAAGTATTTGCGCTCTCTAATTTGACATTGGTTGCCTTGTTATTGAGCATTGCTAGTGAGCATTAGGTGGCTTTGTACTTTTGCTTACTAACATGTGTAGGAGCTCACTTGTTGCTTAAAGTACTAGTGGCATAGGTTTGTGTGACCTTGCTCCTAGAATTGGTTAGGTGAGCTCTAGCTAGCCCGACACCTTTGTTGCTTGATTAGTATCTTTGGAAGGTGCTAGAGAACATAGATAGAGGGGTGTAGTCTTGGCTAGACTGATCGTTTTAATTCCACACTTGTTTCGGTTAGCCGACGTGATTAATTTTAGAAAATACTATTCACCCCCCTCTAGTCTGCCATCTCAACCCTACACATGGTCACCGTGCCCTTCTGAGGTGTCGTCGGCCCCGTCACCACCTACCATGGGCGCGGTGGGACAAGCTAGGTGGTTAGAGGAGCAGGCTCGCACCCACGTGTCATCGAGGTTGGCGCCAGCGCGCGACTCACAGCAGGAGGATGCCCCGCCAGCTGCTCCGGTCGGCGTGCCCCGAGCCAAAGGTTGTGGTGACTCATGGGCTAGACAGGAGCTGGTTGGGTCGACTCCACCCCTAGCTAAAGTGAGGGGGCATGGGTCACAGCCCAGGAGCAGTCCTTGCCCTGCGGGCCCATTGATATCAGGTCAGGGTTTCAGAGTCGTACCGGTTACATCCCGGTATGCCTTTCTTTGTTTCTTTTCGATCTTGCTGTTGAGTTTTTTGGAGTGTGACTGAACTGTACATTTTTGATAGCGGCTAGATGTTGACGGGGCTGAGCATCTCCCCAACTCCCATGCGGAAGGATTGGAGGCCCACCTTGCAGCACGCCGTGGCGAGCGGCGGGGAGAGCAGGGTGGTGGCGGTGGGTCCTTCCCTTCCAAGGGTGGTGCCCCTTGGGTCGGTTGCCAATACAGCGGTAGTGGTGGCAACGGTGTTGGCGGCGATCCCGATGGTGACGTCGGAGGCCGTGATAGAGGTATCCCTTGCGGCCCCTCCTCCACCAGTTGTGGCGAAAGAGGAGATGGAGATCGGGCTCCCTGTCTCATCGGGCGGGGGGGGGGGGCAACTCACCCTCCTAGACAGAGCTAGAGGTGCCGAGGGTGACGTGGCCAGGACGGAGTTAGAACATCTGCGGTGGCCCATGAAACCGAGGTGGTGGAGATCCCCTCCGATGACGAATCAGGTGATGTAGTGGAGCCACCAGCGCTGTCACAGGAGCTAGTGGTGGTTCGGTCAGAGGCTAGGCCCTCTAGCGGGCTAGAGGACACCAACTTGGTGTGGCCCTACCCTAAGGACCCGATGAAGGTTCGGTTCATCTTTTGGGATTTGCAGGTGGGTCATCTCTGGGACATCCTTAGGGGGAGAGGAATCACCATGGAGTCTAATCTCGCCAAACTATCGATGAAGCTTGAGGAGGCATAGGAGCGAGTTGAGTCCATCTAGCGGGTGGTCAAGGTTGACCTACACCGTGCCACGGCGGTGAGTTTCCCGCGCTCGTCCTTGACCCCTTGGTCTTTCGTCGGTTGCCTCAACATGCTTACTTCTCGTTTTTGCAGGGTCTAGAGGAAATGTCGTGCTGCAAGTCCCGTTTCTTCCGGATGGAGCACACCCGGATGGCCATGCTTGAATGCCAGCTAGAGTTTGCCCACCATGAGTCCTAGGACTAGGCAGTGGAGGTGACCGAGGCACGGGCGGTGGAAGTGCTTGTGGCGGAACAGGCGACTGCCGCCGAGCAAGGGCTTGAGGCGGTGAAGGCCCGCTAGGAGTCACTAGAGGACATCGAGGCAGCGCTCTAAAGATCCCTAGAGACCCTAGAGATGGAGCGGAAGGCCCTAGACTCAGAGCGAAAGGCCCGGTCGGAGGCTGACCAAGAAGTGCTCGCGCTTCGGGGCTGGGTGATGGGGACGGAGGAGGCGAACGCCCGGCTATGCGAGCAGATGACTCGGTAGGAGGCGGGACTCTTCATCCTTGAGAACACCCGCCTCGGTACATACCTTTTCTATTTTTTGATGTGTTGGTTTCTTTCTTTAGCTCGATTCTAAGCTTGTCGTCCTTTTTCCAGAGCTGGGTGGAAAGGTGGAGTCGCTAGAGCAAGACCTACAGACTGCCAAAGCGACGATTGGCCAGAATGTGGAGGCGCTGGCCAAGTCCCTTGAAGAGCGATGTGCTCTCGAGGGGGAACTTGACCAGATACGTAATGTTGCCCAGCTTGTCGTCTCGGAGGTCTTCGGGTTGGCGCCAAGTACTAGTGCGCATGCCATCCGGCTAGCGGAGGTTTCGGGTGAGGTTTGGGCCCTCATCACTGAGGGGCTATTCTACGGGATGTCGGGGGTGTTGACTTTGGTGGCAACGTACCACCCAGACCTAGACTTCGCCACCATCTGCAGTGGGTATGCCGATGGCTGGAGCACGGAGGACATCCAGTCGCTCGGGGATAGCTTGCTGCCACACGCAAAGTTAGTGGCGGAGCAAGTCTCCACACAGTGGGTGATGGATGCTCACCATGCGGACATGGCCACAGGCACGCGTCAGGAGGACGTCGCCCAGCCTATGGATGGCGTGGAGCCTGGGTCAGAAGCGGACATTGCCCCGCCTCCGACTGAGCCGAACATTGCCTAGTCGGAGGACGAGCAGCCCCTACCCTCGCCGGTCAAGCCAGTAGCCAATGCCACTGTGGAGCCATAGTAGAAGTTTTAATGTAGAAATATTTTAGCAAATGTAGAAGATAATGTCATGGGGGAGCCCCCTGTGTAAAGTGTTTTTCATGATGAAACTACTTCATTCGGGGAAGCTTGTCCCGTTAGTTCCTTATTTTTACCTTAGCATAACTTTGTTTTTTATTCTTTCTTTTTTGTACCTGCCCATTCACACCGTAGGCTGTAACCTTAAGAGCCCGGGTGTGGCCCATGAGCCTCAGCTGCTCATAACCGTAGGTAGAGGCGGGGTGCGATCGATTGGAATATTTAGAGCAAAGTTACGTAAGGTAATTAAAGGAACAGACTACCCTTTCGTTCGGGGGAAAAATATATTTATCATATGATAGTAAAAAGAGGGGTGACATTGCATCCCCGTGGAGCCCCCGAGCGACCCAGGCCAAAAGTGTTTGGGTCAGGGCGCTTTATAGGGGCAAGCATTAAGTAAAAAATGGTAAGACTGAATTTTAGGGAAAGAAACGACATAGTTGCTCGCTGTTCCAAGTGTTGCCGTGTTGGTGAGAACGTTGCCGTTGTCTTCCTCCAGTTGGTAGGCGTCCGATCGAATCACCTCGGTTGCTGTATGGGGACCTTCAGTCGTCCGGATCCTTGCCCGCTACGCCCCCTTTCTTGGTCGTTACTTCTTTGCCTTTTCCTTCCTTCGGCCAGCCGGCCTGTCGCAGAAGGCACTTGAGGAGCTCGTAGTCCTTGTAGAGGTGTTTGATGGGGTAGGTGTGGTTGGTGCACGTGCTCTCCATGAACTCGTTGAAGTGGTCCGAACGGCCCTGCTGGGGCTGCTTGCCCGTGTGATCAGCCGCGGTGACCAACGCAGAGTTGGTCGATCGGCGATGATCTTTTTTGTTCTTTTTGCCCCTCTGCATGGAGGGGCCTTCGTCCTGATCCTCGCGCTTGGCCTTGCCTTTGTCGCGGCCTCCATTGAAGCGTTGCGGGAACAACGCTCTCTGGATGCGTCGGCCAAAGGCCCATGGTTCTGGGCCATCAGGGCTGGGACTCCGTCATCCAGCTGGCGACCGCGCCTAGAGTGTGTTTCACCACTCCTCGCGATGGTCCGGCCAGGGTCTGTGTCGCCTACCACCACTGCCGCTCGATGGATGCCATCATCATGCCAGGACCGACGCCGGCTGCAGATGACGCTGCGAGCGTCTTGGTTCGGCCCGAGCCGCTTGTGTACAGGCGGTCGGTGTGGAATGGGGGCCAGGTCAGGCCAGGGCGTAGATGCGGCCTCTTATGCCGCGCTCGGTAGCTGTAGCGGTGAGTGGGTGGAGTGATTCATCTGGTGCGTCCCCACTCCCCTGGTGGGGAGAGAGGCCGCGAGTTGGTGTCGTGATGTGGAGCTCTCCGCCTGTTGAACGGTGGCGGTTTCCACCAGTGCCCGGAAGTTTCGGTGGATCGCCTGTTCCTGGGGTCGTTCGGCTCAGGAAGGCCGCGCAGAAGCATTACCGTAGCGGTGATGTTCTGGCCAGCCTAAGCAAACTGTGGGGGATCGTTCCCCCCATCCATGATGTTGCGTTGGACCTGGCGGGCGTGACCCCAAGCATCGCTTGCCGGGTTACGCGCATGGGACGTAGTGTGGTGCGCCGAGAGTGCCGGTGCAGGTGGCGGCTGGTTCTTCCGCCGTTGTCGTAGCTCCTTGTCGTGCTCTTGTGTGAGCGCGAGGGTCCCCGCACGAGGGTCCAGAGAGGTGTGAGTATGCAAGGACTCCGCTACCACCGACGATGGTCCTGGAGCGTCCGGCATGGCGCACTCCCAGGACAGATGGTGGCTAGGTGCCACGTCACTGATGCTGGAGCCGTCACTCTCAATATCATCATCCATGAGGTCGAGGAAACAGGCGGGAGCATAGCTCGCCATCCCCACAAATTTGGATGTGAGGGGGGCGGCGCCAGCATCATTTGGAGCCCCTGGGCGTACGCATCTGCAGGGGACGCGAGGCCATAGGGGAACCAGTCGCATGGCGGTCACGGCAGGGACAACGGGGTCCCTCCGGATAATCGGCGGAAGATGGTAAATAGCGAGTAAATAACAGTATGTACATTACTCACAGCGGGGTTTGAGCAGAGCGTTTGCTCAGAATGAAGCGCAGGCGCCTCGTCATTGAAGTCGTTGGGTGTCCTAGAGCCGACGGAGGGTGCCCCTCCAATGGGCGCCGGAACAAGTGCCTCCTCGCGGAGGTGTAGTACGCCGAGCTGGTCGGCGATGAAGTCCAGGCTTCCGAAGAGAAAGGCCTGGGATGGCTCGAAAACGGACGGAACCCACATCCCCACAGGTGGGAGTGCGGGAAACTTTAATGAGCCGAAGCGAGTCGTATCGCTTGAGCCCGCCATGGCGAAGGTGGCGGAAAAGTGGGCCATCCGATGATCAAAAAGTGTTGAACGTACAATGTCTTCCCCACAGACGGCGCCAACTGTCGATGCAGAAAGTGACCAACACGTAAATATTTATAGTTTTGCTGTACGTTGTGATCGGATATGACCTAGCACTCAATGACACAGGGTTTATACTGGTTCAGACAACGTGCCCTACGTCCAGTTTGAGTCGGTCGGTGACTTTATTCCTGAGTCCAGGTGCTCAAAATTTATAGTGGGGTTACAAACGAGAAGGAGAAATATGGGGGGTACAAGATGTCTGATCGGACTCTGGTCTGAAGGGCCGAGAGTGACGGGAGCTCCGCTATGAGCTAGGTGTTTGAGCCTATGCTCAAGGTTTGAACCTAGTGGTTCTGCTGTTGCGTGTTAGTGAACTGATCGATCTCTTTTGTTTGGGAGAGAGCGCATCCCTTTTTATAGATGAAGGGGATGGCCTTTTCAAGTGAGAGGAAGAGAGTGTTCGTATGCTAAGTCTTGTGGCCCACGCTATCGGGTATAGGATGATGGTAGGCGCCCACAATACTGTTGAATGTCAGATGTACGTGGGAGGTTGCGTCGTCTTCTTCTGGTATGGCAGACGTCGGTGCCTGCCATACTGTTGATACCCAGAGACATGTAGGGGGTTTTACCATGTTCGTGTGGTATGGTAAATGCCGACGCCTACAACACTGTTGATGCCTAGAGGCATGTGGGGGGAGTCTTACCATGTTTTGTCTGGTATGGGAGTTGATGGCACCCACAACACTATAGGGAAAATTTCGGCGCCTACAACACTGCTTGGGTTCTGTCATGTCAGGGAGGTCGCAGGGTACTGTCCTACAGGTGTACAGGGTACAGTCCTCGGTATTGCGGTTGACTTGAGTGCCTTGATTTACTTTCTCCGTTTGTTTTCTGGTCCTTAACGAGCGGGCGTCCCCGGTCGGTTGGTCTCAGTCAGCTCTGATTGCGCCAGTTGGAGAGGAGTTGTAAGCATGGGTTCGATGCATTCCTGGTCGGAGAAGCGGGTCGGAGTCCGGAGTGGTGTTTTGGCCAGGCCTTACGGTCGGAGAGGCCGTTCGAAGGTGGGCCGGTGTCGGAAACGAGCGTTGTTCCTCCTTCGTGAGGCCTTCCGGTCGGAGAGGCGGGCCGGAGTCGGAAGCGGGCGCCGTTCCTCCTCGGCCAGGCTTTTCGGTCGGAGATTGGTTTGTTCTTCTGGCCTATCGTTTAGGTGTTTGGGCCGGCCCATGAGTTGCATGTTTGTTCTCAATGTTGTCTGCTAGACCGAGCCTTTGTTAAAAAGCCGGTTCACGAGGGACCCCGGGTTTATAAACCCGATAGCACGGTGCCGGAGCCGGCCGGCTGATTGTTGAGGAAGAATCAGACCTTACACCAAAACGTTTCCTTTCCACAACGTAGCAAGTGCATGCAGCAGAACACAGCAAACAAACGTCGACGGCCCAAGCAAGTCCAAAACGTGTCCGAAACCAAACGCACCGCGGCCATACCCATCGTGCTCTGCATCTGCGCAGTCTGAATGGCTGGACTCGTGTTGCCATTGGGTAGCAGCTAGTGTTGCTTTGCAGCGCGGCTAGGTTAGGGGTTTGGTGGCGACAAATACTAGAAATTGTTCAAGGGAAACAAATAAAGCATCGGCGCAGCATGTTGTTGTCGATAAAGCAGCAGCGCAGGGCAGGTCTGGTACTGGATGGGTACCCAGATCCGAAAAGGGACCCCGCAACGCCACAATCTTCACGCGAGTTGCGAAATACCAAACTCCAAAAGAGACACAGGACCAAATCGGCTTTGTCAAGGTTGTTTCCTTCCCACTCATGCATGGACTTTCGGTGCTGCTTCCTGACCTACGGAGTAGCTAGTTAGCTCCCTCCGCTCATAAGCCAACGTCTGGACTTGTAGAGGTTGGGAGGGCGACACTATGCATATAGCGGCATATTGTCTGTTATATTATGTCATGTTCATGCCGTATCCTCGATGCTAGCATGGATGCATGGATTAAAATTTAGTAGATGTCATATCGGATATTTAGGTACTAATTAGAAAGACTAAACATTAGTCTAATGAAGATTAATAGATTCGTCTCGTAAATTAGTCTCAATCTGTGCACTTAGTTTTATAATTAGTCTATTTTTAATACTTTATACATGTGTTTCAAATATTTGATGTGATAGAAACTAAATTTTAATAGGTGGAACCAAACACCACTTGAGCAGATGCAAAGCAAACTCGAGGACATGGCATAGATACAGTTACTGTTGCCTGTTGGTGAATGCAGCCATGCAGGTATGTCTATGGACGAGGCTTCTCTATAGATCATCATGCCCACCTGTCAATGAACTATATATAGGAACTGGTCGATAGTCCCCATGTCATGATATCAACCATGGATAATATCTAATTCCTTTGGATTTAGCTTACTTCCTCTATCCCAAAATAGAAGTCATTCTCGCTTCACGAGAAGTCAATTTTTTTTAACTTTGACCAATTATATATAGAAGAATATTAATACTTATAATACAATAATTAGTATTATTAGACAGATCGTTCAATATAATTTATTAATAAATTTATTTGGAGATATAAATGTTGCACGTATTTTCTACAAACCTAGTCAAAGCTGAGAAAGTTTGACCTACGTGCATCCCAATAACGACTTCTATTATGAGACAGAGGGAGTATATTTCATCCAATTGAAGATATGTGTCCATTAGGATATGGTCATCTCCAATATAACACTTTGGCTAGCAACATATATATGTAACAATATATTTGTTAAATAAAAATATCTATATATATTATGAAAATAGCAGTGGCAGCATCTCCTACCATGAAAAAATATATTAGCTATCTTTTGTCATGAATGTAGTGATGGCAATATCTCCTACCATGAAACTCATGAGAATTCCTTCCCTCTCCATCCCCCAAAAAACGCAACTCGCTTCAAGCCCCTCCAGTTTCGTAAAAAAAAAACACAACTCTTGCTTCCTGATTAGCCAACTCAAATAATATCCAATTTGACTAAATATATATAAAATCTAATAATATCCATGATATATGATAAGTATTATTAGACTAAGCATGGAACATGCTATTTTAATAAATATATTTGAAAATTATAACATCTCTTATAAACTTAGTCAAACTTAAGGTTCTCCGACTTCTCGAGAAACGAGATTTACATATATTTTTTGAATGAGGAGAGTAGAAACCGTGAAAATTCATAAGGGCAACTCCAACCACCTCCTATCTCGACTCCTGCCTTATTTTTGAGAGATGAAGCACAAAATCGCGTCTCCAGTCGGGCTCTCATCTCAGTCCCCATGCATGAGGGTCTCCTATTTCTCTCTCCTGAACCCTCGAGCTCCTCGTCCTTCTCCCTATTCCTCTTTCTCTCTTCGCATAAAGCTGACAAGTGGGACCGATAAACAAGATCCATGACAATGCAGTGTAAAGTAGAAAAAAATTAGGAGATCAGTTAGAGTGCGCCGAAAAATAGGAGATGGGAATATGGCCGAGGGACTAAGGAATAGGGGGGCCAAAATTGAGGCTTCGTTGGATCGGAGTTGCCCTAAGGAATTCATGTAAACCAGACAAGGACACTGCTTGTACAGGAGATCTGAGTTTGCCGCGTACCCGATCAGAATGAGTTTGTTTGCGCTTTGTACCATCTCCCTCCACAGCTTCATTCAACACATTAACACACCAGAGCCCAACAATCCTCGTTGACCACTTATACCGTCCTGAGACATGACCTCAAGCTTACGTCACCGGGCACAGCTCACTACGGCTCTAGCGACCGACCCCCGAAGAACAAGGGCGTCTAAACGAGTTGACGTGGCAGCCGCAGGCCGCGGCGGCGCCATACGCGTCCGCCAGCTGGACGCTCTCCGGGCCCCAGGCGTGAGCACCGGTCAGGGGAAATACGGGCCGTACGATCGGCGCGGCGGAGGCTCCGATGTGCGGCCACGCCGCAAATCGACAGGGGCGGGTGCCGCGTCGTCGCTCGTGGGTGGCTTCCTCGCGACTCCACCGTCTGCCCGTCCGGTTTCAAAGCTTACACTATTTTTTGCACGTAGCCCCCTGCAGTTAAAGTTTATTTATTGATTGATGAAGAGAGATTAAATAAAGACTTTGCCAGGAAGCCTTTCTGTTATTTCTTAGAACGCACTTAAAGCGAGGTTATGGGTCTGGTGAGAGTGAGAGGGACACTAATTTGGGTATCTTTAAGATTCTCACATTGGATGCGTGCACCACGACATGACATGGATAGATGGTGGTTGTCGTGGGAACAAGTTTTTAGTTAGATATTTAAAGGTGGTATATATTTTATATGTTGGTGTATCTCACAAAGATGAAGGATGCCTTTTCGTCTCATCATGCACTAAGACTAAGAGTACAGGATTGTGCAAGATGGGCATGAAGAACAATGACCGATAATACCCATTAATCATTGAAAAAAGTAAGTTGCCCATGGTGTTTTTTCTAGGATTGTAACTTTAGAAGGAGGACCAAAGGGTTGAACTTGTTGATCCCAATTGCAAAATCTTTTGTTGTTGCGTACATTTACTTATACAACAATATTTAGTTATGAAATTATTGATCTCAAGAGGAAATTATTCTATTATAGCGTACATTTACTTATGCAACTATATTTGGTTAACAACAAAATTATGAATTAAATATGTACTAAAGCCAAAGATCTTTTGCACTTTGAGGTCAAAAACATATGCCGTCAAGTTTGCTTTTTCTCTACAAATCATTGGCTACTTGCTTACCTTGACCAGTATAATGTCTATAATAACATGTTCTTTTTTCTGTCACCTCTAACATCAAGGGAGATTGGAAAAGCTCTACCTTCAGTTACAATGATGATTTTATATGGTTTATAATCTAAAGCTGTATATATACAATGTAGGCGTAGTGGCATAGAGATAAGCTCATGATTTTTTCCAAAAGGAAAATTACTTCATGTTCCAAGACTTCCTAGATATATTTTAAAGAAGCCAATGAATACATATAAGGCTAGTGCAAGGTCTTGTTAAGGTTTGTGTCCCAATTCTGTTACGGACTAATATAATACACCTTTCCTATACATCAGTCGCCTGATATCCACGCGACTGCTCAGGCGACGCCCGCTCGCCTTCTCTTTCTCTCCCCCGGCACCCGGCGACCTCCCGCGCGAGGGCCATGGTGGATCCAGCCCTCCGCCTTCCCACGCCCGTGTCCAACCATGGATCAGGCGGACACCCAACTCTAGCGGCTTCGGGCGGATCTGGTGGCGGCCATGGCTGCGACGGCGAGGTAAGCCCCTCCTCCTCCTCCTCCTGGATCTAGGGTTTCGACGAGCTTCTCCTCTCTCTCTCCCAACTCCGACAGGCTTAGAAAAAGGAGGGGCCTCGGGGAGGTAGGCAGGCCAGGGCGTGGGGATGGTACAGGGTAGTTTAGGGGCCCCGACGGTGGTGGAGGCGGTTGGGCTAGGTTAGGGAGAGGGAGTCGCGACCGTTCGTCGGGGTTGGATAATAAATCGGGGGGGGGGGGAGGGGAAGAGGAAGGCCGGAGTTCCACGACCGCGTGGTGGCGGGGGTGGGGAGGGGGGGGGGAAGGTCACCGAACAGAGGCAGGGTCAGGCGCGACGAGAGAAAGAAGATGAATAGGAGATAGAGGTGGAGCGTTGGATGAAGATCCAACGATTCAGATCAATCTCCTAAAACAAAGGAAAATTTCAGGCGTCCGTAGGATAGCAAATCCAAATATAATATCCATAACAATAAACTCTAGTACTCCCTCCATCCCAAATTGTAAGTCATTCCAAGAATTTTGGAGAGTCAAAGCTTCTCAAGTTTGACCAAAATTATAAAAAAAATTACAAAGATTTATGACATCAAATAGATATACTATAAAAATATAATTAACAAAGAATCTATTAGTACTTAGTTGGTATCATAAATGTTATTATCTTATTATATAAACTTGGTCAAACTTGAGATACTTTGACTCTCCAAGATTCTTGGAATGACTTATAATTTGGGATGGAGGGAGTACCTTTTATGATTTTATATGGTCTATAATCTAAAGCGTACACCATGTTAGGTGTAGTGGCATAGATATAAGCTTCTGTATTTTTTTCCATGTTAGGTGTAGTGGCGTAGATATAAGCTTCTGTATTTTTTTCCAAAAAGAAAATAATTTCATGTTCCATTTCAAGACTTCATATACGTAATATTTTTAAGAAATCAATGAATTACAAAAGTATTCTTTTTTGCCATACCGTGTTGAATGCACCACAGCCCACAAGCACTAGACAATGGCCAATGGCCGCATGGCTATGGCTATCAATGATGAGTATCTTAAAATGCCGCGATCTCAGGGGCTTAAATGCAACGGGGCCTCTCGTCTCCCTCACCTTCCCGACGGCGACTGCGCAGCCATCCTCCTCCTACTCTCCTCTTCTCCATCTCCTCTCTTTCGCTCTCCACCCTCACCAACTCCTACCTCCCGAGACAAATTCCGAGGCCGACACAAGAAGAGGGAAAGAACCACAGGTAATTGCCTTCCTGTGCTGGGATTCTAGTTCCAATCCCCTCCGCGCCGGCCGGGTGCGCTGCCGCCACCCGGATCAGGCGCCCTCGCGCCATCGACTCCATCTCTCGCGGCCGCGGAGTAAAGATCCGACCCGCTTGGGATTGCTTGCTTCTCCTTTTATCGGTAAGGACTCCCCGCTTGAATCGAAGTTCATTTCGCTATGCATAATTCGGAATTCTCCTTCAGTGGCGGATACCAATCGGTCCATTTTGTTGTGGATTGTTGTGCTGCGTGGTAATTTTCTTTAATTTTGACCCCGCGTTAGGTGCGCCGCTGGACAACAGTGCTGTACATGCTCGACGACGGCGCTGAGCTCCTGCGATGGCCCGAAGAAATGCCGGCTCAATGCAGCGGGAGGGTTCGGCGGGGTCGGTTAAGGACTGGTCGGAATTGGACCCCTCGCCGTCCCCCAAGCTGGCGTACTCGCAGTCCTACGTCGCCATGAGAGGGCTGTTGACGTCGGTGGCTTCTCTTGACCCTGTCCTGATGTCGAGCAGCCTGAAGTCTCTGTGGGCGGCCTTGTCATCACACAGGCACGCTCGGTCCTTGGAGAGGCCAAAGTACAAGGGGATGAACTGGAAGAGGCCCATGTTCCATCTGCTTGTGTGCTTCTTGGTGGGAGTTTTCATTGGATTCACACCGCTCTTCTCTCTCGATTTATCCAACAACATAGATTCTGAAAACGAGACGCTGCCGTTTGATGGAGATGTGGTTGACAGACAAATGCTGGAACTTAAAAGTACAAAGTTGGAGCCGTTTGTGGCTGCGGCAGAGACTGAAGCCACTGAAGAACAACTGGTTGATGAGAGTCCTCCAGTTCCTGCGATGTTGGATGATGAGGCGGACTTCATTGAAGCGTCGCATGTCCAACCTTCTGTTAATGACTCTTTCTTTGTTGCGAGGAAGCAGCTGATAATTGTGACGACGACTTCTGTTCGACCACACCAGGCGTATTACTTGAATCGTCTGGCTCATGTGTTGAAAAATGTACCACCTCCTCTTCTGTGGATTGTGGCGGAGTGGCCATATCAGTCTCGTGAAACAGCGGAGATCCTGAGGTCTTCTGGGGTTATGTACAGACATCTTATCTGCAATAGGAACAGCACAAACATAAGGAAGATTATTGTCTGCCAGAAGAACAATGCAATTTTTCATATCAAGAAGCACCGTTTAGATGGTATAGTACATTTTGCTGATGAGGAGAGAGTGTACTCAGTTCATTTATTTGAAGACATGCGAAAAATCAGGTGATCTTTCTGTGCTGACACTTTCTTTGTGGTACTGGAATTTATAGTAGTTTTGTTTATCACAAATTTATTCATGGACAAATTTTGAAATAATGGACGAACCTAACTTAGCATGGATTTACACGGTTTACTGATGCACTTTTAATCATCAAAATACTTTTGACCAATCGTTTGCTTGGTCGTGCTACCTTTTGCCATGTATTTTGCTTGTCGATGTTGTAAAATCTTTCTGCATGTTCCATATCGAGACTGCATGCCTGTGATTGCTAGTTAGTATTTTTTTTTTTTTTTTGCTTCTAAAGTCCTCTGATATGGAGTGGTGTTGTAAATGATACAATCAACTCTGCTAAAACAATACTTCTCTAGAAACTAAAGGTTTGCAGTCTATTTGGTTGGATGGAGATATGCATTTAGGTGGAGCTTGATGCAAGAATCCAGTTCTTCCTTTTTGCCTTTCCCCCCCACTTTATCAGTCTTCCTTTCTAGTAGCTATAATTTCATTTTTATGTGTGCTCTGTGCTTGCTAGAGCTGTAGAATGGCCCACCATACTAAAGCCTATTTCATTTTCAAAATTTTAATAGGAAGCAGAGCTTTTGTCATTTCTTTCCTCCACTAAATAAAAGCTTGCTTGATGATTACTTTAGATGCCTTTAAAGGATATCCTACTAAGCGTATCGCTTTTTAGTCATTTAACTAATCGCCTTCTGGTGTGGATGCAAACGCAATGTAGTAGAACGTCCTGGTTCAATTTTTTCTTCCCTCGAACGCGAGACGCATGCCGTTTCACTAAAGAAGGAATAAAAGTCGCCACACCCACACCCCCACAAAATATCAGTTTACTCGTGCCACAAATAAAACCTAGAAACAATCAACGACTATTGCCATGTTAGCAACATTATTCAGCTATTCAACTCCCAAGATCCTTAGCCCTGGCTGCAATCCATAGTGAAACCTCTCCTGCTGCAGTTCGTACCAGTGTGTCCAAGTACACTGTTGGTTTCTGGGCTGGTTTGGGCTGACTGGTGTTGGTTTATTGTGAGAGGAAAACACTGTTGGCTGGCTGGTTTGGGCTGGCTGAAACCAACAAGCGAACAGGCTGGGATTATGACCTCCCTACTCTGTATATAGCTGGCTGCTTTTCACATCTGAGAACAGCCTAGGATTTAGTCACTATAGTACAACCATGAGTGCTCCTGTAGTACTTTCTTCAATATTTACATGGGAATGTATGCTATTTATAACACAGTAATATTCACCGTTCCCAGTCTTCTATGAGCACTTTTCGTCTCAAAGTGACAGTCGAAAATGTTCCTGATGATTTTGTTCAATGTCCTGCAGGCGCTTTGGTACGTGGCCAGTAGCAACACATGTTGGAGCCAGGTACAAGGTGGTTTTGGAAGGGCCCGTTTGTAGGGGTAATCAAGTCACTGGATGGCATACAAACCAGAGAAGGGGTGTACCTCGTCGATTTCCAATTGGTTTCTCTGGGTTTGCTTTTAACAGCACTATACTTTGGGATCCCCAGAGATGGAACAGCCCCACTTTAGAGTCTATTATACTCCATTCAGGTGGCAGAGGTGGCTTGCAGGTTAGTATTATGACTATTTTTAATTAAAATGAAAAGTAGAAAACAAAGAAGACGATTATATGGTTTCACATGTGGAACTTCGGTTTCCTAATAGAAACCAATCTACTGTGTTGATGTTTCATCTTAATGGTAATATCTGCCTGACTAAATTTAATCCAGCAGAGCATGCATAAATCACTGCAATGTCTCCCTGTTGGATAAAACTGCAATATGAAGATTCATTAGATTCAGTGAATTACTGAACTTAAGATACAACCTATTGAGAGGAATCTGAACCAAATGTAACTGAAGTACCATCCATACATTAGAGTAACACATGAAACCACAGTGTTGTTAAAATGTATGAGTGCCACATGAATATTTGTTATGGGTGGTGGTATGCAGTACTGAAATAAAACCTACCAAAGAGGCAACTTACTAAAGCACACATGGAAACATCTTTCTGTATATTGATGCAAAATCGTGGCACTACAGGAGTCAAGATTCATTGAGAAGCTTGTCGAGGACGAGACTCAAATGGAAGGCCTCGCAGACAACTGCACTCGGGTTATGGTCTGGAATTTCGACTTGGAACCTCCACAGCTGAATTACCCTACTGGCTGGCTGCTGCAGAAGAACCTAGACATCATCGTGCCTATAACATAACTGCAATGTTGCTGACCTTTTTGTTCGCTCCTCCTAGTGTGGAATGATGACGATGCCTATGCCTTCCTGAACTTGGTAGCGTCCAGGATCATGCGAAGCTGCTCTGCCAAGACCTGGTTCGAATAATGTGATACTAGTAACAACAGCTGAAAGCAAACAAGCCTGCCTGACAAAAGGAAAAATTCGTTCTCCCCCGTTGCGCTGCATTCTCAATGCTCTTCAACCTAGATAGGCTTGTATATTTCTTTTCCTTTCATTTTTCTCTCTTTTTCCTGTTCTTTACATACACACATACACACATATTCATTCATTCATAAGTACATATATACATACATCTTACAGTACTTTACAGATGTTAACGAAAGCGATCTCGCGACGCTGATGAGATGATGGCATATGTTGCATCTTGCCTTGTGCTTGTGCAATGGTGGTGTTAGGCAACCGATGTCCCTATCGGACGAGGCAATTAAGTTGCAGCGTACTGTGGTAGCAGAGTACTGATTATAACGCCTTGTTTAGTTCCAACCCAAAGTTTAAAAAGTTGCTACAGTATCTGTCACATCGACTGTTTGCGGTTCGTGCATGGAGCATTAAATATAGACGAAAAGAAAAACTAATTACACAGTTTGGTGGGAAATTGCGAGACGAACGTTTTAAGCCTAATTAGTCCATGTTTGAACACTATTTGCCAAATAAAAACAAAACGTGCTACAGTAGCTCCAAAATCCAAATTCACCCAACTAAACAAGGGCTAAACTTTAAACTTGCGTGTCTCTTGGTCCACTTACGACTTGCTCGCCAAATAGTATTGCAGCAAGGATTACCATTGTGAAATTGCCTACGACTGAATCAAACTTCTGTGACTGCCTGAAGACCGACTGAACCAAACTTCTGTGACTGCCTGAAGACCGGACGCAGGCAATTTCACAATCGTAATCCTTTGCTGGCTAATATAAATCACTACCGTGCTGTTTAGTTCATAGAACAGTAACGCAAATGGAAATGAAATCAGTTCCAATCGTATATGTTGCCAATAACGTCCACAGCTTTAATTCCTTTACATTTGCATTACAAATGCTACAACCTGAACCATGATCCCATGAACGGGAAGACTGCCACCAACAAGCGCATCAAGAGTGGCGCCTGCTTGTACCTGGTAGTGCCCAGCCCCATCGTTCTTGGCATCCGCCGTCGTCTCATTCTCATTCTTTCTGGAGGAGCTCCTACTCCCTGCTCCACTCTTCCGCCACCACCAGCAGCGGCAGTATAATCCGCATCTTCCTCCCCAGTTGCTGAAGGCCGCGATTTCGTGTTGTAATCAGTGCTGCCAGCTGAGAATGAGTTGCTGCTCCTCTTTGCCTCCTGGGCAGCAGCAGTGTTGTTGTCCAGAAGCTCATCCCATCCTCCATATCCACCACCGCTTTTGTTGCCTCCCCAGTCATCTCCACTGCTGCTGCTCTTGGTGTTATCATCAGCTCCAACAGCAGTTGAAGCAGCATCAGCAAAATCGTTAGAAACCCTTGACTGGTAGCTGCGCCACCCTCTCCTCCCCTCATAATAGTTGCTGCTGCTGCCGCTGTATCCATTGCCTCGACCACCTGTTGCAAAGTCAGTGGCGTCCTCAGGGTAATCTTCCTCTTCTTCCTCTTGGACTGGTCTCCTCCACCGCCTGTCGTCGCGGTTGCCTTTTCTCCTTCCCCATACAGCCTCAAGCAGAAATGATATGGCCGACTGACCGAGCGGGAACACCATGGCCATTAGAAAGGCCTTTGTCCCCGTTGCAGCAAACATGGACACAAGCATCACCGGTAGCAGGAATCCGTACGTCTTAAATACCTACGCCACAAGTATAGAAAGCAGCAGGCCATTGATCAGTCACTACAACAACGAAGCACAGTTACTCGTTCGTTGATTTTATTACAGTGCTGATCTGATATGCATGCTAAATTACCGATGAAATGAAAAGCAGCAGGAACAGAAGCTGATAAGTCTGAGTTAATTGATTGTAGTGAGCAGTTAAGATCCCAATTAGAGAATTATAAGTAGAGATTTGGTTTAATTAGATACACTAGGCCAAAAAAAAATTGTTGCTTGATTTAATACCAGGAAAAATGAAGGATGATTTAATTTAGTTTCAAGCATTTTTAAATGTAACTCAGAATGATTGGCAAAGGATCTATGATCCCAATCCCATATTCCCATTATACGTTCACTGTCCAGAGCACGCAAGAAAATTGAAGTTATGTTTTCAAAAAGAAAATTGAAATTATTGATGGCAAAATGACAGAGCCTACCAGAAAGAAAGGGGAAAAAATACAGGAACAGAAATTCTATATAGTACGTATGTAGCAGACCTTGGAGAACCAGGGCTCGTCGAACGGCTCCCCGGCACCTCCAAATCCGGGGAACGCAGCCTCATCCTCGTAATCGTAATCGTAATCGTCCTCTACAGAAGAGGAACCGTAGTCTTCTTGGCTGCCGTCGGGGTCGGACCACCACCTCCTCCTCGTCGCCCTGCTGCTCGTGGTGCTGTCTCTTCCATGGGCGTTGCCGTTGGAGAACCACCAGCTGGAGGAGCCACGGCGGAGGGAGGAGGAGAGGATAGGAAAGGGCGGTTTGCCTGGTGGTGCTGGAACTGGAGGCGCAGGGGCAGCAGCTACTATCATTGCATTGCCTGCCGGCCGCCCGGCCGCCGCTGCCCGCTTTTCCGTAACAGAAAGCTGTGTACAGGGAGGGGAGGGAGAAGATAATCTTACCCTTTCCCCTTTTCTTAATTTCTTTTCTATTCAAAATCTTTAGAAAAATGAATTTGGGCTAAGTGGGGCCAGAGTCCAGTGTAGCACGAGCTTCCCACGCAGTACGGCAGTAGCTGTTTTTCCGTTCTTTTTTTCTCCTTTCCCCTCGAAGATAATCCAGCTTCTTTGTATTATAATATGTAATCTCTATGTCTTATATTCCTAAACCCAACTAGCGAATCTTATATTCCTATACCCCACTAGCAATTTCTCTCAACATGCAAGTTGTCCACCTCAGCAATGCACTATCACATACAATTAAACCTACTAGCATATGCAATTGTGAAGTCCATGTCAGCAAGACATATAAGCATTTCGTTCTCCATGTTAGCATGCCACGTAATCTGCTAGCATTAATTTATAATAGTTTATTTCTTCGTATAAGTAATTAAATATAGTATAATTTCATTCTAAACCATCCGTAATTCCCGCAACAACGCGCAGAGTATACTTTAAGTAGTTATGAATCCCCAATCTATCGTCCAAGCGATAAGAGACATGAGAATTAGTAGAATATCCCGTCTCCAGTAACCATGGCAAGATCACAAAAAGTAGAATCACACAATGGACAAAGATTATTTGTGGAACCAATCTTCTCTTCTTTCATCATTAGAATAGTGAATACATAGGTTCCTTATATAGATACAAGATAGCCTTCTAACTTCTTCAGTTATAACTCGAGCTTCAAGAATTAATTCGATATAAGCCCATTTACATAATCAGTTTTGTAACACTTTGTACGCTGCCTCTGCTCGGCTACGCCAAATAGAGACAATTCAGTTCGGTTATTTGGATTTGAAGAACTTCGGTTTTGAGAAAGCTTGCAATCAATTGCTCTAGAGAAAAAGAAAAAGAGAATCTGACAATTTTGATTTCGGGTTATATTGGTCCTGTTTTGTGTTTGGTTTCAACAAAGATTCCAGAGAACTCCTCTCCTGCGCCATCCTCCACTGTATCTCGTAGCTCGTTCGTCGCGTAGTCGGCAGTTGCACTGGCGCCGCCACCGTCGCGTCACACATGTTGGGCTACTGCCTGCTGGGCTTGGTGGATTGTTAGGCTACGGTGGGAACTTAGAAGGGCACAGGCGCAAGGATTGTTGGGCCAGTAAGGATGGACGAGCGATGCACCTCGCGTTTAGGAGGGTTTTATGCCTGTGTCATTAAAAAAGTCTACAATTATCTATAAATTATTAAAAAGTTTACGTAATTATAGGTGCCACTGATCTAAACTTATTTACCGTCCATGCCATTTCATCGACATTCCGTTAGTTTTTAACAGCTCTCACATATGGACCCGACGTGTCTAAATGTCCAAAATGCCCCCTTCTTTCCCGATCCTATCCTTCACAAGTCCTCACCGCCCGACTTTCATAAAAAAAAAAAGAGTCCTCACCGCCCGCCGCCTCCCGCTGCTCCAGGACCGAGCTCGCATCGCGCGCCTGCTGGCCACCGGGGACCGGCTGCGGCAGCTCCGCGCGCGCATCCGCCAGGACGCCCGTGCCGTTTGGATGGAGGCGGGAGGTCAGTCAGTCAGGAGCGCGCCACGGACTGCGTGAGCCGCTCGACCTTGACGGCGATCTCCGGCGGTGCCCCAACCGACGGACGTCCAGCTCGAGCGCATCCGACACGTCCTCGGAGCTCCATCCAGCCCGCCGGAGCAGCACGAGGCCCAGTTGCGTCTGAGTCCACCGCGGGGGCCGCCGCCTCCTCGCCGTCGAACACTCCGGAGGCGTGCTACTGCGACGGCGCCACCGACAACGGCGGTGCCTGCAGGTCCAGACGCTGGAAGCAGGTGTCGCGGGTGAATAAGTGGAGGACGTCGAGGCCGCAGCAGAGGATGCAGACGTCGATGCCGCGCAAGCCATCTCTCTCTCGCTCCGCACGCTGCCCACCCAGGCACCCACCACCAACCAGTAGCTAGCTCGCTCCTCGAGGCGCCGTGGGGTGCCTCTCGAGTCCCGACAGGTACGCGCGCGCGCGGGCCGGGCCGTGCACGCCCACGCCGTCGCGCACCCGCTCGTGCCGTTCTTCCTCGCTGGCATGTACGTCGAGAACGCGGACGTGGGCGTGGCCAGGCGGGTGCTCGAGACGGAGAACGCGTTGACCGTCGCGTGGAACACCGTTGTCGCCTGCTGTGCGCGGCTCGGCCTCGTTGACGGCGCGCTGGACCACGCGGAGCGCATGGCGATGTCGGACCGGCTCGAGCCCAGCCTTGCGACATGGAATGTCGTGCTGTCCGGCTGCTCGCGTCATGGGCGCGACCAGGAAGCGTTCGGCTTTGTTCGGAGCATGCTGGAGCGAGGGATGCGACCGGACTCCAGCTCCATGTCGAGCCTATACTCAAGTCTCTGGCCACTGGCCAGCTTGGGGCTGCTTGCCCGTGGCATGGAAGCCCATTGCTTCTTCCTCAGGCATCAGCTCGAGCCGGACGTGTACAATGAGACAACCGTTCGTTGACATGTACGCCAAAGTGTGGCCGGCTGGCCGCCTCGAATACGCCCACAAGGCGTTCGACGCTCTGGAAAGGAATCTTGATTTTTTTTAAAAAAAATATTAGTTTGGCTTATTATTATTTTGTTTTGATTTTAGTCTAGATACCAGCTGGAACAAAAGTATTGCCGTCGGAATAGGTTGTTGTTTAATATAAGAGTAGCGAGATTTTCAAATTTACAATGTTCAAAACTAATTTTTTTTGCAAATAATTTGAATATCAATTAAATTAGTGTGGTCAAGAAGGGTCAACGCAAATCAGTTTGGCGCCAAAACGCTTAGCCAGGGAGTGGCACAGGGGGAAACAGAACTTTATTACCCTTCTCTAGTCTAAGGGCATTTAAGTCTTTTCATAGCTCCGTTAGCCACCGTTAGCAGCCAAAGTGGACGGAATGGCGTGGACCGTGAATAAGTTTAGACCAGTGGCACCTGTGACCGCTCGAACTTTTTAGTGGCACCAAGCCGACAAACTTTTTTAATGGCACACAAGTTAAACCCTCCGCTTTTAATGGTTTTTGGCTGAATTTGGGGGCAAAATCGTGCACAAGCCGACAAACGAAGCTTCTAGATGTCAAAACTGAAGCCGAACCGATAGACCGAATCTCCAACATTTCGGTTCGGTTCGGTTTTGCGGTTTTCAGGTTACATGTGTTCACGCCGAGCGCCAAAACAAGAATCCAGCTTTCTCATGACATGCTAGTATCTCATGGAAGCTTCTAGATGGTCGATTTTTTAGCATGACACCCAAGTTGTTAGGTAGTGTTTAGTTGCAGCGACTGAATCGTCTCGGATGGGATATCCAATCTCCGCTCGATGCTTAGTTCAAAATTAGCTAAAGACATGGCAATCATACTAGGGAATATACGCTCTAGATTTGAATTCAACTTGCCACCAAAAATCTCACGGACAAGTGAGATGAGCGTTGCACGGGCGCGTGAAGGAGCATGAGGAAGAAGAGGAGCAAGGGTTTAGACAGGCGTGGGTGTCGAGGAAGAAGGCAAGATTGAAGGGCCGGTTGTCGGGGTGTGAGGCGGTGCTCTGGGGAACACGGGCAAGGCTACGCAGCCGCAGCCGAGCTCGTCGGCGGAGAAGGGCAGGAAGAGGAGCGTGCACAACCGAGCTCACTAGTGGAGGAGTAGCACTCGACCGAGCTCGTGTGCGGCCGACCTCGCATCCAAGCAGTAGAGGCGTGAGCGTGGGGGCGCGACTGCCAGCGTAGTGGGGTCTAGGAGGTTGGCGATGAAGGTATAAAAAAAAAGAGGAAGAAAAACAAAAAAAAAAATAACAGATGTGGCCCCACGTGTTAATGTCTGGTCCTAGTTTTAAGTGTCCTCAAACCAAACATGTAACATGATGGTCCTGTCCTCCCAAACCAAACACAAAATGCCCCATTCCACTTCTAAAATCAAAGACTCACCGTGCCTCCTAACCAAACTAACCCTTAGAGCAACACCAATACACACCAATTCGGCTAGTGGTTCGAGAAAAAGTTGCTGCCATGTAAACTTTGAGCAGCTAAAACTACTATTGTCCCAACGCACATGCAAACATGTAGCAGAAATGATGCTACTTTGCCCGAGAAACGGAGAAAGACACTAGAACTAGAGACATCTTTTTTCACACACCTTCTCTTTTCTCAAGCCTTTATATCAAGTCACATATGCTTCTGCAGGTTATATGAAGACACTGCCAAATCATCATCCATGCTCTCTCTTTTTTACGTGGTGTCCAAGCCTATTGTGGCTATGAGCCTAAAACTTTTCTTGGTCTAAAAATAAGTGTCATTCTCACTAGTCGAGAAGTTAATATTTTTAAACTTTAACCAAATATATATATAAGAGATATTAATATTCTTAATACATAATCAGTATCATCAGATAGATCGTTGAATATATTTTCGTAATAATTTATTTGGAGATACAAATGTTGCTAATATTTTCTACAAACCTAGTCAAACTTAACAAAAATCTGACTAGCACGAATCTCATAGCAACTATTTTATGGGACGGAGGAAATACTTTGTGTTAGGGATGACCTTACACAGACAACTCTGTACAGGTTAACATCTCGCAACCAAACATGCTCACTCTGTTTCTTTTTATTTATTATCGTTATGGTATTTGTACCGGTCAAATTTTCTTAGCTTTAACTAAATTTGTAGAAAATATTAGTAATATTTGTGACTCTAAATGAAATATTATAAAACTAGATCGTTAAATCTATCTAATGATATTAATTATGTATTATAAATATTAACATTTTTTATATTTTTTGTTAAAGTTAAGTATATTTGATTTCTTTGGAAGTGAAAAAGAAACGGGATGCTGACCCAAGAAACTCCATCCAAACATGCCCTCCGTGGAAGGAAGCGGGCCTGAACTCGTGTCATAAGCCGTGTTCCATTCGCAGGATAGAAGGCGTTTGAGTCGGCGCCGCCTCCCTAGCTCGGAGTTGGAGTTGGAGTCGGAGTCGGATGGGGCCATTCTGGGAAAGTGGGAACGAAATCGAAGAGGTCGGGGCGTTTCCTGGACGGAACCCTACTCCAGCTCCGTCAGGCAGGGAAGGGACATGGCCAGTTGCCGCTCCATATTATATCGCGGTGACGCGCCGGCTACGCCTCTCCTCGTTCGATTCCGCATTGCAACGACTAGGCGAAAAATCGAAACGATGGCGCCGTCCTTCTCGGGCTCCAACAAGCGCCCTCTCGAGATGGTCGTCTACGCCGCCGCCGCCGATGCCGCTGCCGCCAACAAGCGTGCGCGGGACGACGACGAGGAGACCTCCGCCTCCACGTCGACGTCCCCCAACGCCGCCGCCCTGTTCCTGCTCGCGGCATCGGCACCGCGGCCATTCGGCGACTTGGAGCCCATCAGCGCCGTCCCGATTTCCGCCGTCCCGCCTCAGCTGCCGCCTCACCCGCGGACGACGCGGTCGCCCGTTGCCGGCAGGGAAGAGCCGCCGTGCCTGCGCAGGCATTTCCTCCTGGCTCTGGGCCTGCGCGCCGACCTGCCCGTGCACTTCATCGACGCAAAGTGCTTGACGGCCACCGACCTGGACCCTCACCAGAACCGGCTACGGATCCCGAGAGACGGCACCATTCACCGCCTCCGCCCGCTCCTGACCCCCGCCGAGCTCCACGACGCCAACCTGTTCTTCCTCCCAGACCCAGCCCCGAAACCGAAACGGAGGTCAGCTGGCAAGCAGAAGCAGCAGCAGCAGCCGGCGGCGGAAGCGGAACCGCAGAACGACGGCGCCTCGGCCTCCTCCAGCGCCGCCGCCGAGACCGAGACCAAGAAGATCAAGAAACCCAAGGCCAAGGGGAAAGTGCACGGCGGGCTGCGCGTGAGGCTGGTGAACCTCGACGCCGGCGCCAAGGACCTGCTGCTGTCGCGGTGGGAGAGCAGCCGCGGCACCATCATCAAGGGAGAAGGGTACCTCGACTTCATCCGCGACCAGTGCGGCTTCAAGGCGAAGGACGCCGTCGAGGTCTGGGCCTTCGTGCAGCGCCGGTTCCGCATCTTCGGCAAGGACATCTTCGGCGACAGCCTCCTGCATGTACTCATCGTCAAGAAAGACGACGAGCAGCCGCAACGGTGCCGCTACTGCCGCCACCCACCTGCACCCGCTGCCAATCCTTCGATCATGAGCTCGTGATAGCGTACTAGGCAGGATCCGTTTCGATACCGTTGGTTTCCTTTTAATACAAGCCATAGATTATTTTTGCGGGCTAATAACATACGAAACTGGATGATAGTCGACGCTACAAGGATGCACAATAATGTTCGGCAGATGTATATATCTTATTACTCCAGCTTTTGTCGTGTTTATCTGCTATATATCATTCTGATCTTGATTTCAATGCAAAATTACAGAATATAGTACTTTTCTTCGTTGCGACACATTTTTATGTTAAAATGCTTATTAATTCGGTTCAGCATCGGTGAGAATGACCGATATACGTGTTGCACCGTACAGAACAAAATGCAAATGGCTCAAAATATGAAAATAGCTATGCATTTAGATACCCCTATGTCCCAGAATAAGTGTCGTTTTGGTATTCATGCCGATCAAACTTTGTTAAATTTGACTAGATTTATAGAAAATATGAGTAATATTTGTATATCCAAATAAGTTTATTATAAAAATAGATTCAATAATCTATCTAATGACACTAATTATATACTATAAATATTAATATTTTATATATATATATTTGATCAAAGGTAAAAGCGTTTGACACATCGAAAAGCGAGAACGGCACTTATTTTGAGACGGAGTGAGTGTAGGATATATGGGACCGGGATACCTCACCGCCCATATATCCGGCCCATGCCTGACTACTGGGCCGAAGACGACGAGAAAGAGACCCACGTATGTCGAATGCATCAGTAGGCTTGGAGATCAAATAATCTTTCGGATATCCAACGTCGTCATATCTAGGCGATAGGATTGAATCATTCAGTCATGCTTTCCATATAACAAACTAGGAAACACATTTATTAACCGATCGGATCTGCTGTAACCCTACCCCGGACTATATAATGAGGGACAGGGACCCCCTAATCAAGATCCAATCGTTTACATTCTAGCGCATATCTGCAATCAGCAACCCCTATAACCGAGCATATGAATACAGAGGGAGCTACTTCAAACTAGACGTAGGGCACAATGTACCTGAACCAGTATAAACCTCTATGTCTCGTGTGCTACCCATCTGATTTCCTGTACACAAATACCTTGATCGGTATTGCTGGAGTAGATTCTTTCGATAGTTGAAGCGCCAGGTAGGGGGCCTTTCAGATGGGCCTCATCATCAGGATCGACGACGACGCCGATCGGATGCCGCTGGGCGACAAGATAACTTTCAGCGGCTTGGCCTTCGTCGCCGACTAGTTTGGGAATTTACATGTGCAAGATCTTAAACCACACATGCAAAACAATGAGCAATCACCGCTCGTCTGAGCATTCCTCGTTGGACTTGAAGGTGCCATGGAGGCCGGGCCGATCGAGCTAGCCCACCACATGAACCTCTATATTTATGTTTAGGGTCATTCGGCTTAAGAGAACCGTTCCTAAAAATGGGTGATTTCTAGACGCTTGCCCTAGAAATCGAGTTTTAAGGGCAACTGACTTAGTCAACCACCCTTAAAAATAGCTGCAACACAAATAAATTCATAGCTTTTTACGTAAAATTGGATGAAAGATAAAAATTTATATCAAAATTGTAGAGCTCAACGATATCTAAAACTTTGTAATTAATGAATTTTTTATTTGAGATTATTTAGGGGCCCATATATTGTAGCTTATAGAAAATAGATGGGGTTAGTTGTTGTCTAGACAGTAGAATCCTTCTATGTCCATTCAAGTTGATGTCCTCTATTTGTGGCACCAATTTTTTACCACAATTTGGCATGCATGATATATATATTCCATGATTGGATTGGTTTACCACTTTTGAGTTATCTGTTGCTTTTATTTTAGCAAAAAGAGTTACCACAATGCAATATTCTTAGTTCTATCAGCATAATCAACCATTTGTTTCTGTTGTGTCCACTTTATTTATTTTGTAATTTATCCCCTTTGCTTCTGTCGTTTTGTAGCTACTATGATCTTTGAGGGTGAAGTTAGCATGGCTAGTCAATTGGATTTTAATGATGTACACTCTGATGTGGAGTCAATTGCGCCATTAGGGTCCTGTTCGCTTGAACTTAAGCCGTACCATTTCAGCGAAATAATAGTGTTTTTTCTCACAATAAATCAGCATCAGCATCAGCTGTTTTTCCAGCCAGCCGAACAGGGCCCTAGCTCATGAATGTACCACACCACAAAAGTCCATTAGCATCCCGTTCTATGTAGGTATCATACAACTATTACTTATTAGGTACCTTTTCATAATAGATGTGTTATTTTACATCAATCGTGTATTTTGCGGGGTCCATCTTATACTCCAGATTGTGTTTGTGATGACACCTTGAAACTGAACATTGGGACAACTTTCGCAGATGTTGAGTAAGCGAAGGAGTTCTATAAATGCTATGCTCATCATGTGGTTTTTTAGTCCGTGTTGGGTAGCACAAAGTTGTTGATGGTGCGGTCTCGTGCAAGCGCTTCTTTTGTGCAAAAGAAGGTTTCGTGGTAAAAGAAAATGCAATCCAATAGCAAGCGGAAAGAGGTATGAGAAAATAATCACTGAGACCTTGTTTGGATGTTATTGGATTCATCTCAATCCACATGTGTCGAGGTGGATTAAGGTATAATTTAGTTCAAGTTCCACTTCATTCTACTCCAACACATGTGGATTGACGTGAATCCGACTATATTCAAACAAGGCCTAAGTGTAGGTAGCTGTGAGGCTATGCTTGTTCTCAAGTGGACTGAGGACCATAAGTCCATTGTGACAGTGGAGTGCAAAAAACAAATTGTTCATATGCCATGAAGCAAGCATTAACACATCACAAAGCACATATGAAGTATTTTCCTAGATAACAGACATAATAGCTTGGATTATAATTCATAGTATGTTGCATAAACTCAGTCTAAAATATACTCAGGTTAATCCATTCCTTGTCTATGGGTCCATGACAAGATATCTCCCCTCACCCCCAAACCCCCACTACCCACCGTTTCAATTTTTTTGTTTTTTGGCTCTCTTTTTTGAAAGATTTTCACAAGTATGCCCCTAGTGGTATGCTTTCAAAATCTAGACCCTCACCTCGGCGCCAGAGTAATTGACGCCGAGCTTACACGTCTCGGCGCCCGCGTAATTGGCGCCAAGATTGTGGGAGCTGGCATGGATGTGGCGGATACATGGCAGGGTGCTTGGCACCACAGATCTTGGTGCCGAGTTCGGTACCATAGATCTTGGGGCTAAGCATAGTGCCAAGATCTATGGCGCCGTGGTCGGCTGACATATGGGCCCAATTTCCTTTCTTTCCTCCTCTCTCTCTTTCCCTTTCTCATTTCTTTCTTCCCGACCGTTAGCCGCAGCGCCGTGCCCGCCCGCCAGCCGTCGACAAGGCGCTTCCTCCCTGCCCGCCCGCCCTACTAGGCCTGTGATGCCCCGGCCGTCTGGCCTGTCCGCCTCCTCTCTACCTGCTCGCCCGCCTCGCCGGCTGGCGCTGCCCTTCCTCGTGGCCTTGAGGCCGGGGCAGGGCTTGGGGCACCGAGGCCGAGGGCGTCCTACCGCCGCACCAATGCCTATGAGTCCACTGCACTAGCTGCTTCTCCTCTCCACTCGAGCAAGGTATAATTAGTTGGATAATTTTGTTAGTAGTTACTAATAGTTAGTTCAATGGTGTGTTAGTTCTTGATTTAGATAGGTAGATACATATTTAGATAGGTAGATAGATGGATAATTAAGGTGATTGTTAAGTTAGGTAGTTAGTTAAATACCTTGTGTAGTTAGATACATAGATACTTAGTTACATAGGTAGTTTGTAGTATTTAGTAATAGTCATTAGTTACTTGATAGTATGTATTTACTTAATTATTTACCCACTAGAGACCTTCTATTATTCATCTTGAATATATTTTGGACTAAAGGTAATGTGCTTCGTTATGTGTATGAATTAGATGGACAACCTAGTGAGCATATATCATGGAGGCACCATGGAAAGAGATCACAATAGATATGTTGAGTTTGTTGACATGCAAAGCGTGCATGTATTATTCAATGAAAAGCCTTCATTTAGTGATTTGGTTGCAAGGGCTTGGGAGGAGCTACATTGCCATGATGATGATGGCATCGCAGTTGAGGGTGTACTTCACCTAGGTTCCCCTCCCAACATCCTTAGAAAGATTATCCCAATTGGGTGTGTAGATCAGTGGGAGAACTATGTGAGATCGGCTATGAAGAGCTAGTTCCAAAGTTTGGACGTGGTTGTGCATCGGGTGTTAGTTGATCCCATCCCTCATGGGGTTTCCCCGCCAATGAGTCAACATGCACACTTTGACCCTCCTATCCCGGAACCTCATAAGTATGTGGAGGTTCCACCTACGGTTCCTGATGCTGAATCTACCCCCAATGAGCTAGTTGGAGATGTTTGTCAGACTCATGATGTTGTGGTAGATCCTCCTCATGAGATCTTGAAAGTGCATCTAGCCCTTTTAGTGGGTTTTGGTTGATTCAATGACAACGTGATTAAAGGTCTAACCCGTTTGCTAAGTGTGGATAGGAAATAGGTTATCTCACAGGTACTTAATGAAAGCCAAAATGATGTGTTATTGTATAAACAATCTAGTTCAAGCACAAGACAACAATGCAAATAGAATTCATGCAAAGGCTTATTTATTGTGGGATTTCCATATTCTATGTGGAAGCAAGCCCCGTAAAAATTAGTTGATGAGACATGAGGGATTGCATATGGAATGGTCTCATATTTGAAGCTTGCTAAATTGAAATGAAAAAGATAACAATACAAATGAATGGATGATTCAACACAAGATGTGACTTGATGGCTTGAGATGGTGAAGATAGCAAGGAAAGGCTTCGAGGTACTAAGCAAGGGTGAAGGGCAAGCGATGGCTTGGCGACCGAAGAACCTAGCTAGGGTGAAGAAGGAAGTGCTCGCATTTAGTTGAGGTACTAATCAAGCCATGATGGTCATATTGATGTGGAGGATCAAATCTATAGTGGATAAAGTGTTGGAAGTGACTTGATGCATTTGAGTTATTCATATTTAATAAATGGAATCAAGTCAAGAGCGTTGAGCCGGAGCAAGAAGTGCAAGCAACGCATGACCTACTGTCTACCTGCACATACCAGATGTGTCCGGTATGCCTACCGAATGTGTCCGGTATGACCGAGGCAGCAGAGCAGCAAACAGTGTTTGCAACGATACTCAAGCCCGATGGCGACCAAGTGATGAGTCAACCTCAGTATCTCATGATACTCATCACTTGTGTCTCCTGGCCAAGAAAAGCAAGAAGAAGAGTAACAAGAAAGATCAAGATAAGAGTGATGTTGAAGTTGAAGACAACTATAGCCTTGATCATCTCAGCCGTAAGGACAAGTTCATCATCATAAAGATAGTTGAAAAGAATGATGAGCTTGAAGAAGAGATTGAGAAGCAAGAGCAATCACTTCAAAAGCAAGAATTTTTTCTCATCTCCAAGATGGAAGAACTAAAGGCTCTAAGTGAAAGGTATGAAAAAATATCAATTGAGCATGCTTTAGTTACTAACTCCTCTTCTAGTGTTTCACAACTAGAGAAGGAAAACCTTGAGCTCAAGGCAAGGCTAGATGAACTATTAAGCAAGTATAATGTGCTACAAGCAAACTATGTTCATCTAAAGTGCTCTCATGAGGAAGTAGTAGAATCAAGCATCATGCTTGAGGTAGCTCATGAGGTTGTGATCACATCGGTAAAATTTTCTCAACCTCTTACACATTCACTCACTAGTACACCATCTTAATTAAATATTTCTTGTACTAATGGGTGTGCTCCTCAAGGAAGCTAATCTTCGATTGAGCTAAATCTCATAGAAGATATAGAGCTCAAAGAAGAGGTGAAAAGATTAAAGAAAGATGTGATTCGGTTGAAGGGTAAGGAGAAAGCACAACCTTCTCAAGATAACCGTGATAACATGGCGAAGAAGCTTGAGAAGGGTTCAAACCTTGCTTCCTCCAAAACCCAACAAAAGAATCATATTTCAAGTAAGGCCAACACAACCAAGAGCAAGAAACATGGAAAAAGGTTATGCTATGGTTGTGGATTATATGGACATGAGTGGCCATGTGTCCACATAAGAGTTGGACCGGCAAGTGTGAAGTGGCCGAACAAAAGGCCTCAAACAAGTTGGCCAACCAAAAGAAAAGTGATGGACAAAGCGGTTGTCTCATAAGCAAGAAATTGGGGCATCCTACCAAGAAATGCCCAATGTACAAAGAGGCAAGAAAAGAAGTCCAAGTTACAACAAGAAGATGCTATGGATGCAATGAGATGGGCCACGAGGTTGATAGATGTCCATACAAGCAAAACAAGCATAGAGCAAACAAAGACCGCATACGCTATGCTTGTAGAAGAAAGGGGCATCTAAGCTATGAATGCCCAAATGGTAACGCTCCTAAGCCGAACATATTTGTTTATAATGATATGCTTAGGAAGACCACAAATGGAGTTAGCACTAGCAAGATGATGTGTTCACCACAAACTAGTGCTAAAGCCATTTGGGTGACTAAGCACTTGTTGACTAACCCAAAAGGACCCAACAAGAGTTGGGTACCAAAGTATGCTTAGGTTAATGATGTAGGTACTTGGTGATGAGATGAAGGCTTCAGGTTGGTTGAGCAAGCAAATTGATAATATTCACTCAATCTATCAACCAATTCTTATCATAATCTCCTATATGGTTGACCCAAAGATAATTTAATGAATATATCATCTACTTCATCCTCACCATTGGTAACAAGTACCTAAACCTTATAGGATAGCCACTTTGTATATTTTGTGCTCAATGGCTCACAAATAGGTCTATTTGTGAAATACTGAAAGTGGCTAATTAGATTCAATTGAAAATTATTTTATTTTGCCATATGATGCTTTTAATGGCTCTCTAGTAGAGCAATTTATTTGTTGAGATGCAGGGCATAAAATAAATACTATAGCTAAAATGAAGAATCACAAGCAGTTGGTTACTTGTTTCTGTCCTGTGCCTATCGGACATGTCCGGTATTACTACCGGACGTGTCTGGTATGGCCAGGGACAGAGATAAAATATTTCTGTTCTGCGTATTCTAGACGTGTCCGGTATTGCAGGAACCAGAACACTAATAGGATTGCAACTGAGTCTTTGATCCATATATTTTCATATATCCTTAATTTACTCAGAAACTTTTGATTTACCAAATCTAAGTGGATAGTGAGCATCTCTTGAACTCAATTTAAATATGGCAAATATTTGGTTGTGGTTCAAAATAGAAAATTGACTCCCAAATTCTTAATAGAATAAAGTACTAGTTGAAAGTCATTCAAGTTACTTAAAGCATTTATTTAGGGGGAGCTCAGTTTCTATTTTGCACCTTGTGGACTAACAAATTTACCTAGCATTCTTTGTAGTCCTTTGGATGAAAAAGCGATTTCGTATCTAGTATGATTATTTGGCAATTAAGGTCAACATAAAGATTATCAAGCTATGTATCTTCTTAGTGGTATTCTTGTGGGCTCAAGGCAAAGGTATGTTTTTACATACATGCATTGTAAGTACATCTAAGGCCCTTTATATTTTAGAATGTGCATTTGTGTGACATAGGAGAGATATTTTTCAAAACCCATAACTAGCATGTGTAGGTGGTGTGAATTTGAAAAACTATTTGAATCTTGGTCTTTGTGACCTAGCCTTGTCATGTGATAATTATAGCTCTCCTTGATTGTTTGATTGGCTAATTACACATGATAGGGCTTTCTTAAGTCCATTCTACTATGTCTCACTATATCTCTCTCAAGTAAGCAAAATCATGTTTATGCCATATATTTCGAAAAGAGAAAATCAATTAATGGCATTGGATAAGAATATTGATGTGTCTCAGCTTGGATCACGATTGTATACCTTTTTGGACTGAGTAATGACAAAGAAGGGGATTGAAATCAAGAGAATGAATTTTTGGAACAAAAATAGCCTGCCCGCAAATACCGAACATGTCCGGTATGTCCGGTATGAGCGGGGCTATAAAATGGCCGGTACCGCTTCAGCCAAGTTAGTTTTACATCTCTTCTAGCCAACTCAGCCGCCTCTCCTCGACCTTCATTAGCAATTTCAAGTTTCCATCATGAAAAGGGAGTGAGGGAGATTGGATCGGAGGAGATTTGCATCAAGATCGAAGGCTCCGGGACTTGGATTTTCAATCACATATTCATTCTCTCTCAAGGTACCCTAATCCCGGACCTCATCCGATCTAAGCGGTTAGGGCATGATTTTGGAATTCCTTCGGTAGAGATGCTACATTACCTATCTAGAAGCAATGCCTAGAGTCTAGATTGGATTGGTTGAAGATTGAGCGAAGGACCCTAGTTAGGGTTGCTATCCGCTCATACCGACATGTCTGGTATGGGACAGCAGAGCACGTTTTGCTCCCTTGTTTCAATCTTCTCAATGGTTGATTCATAGGACTAAGTTTAATTGTCTATTGTGTTTTGTGAACCTTGTGACCTAGTTTGGTTGAGGTGATTGCAAAGCATAGGATACTTATTCTTATTTCTATATTTCGACTAAAATAAGTTATCATTTGGGCATGTATCTAAAATTCCTTACATATCTTTGGATACAGGACAACAGCCATGAGTGGAAGATAGGAGCCTAGGTCCAAGCATAGGAATGATCCATCTTTGGAGAAACACAAGAAGGCAAGAAAGGAAATGCATCCTAGATTTAGTTAGCAGGAGCAGGGCACTCTCCAGGGCTATTAGGGGGTGCTCCATAGTATAAAGAAGGAGACAACAATTCTTCCTCTAACACAAATACAGAGGAGTATAGAGTGGAGCCCAGTACTAGAAAGAGGAAGAGCACTGATAGAGACTCAAACAGACAGTCAGATGATGGTGACAACTCTGAGGAGATAGAGGAGGAGCAGCAGGCACCTCCAGTGCACCACCCAGGTCAGGGCATGGACTATGGCCTTCTTGAAGTACATGCTCCCATTTTACCCAACTATGTTGTCAGAGTCAACTACAAAGGAAAGGGTATGACTATGAGAGCAAGAGATCAGAGAAGGATTGATCCCAGAGGTTTGCCTAGGATTTAGTATGATCATCGCTTTCACACTATGTTCCATCTAGATTTTTACACCAGTGTGATACTTGCTAGACAATCCTATGGTAGCCAAGTATCAGTGGATAGATTGGAAACATGTTAGAGAGCTACGGAAGTCCTCCATTGACTATGATATTGCCACTTGTCAGCGCATAGGTGTATACACGCTCATGGAGTTTGTGCATGATTGGAACTCTGAAGTCATTACGCAGTTTTATGCCACTCTGTTTGTGGAAGAGGAGCCAAGGCGTATGCATTGGATGCTTGAGGGCTAGTGGTACAGTGTTGACTACGACACCTTTGTAGCTTTTCTTGGCTTCTCAGAGGAGGACCTTTAGAGAGACATGATCCACATAGTGCAGGTGTTACCTCCTGAATAGCTCGCCTACATGTACCCACCAGGAGGTGAGAGAGGAGCAGTGGGGAAGGTTCTAGGTCTTCACCCTACCTACAAATACCTGGACACAATGTTTAGGAAGACCATTGACTACAAGAGAGGAGACAAGGGAAACATTACAGATTATTCTAGGAACCTGCTCCGTAGGATGGCACTTGATGCACAACCATTCAGTGTTTTTGATTTTATTTGGTCAGAGATCAGGAGTGTGGGAGAGAGGCATCTCAAGGGCTGTGGATTTGCACCTTATATCATGTTTATGATTGAAAAGGTCATAGGACACACATTTGAGTATGACAAAAAGCATAAAGTCCTAAAGATAGTAGATGACTTGACAGAGATTGGGGTGCCTCCAGTAGGACCAGGAGGAGCAGCAGCACCACCAAAGGCAGATGCACCTATAGGTGGTGCAGCAGCAGGATGAGCTTCCCCTCTACCACATGATTCTTCACGTTCTTCTTCACATCACCGCAATCCTCCTTCTCCTATTCGCAAGATGTTCAGTGCTATCTTTGGGATGTGCAAGGACATACAGACCTGTCAGCAAAAGGAGAGGAAAGCTAGGAGGAAGGATACTCGGACTCTGAAGCAGATTGTTGCTAGACTTGAGCTTGATCCTCCTAGATCTCCACTATCAGATGAGGTAGCTAGTGAGCCTGAGACTGAGGAGCAGCAACAGGGCAGGTATGACACAGAGTTTGTTGAGTTCCTTTAGTGACAGCAGCAGGCACCAGAGCACCCTGACACTTTACCACTATAGGCTCATGTGCCTACTCCCTCTCAGCCATGTCCTAGTGCAACAGACGAGTATGCTTCAGAATGGTGGAGTGACCTCACAGGTAGTTTTGGCTACTACGGGTCTAGTGGCTATTACCCGTCTGGTGTGGGTGGTTCTCGTCCAGCCGATGCTCCACGCTCAGATGATGAGGATGTTGAAGATGATGATGAGTGATCTCAGCTTTTAGAGACAGCTTGTAGCCCCTTTGTCCTTAGTATGTCATTGTTGGACCTTTGTGGTGATAGGTGACAACGGGGGATATAGACTGATTAAAGCTTCAAGATATTTGTTTTATTTACTTATCTTTGTACCTGAAGATATGTACTGCAGGCTTATATTTTTTGAGCTTCATTGATGTATCTTGAGTTTGAGATAGAGACTTACTTATGCTTTATCTATGTATCTCTTGAGATATGATCTTTAATTTTATATATCAGTGGCTTGTGGACTTTAGAAAATATGTAATGAGTGCTATGTGTGACATATATGTATTGTATTTATTTTTATAAGGACTATGCATGCTAGAATGAAAATATTTAATGTAATGCCTTTATATTTATTCTTGTGTGATATATCTTGTCATATGCATCATGGTTTTACTTTGTCACACATACATGCACCCTATGGATGCAATGATTTAGGGGGAGTCTCCTATATGTTTTAAGTATGTGCAATTGACATTTGAGGTCATTTTGTGAATTCTAATCATAAGCACATATTAAGGGGGAGCCTCTCATAAATCATTGAACCTAAAAGCTTAAATGTTTATATTCTTTTGTAAGCTTTAATCAAGTTGTCATCAATCACCAAAAAGGGGGAGATTGAAAGTGCATCTAGCCCTTTTAGTGGGTTTTGGTTGATTCAATGACAACGTGATTAAAGGTCTAACCCATTTGCTAAGTATGGACAGGAAATAGGTTATCTCACAGGTACTTAATGAAAGCTAAAATAATGTGTTGTTGTATAAACAATCTAGTTCAAGCACAAGACAACAATGCAAATGAAATTCATGCAAAGGCTTATTTATTGTGGGATTTCCATGTTCTATGTGAAAGCAAGCCCCGTAAAAATTAGTTGATGAGACATGAGGGATTGCATATGGAATGGTCTCATATTTGAAGCTTGCTAAATTGAAATGAAAAAGATAACAATACAAATGAATGGATGATTCAACACAAGATGTGACTTGATGGCTTGAGATGGTGAAGATAGCAAGAAAAGGCTTCGAGGTACTAAGCAAGGGTAAAGGGCAAATGATGGCTTGGTGATCGAAGAACCTAGCTAGGGTGAAGAAGGAGTACTTGCATTTAGTTGAGGTACTAATCAAGCCATGATGGCCATATTGATGTGGAGGATCAAATCTATAGTGGACAAAGTGTTGGAAGTGACTTGATGCATTTGAGTTATTCATATTTAATGAATGGAATCAAGTCATGTGCTCAAGATGGTTATGCTCAAGTGATAAAGATCAAAGTTAACATGTTGGCACCCTCACTTGGTGAAGATTGGAATACACGGCTTCGGTTGAAAGAGATCAACTCAAAAGGTTCAAATTTGTTATACTTTTTAAATTTGAGTTAATAGGAATGTTGTACTATTAATAGGGATGCATCATGTTGATAGATAATGTTTCATAAGTGCTCAAGCCAACCCATGTGAGTTTTAGAGTGTTTGAGAGACAAAAGAGCTAACTTGATTTTACTGGTCTGGTAATACCGGACGTGTCCGGTATGTGCCTAGCCATGATTAAATTCTTGATGTATTTGGGTTGATTCGTTGGGAGTTCCGACATAAGTCGGGAGTTCCGACGATTGAAAGTTCTGGCAATAGTCAGGAGTTCCGACATCTCGTGCTTAACTGACTTGGAGAGATCACTGTAGTAGTCATACCGGACGTGTCCGGTATGGACGGCCAGAGCCCAATGGCTAGTTTTCAAATGCCTTAAGGGTCAAGAGTTCCGATGGTCGAAAGTTCCAGCATGCATCGGGAGTTCCGACACCTCACATACTTTAACTCAGTTACCATGGTTTTCAAATGAGCTGAGGGTTAGGAGTTCCGACGGTAGGAAGTTCCAGCATTCATCGGGAGTTCTGACGCCTCACAAAGTCACTATAACTCTATTACCATTGGCGCAGCGTAAGTCATACCGGACGTGTCCGGTATGGCAACGGCTATAAAACGGCTAGTTTTTCCAAGGGGGCTATAAATACCCCCAAGCCTCCACCTTTGGAGGCTGCTGATTCTGCTGATACATAAACACGTTTTTGAGCCTTGCCAACTCTCCTAAACCCTCTCTTAGTGAGTGTGTGATCGAAATCGTAAAATCCATTTGTGGGTTAAGAAAGAATTTGAAAAAGAGAGCAGGTCACCACTTGAGCACTTGTGCATATTATCAATCTCGTGATTTGCATTTGTTACTCTTGGACTCTTTGGTCCTAGATGGCTAGGCGTCGCCGAAGAGCACCCAAGAGATTGTGGTGTGCCTCGGAAAGTTTGTAACGGTCGATTCCACCACCTCAGAATCAACTAGTGGAAGGAGGACAAAGAGTTGGAAAAGACTCTAGCTAGAGTGACCTTCATGGTACCCTCTAGGGCTGACCTTCGCTAGGTCGCCCGTAGCCCCCTCAATGGAGAGTAGGACTCGAACGAGTCCAAACTTCGGTAAAACAAATATCATGTCTTAATTTGCATTTCATTTGATATTTGTGTTACTCCAGCTCTTATGTAGGTTCTCTGTGTATATTGACATCTCTAGTAGGTACCTACAGTTTGGCTAGAAGATAGAAATCAAAAGGAGCAAGTTTGGGGCTGCCCTGCAGAAATCGTGTATACCGGACACGTCCGGTATTTTCTACCTGTGCTGAAAATATTTATTATCTGTTCTAACTTTGTGTTGCAGGGTTGTAGCTTCTAGATATATTCTTTATATATTGTTTACTCTGTTGCTAACTTGTGAGGGGTGGTATTATTCTTAATTTGGAGTTTCTATTTTGGAAACTCCCTTTATAAATCATTTCCGCATTTAAAGGTGTTAATTTTCAGAAACGCCTATTCACCCCCCTCTAGGCGGCATCCTAGGTCCTTTCAGATCCCTTTGACACAGAATCATCTAAGTGTCTTATCTGCAACATTATTGGGAGCTTACCCCTTTTCTTACATCCATTTTTCTCATTCTTTCCTCGTATTTCTACTTATGTTGTAGGCGTCATTCCTAACAATATAGATGTGCCCCCTATTGCTGCACAAGTGCACTATGGAGATGAATTTGGTGGCTCCAATATTGTTGAAATTATAAATGATTCAGAGCCATATGAGATGGCAAGGGCTCTTGATTCTGATGATGATCGTCCTATTGGAGAGCTGATGGAGAGTGACGCTGAGATGCCAAGGTGTATCTTTCCCATCCGCCGTGATCCAAGAGTTCACGAGTTCAGCGATCTTACTCATTCTGATCAGGCATGTGCAGAAGGATGTGATGATGAGCTGCTAGAAGCTCCTGAGGCTAGCCCTAACATGGTAATTGAGAAAGGTAGGGTATTCAAGGACCTCCCTACATTGAAGAGGTGGTTGCAGGGTTTACAGTGATAAGAAAGAGACCTTACAAGGTCTTGCATTCATATGCGGAGCACCGTTACACAGTTGTGTGCGACAAGGAACGCTGCCCATTGAGGGTTTGTGCAAGGAAGAAAAAGGTCACCTGAAAGTAGAAGATCACAAAAGTTGTCTGGCCACACAATTGTGATGACCATGTGCTCACACTGAAGCATTGACAGTTGACATCTACCCTCATTGCCAATCGATTGATGGAAATGTTGCAGGGAGAACCCAACATGAAGGTTAGGACAATTATCAGGACCATTGAGGCGTTGTATGGAGGTTATGTGATAACATATGGTAAAGCTTGGAGGGCTAAGCACCGAGCATGGAAAGATGATATATGGGGACTGGGAGGATGGGTATGAGCAGCTACTAGTACTTTTCAATGCAATCAAAGCGGTGAATCCTGACATGCATTATGAGTACATCCCAAAACCAATATTCTTCCATGCTTTCTGGTGATTCCCTCAGTGTATCAAGGCCTTTAGGCGCTGTCGTCCCATCTTCTCCATTGATGGTACGTTCTTGATTGGCAAATACAAGGGCATACTTCTTATAGCCATATCCTATGACGCGAACAACAAGTTGGTTCCTTTGGCATTTGCTTTGGTTGAGAAGGAGAACAATGATAGGTGGGGATGGTTTTTTATGCTAGTCTGGATACATGAGATTGGGTCTGGCAGGAAGGTTGACATCATATATGATAGGCACCAGGGCATACTTAATGTTGTGTGAGAGCAGAAGAGGGGTATACACCTTTGCACCATCGTTGGTGTACTCGGCACCTTACCGAGAATCTACTCTGGAAGGATGGTGTGAAGGATAACTTTGATCTATTCCAGGAGGCTGCTCGACAACTTGAGGACAAGTACTTTTAGAAAAAGTTGGAGCAGGTCAGAACCGCACCATAGAACTAGCAAGTCATGGAGACTACTGAGTGAAACGAGGCCACTTTCCCTTCCTCAGGGCATCGGGATTCTCCTCCATCGCTGCTTTCGCTCGGCGTGCACGCTCAAGCTTCTTCTCCCTCTGCTCCCTATACGCAGCAATATGCCTCCTTTCCTACTCTTCCTTGTGCTTCTTTTCTACAGCCTCCTCTCTGTGTCTCTTCTCCATCATCTCCTTGGCCTCTGCCTCCCACCGTAATAGTTTCTGCATCCATTCCTTGTCTTTAGGTTTGATCTCAGTGTCGATCCACTACTCAAAATCATAGAGTGGTGGAGGGGTCTGCAACAAATGCAATTGTTACAAAACAAAAAAATCATGCAAGATTTCATGTGACACAAAATAATTATTACACGACATCAATTCCTCACCATCTTGTTAATGCGGCGCTGACGAAGTGTAGACTCAAACACAAAATTGGAACATATCCAATACCTCTGCCTATACATGTCCTCTTCATTAGACTTGGCTATCTTGTAAGGATCGCCGCAAAAGCACATGGGCACCGGAACACCACTAGGCAGAGGTAATGGGTCGAAGGCATTTTTGGTCATCCAGCTATAATTATAAGTTAACCCATTTTGTTCTAAGAACTGAAAGAAATTAACATTAAACCCTAAACCTAGGGTTTCCCATTTGATCCACAACAATGAACCCATAATATAACAACATGCGTTGAGGTTACCTTTGTTTGCTAGCTTTTCTACGCCTTGGCATCCTACGGTTGTATAATACGAATATTAAAAATTACATGAAACCCTAAGTAATGATGATTCTTAGGTTGAAAAATCCAACTAATATATACCGAATTGAGGTGAAAAAACTAGGAGGGGAGCGATGATACCTTGCTCTCAAAGATCTACAGATCAAATCAAAGTTTACAAGGTCTAATATGCCGATTCGTGAGGTAGGGTGAAGTGGAGAGAGCAAAACCTCGAGAGGGAGAAAGAAGAGGAAGAAGCCTCAGCCAAGAAGGTTGGGCGGTGGGTTAAAACATCATCTTGGCACCAAGCTCGGTGCCAATAATCATGGTGCCAAGCTTGGCACTAATAACCCCGACGCTGAGCTCGGCGCCAATGACCCCGGTGATGCAGTGGCTGCTATGTCACCACCACATCTGCGTCGACGCCGACATGGCCAAGAAAGCTCAGCGCCAATTACTAAGGCGTCGAGACATGTAATCTCAGTGCCAATTACTACGACGTTGAGCTGAGGGTCTAGATTTTGAAAGCATACCTCTAGAGGTATATTTGTGACAAACTTTAAAAAAAGACAAAAAAACAAAAAATTTGGCCCCACCATCCTCTCACGCTACGCTACCACCTACCATGGGCAACCACCTCACCATGTCTATAGCAGAACTGACCAATTTATAAGAGCACAAGTACAATGGCAGTCCGCAAGCGGTCGCACTATCATACTTGAGCCCATATAAATCCGGTAGTCCATCGAGCACCACAACGGGTCTCGATTAACCATCAACATACAACCAAGATCATACATGATTCAACATACATGTCACATGTTACATAAGGTTCACAAATAAAGTTCATCCATCAGAGTATGACTTAAGGTTATTACAAATCAAGTTTAGTAAATAGTAGCGGAAGCAAATTAAAGTTTGAAACTAACATCTGCTATTATAGTTCAAATATAGTGCCAACTTATGATCACACTCCCACAAAAGTATATAGGAAGGATTTATAAGAGATGCCGGCCTAGGGCTCACTCCTCGTCTATGGTGGGATAGAAGCAGTTCTTGCAATAGCCGTGATAAACTATACCATCTACAATAATGAGAATAAAACCCTGAGTACGAGAAGGTACTCAGCTAGACTTACCCATCATAAACTAAAAATAAGGTGACTCCAAGGATTATGTAAGGCTTTATAAGTGGAGGTAGCTTGACAACATTTTGCATAAAAAGCGACTAACTCGGTTGTACAATTATAATTCGATCATCAAGTTAATTATAGCTATTCATCTCTAGATTAGCAACTAACCTGTGCCAAACATGTGGTATATCATTTAGTAGCATACAATAGTAACCATAGCTGGTGTAGTAATTCCATGTTCATCCAAACCATCATATTCCATAACACAGTTACTACGATGTTGGGGCTAGCCAAGCTTCTCACTGTCCGGGAGAGACGGCGATTTGAATCGATTTCAACCAGCTGGGAATTTATTCCTAACAAAAACCTAGGCAGAACAGATCAACGGTCACCTTTGGTACAACTCAGGTCCACATTTTGTGGGTTCGCCCAGCACCGCACAATCAGGGACAACCAGCTGCCAGGACGTTCAGGCTCGGCCTACCCTTGGGCTCATGTCTGGCTCCTCACATATCCTTACTACCATCTAGAGTACACACTTTTACAGAACGAAGCCCAACCTAAGTTGAGCTACTCGGCTTTACGGTCAGAACGGGTTATCCGGCTAGCTAAGTAAGAGGCATGCGTTTAATCTTGTCAGAAGTATCAACAACAGTACGGTCCTTAATCGGCATAGACGGAATCACATGAGTACACCTATACATAGACTCCGCCCAACCTCCATTTACATTATCTCATGGTTCTTTTCTACAATAGCAAATATAGCCAACTATGCTTCGGTATCCACCTATATCTCGCAGGTGACAGAAAATCACCCAACTTCTACCAGTCTAAGCATGGCTAAGTATATATTCGATCCTAGACCTACACATGGTTAAAGTTATATATAACTGGACAACGTAGTTCTATACATCAAGTATTTCTAATCAACTCTTATAACCTAATGCATCAAACATAAAGGACTCAAGTAATATTTTATAAAACATGAGAGACTTAGAATACTCCGGGGCTTGCCTTTAAGGAAAGACATGGGTCGGTGATTCGAGCACTCAGGGAGATCTTCGAGAGTCTGCTCCTCTTCTCCTGGAGCTGCATCCTGAGGCATCTCCTGCTGATCCTTCTCCTCTTTGTGGAACTCTAACAGGGTTATTTCTTCGGACGATCCTATATGCATGAGCATAGAATAAAATATCACGAATGCATATATGATGACATATATAATATGATATGATGTGATGAATGCGTCCTCATATGTGTTTTCAACAGCATTGCATTAAAGTAATAACGAGTTGCATCTTATTTTACTGAGTAGGTGCATATCTCTTCCCTAGTTCTTAAGCAAACACTTTTATAAATCATTTTCTGGACTACAAGACAACAGTCACTGGTTTTGACCATAACTAGAGTTATACACATCAAAATAATATGGTTGCGGATATTCTGAAAAGCTTATGAAATTGGCTACAACTTTATTTTAATCATCTTAATGTGATTCAGTAGTTATCGAGGTCAAACAAATCAATCCCTCAGATCTGTCCAAAGAGCAGGCATTTCAGACAACAGATTTTTAACAACTATAATTCTTAAACCACAAGGCCTATGACTATAAAAATTTAACACCAGGCATAAAACTAAGTTATCTACAAATTTGTTATTAACAAGTTTTACAGAAAAGACTATGATCATCATGAAATTATCATCACAACCGAAACTATATATGCAACCATCTAGTTGAATTATAAAATAATACTCCCTCCATTCCTTAATATAAGCCATATAGATTTCTAAAAAAATTCCAAAATATAGGTACGTATTAGCTCCCACGTCGATTAGTTTGGAAACCTTCTCACCGTACATAGCACATGCCCTAACCAATCCCTTTGATTTAGAAAGCAATCTGATTGGGAGAGAGAAGATGGCCTAATTTTCCTTTTTTCCTCGGTCTCATATCCTTCCCCAAGCCATACGTTAATATTGGTGCTAAAAACTATATGGCTTATATTAAGGAACGGAGGGAGTAATTAACTAGTTGCCTACAACCATTTGCTTTTAAGCCTAACTAACAACATCAACACATCATATGCATCATAATCACCATAGGAAATATCATGGTTAAATATAACTAATTTATTTATATCCATTTATCAATTTCCTTAGATAATAAGGTGATTCAATGGATAAATATTTCCAGTGATTAATAAATTCTGAAAAAGTTACAGTAGCCAACAAATAACCTTAATAGCCTATTATACAAATTTCATAGGCTTATTTTAGCAAAAATAGTTTAGCATAGTGAAAAGTGTTAAACAACAGAATTAATATTTTTCTTACATTCCTCCAAACATAAGGATACTGTGTAAAAATTTGCATGATCACATGTTATATATTTTTACCCTAATTAATTTCACTAGAAACTAGCAATTAATTAGGATTAAATAGGAAGATCATATTCAAAGTATGCTTATAGTAGGTTTAATATTTTTCCTAGCTAGATCATATCAACACAAGACCAGCAAAATTAGAATCACAATTTTATCACTTTTCTAGCTCAAGTTATGCAATTTACAAGATAGAAACTATTTAAAAAGCATTTATCTAGCTATATTTTATTCTCCTAGAAAAATACTAGAAACAGTGCATATTATATTTTTATCAAATACTACACTTCAAGATGAATCTAACAAAATTTGGTTCACCCCATTTGGACACGCCTAGCTCTATATATGAATTTTTGAAACATGCATTCAAATCTAGAAAAATAAATCAGAAAATCAAACACTACACAGACTGACAGCCGCGGCCCGCGATCAACGGGGACCCACTCGTCAGCGAGACTAAAAACAGAGGATGGCACTGATCGTTGAGAACTCACCGACGGTGAGGTCTCCGGTGGTAGCGTCTTCACCACTATACTCTACTCACCCACGCGCATCGAATGGTAGGCCTAGCTGGCCTGGTGGCTCGCCAAAGCAAGCTTGAGGGCGGCCATGGCGGATGGCAGAGGTCGGCGGCGGTACACCGGCCATCTTCGGCTATGGCATACTCAAGTGAGGACAGCTACTCCATCCTGGTGACCTAGCGAAGCTACACGATGCAGGAGAGGGCTCGGGGTGACATCGGTGAGCTTGGCCGCGTGCATGGCTGTGTGGTGTCGCACGGAGCACGACGGTGCTCACGCTATTCCGGCTAAACGACGGTGAAAGGCTAGTCTCCATCATACCATTAGCAAGGCCTAGGGTTACTCGACCTAAGGCGCACGAGAAAAGAGTGAGATGGTGAACCAACTCGACGACAGCGAGCTCAAGTGCCACGGCGGCCATAGCGGGCGCGCGCGGGGCGATGACTTGTTCCGGCACCGTTAAGTGGTGGCATCATCCCTAACTCTGGCCTAAGCTTCTATACTCTAGCGCGGTGCTGGACCAAAGAAAATGAAGGCATGCGACACAGTGGGATGGTAGGGCCACGGTGAGCCGCGAGCGCGGCGGCACTCCGGTGATGACGGCAGCTACGGTAATGCGAAATGGGGCTTTACCAAGGTGCGACGTGAGGTAGTAGTGGTTCGTAGAGGTAGAGGTGGCGGAGCTACGGTGGTGCTCAGCAAGCTCGGCACAGCGCTGTGGAGAGGCAGAGTGAGCAAGAGGGAGTGAGAGCGGGCGAGTGGATGGAGTGGAGGGTGCGCGGCGTTTATGCGCACACGTTGGCCTGACCGGCCGGGCCAACACCGACGTGGTACCGCCATGCAGCGACCACGGCCTATGGTCGATCGGCCACTACTGGGCGCGCAGGCACGGGTTCAGTCACCGCGGTCAACGACTGACAGCGTCACTTTAACTCCACGTAACGCCAAATCCATTCATCCAATGCAAAAACTCCAATAACAAAAATTATAGAGCTACATGCCAACTACAACTTTGCTTTAAGAACCATCATCTAATTCTCACTGGTTAACAAACTACACTGCTCCAAAGTAAGGTACTTTGAAACTGAAAATCATTTTCACACTTAGAAAATTTCACAAGTCTCGAAACAACATTCTGTTGATACTTGTGAGCTATTTTTGAGCATGCTATGCACTGAATTAGACCTTTACCCAAAAAGTAAAAGTTGTTACCCTAGTCAACTACTACAATTTTTATTTAGGTCACATAGTCATGCAAACACTCTAAGCTACTATTCAACTTTAGTCAAACTAGTATCATGAAAATGACATTTCAAATGAAATCAACACTTAGAAGCACATTTGGCCTATGTCATGAATACAAACATTATTCCATTTACCATCCTAGATGTGTCTAAGGTGTTTTCATGACCTCACAACCATCTCATACATTGGTTATACATGATTACAAGCCTAAACATATATATAAATCAACATTTCATGTGACAATGTATAAGAATGAGATGAAATTTTATATGCTCATTTTCATGACTGCTTGATGATGCTTGTGCCCATAAAATACATATGCCAAATGCAATGCTTAACACAGAGGTGTTACAATGTCATCCGACGCTCTTGCCGCAGGCTCGATCGACAGTTCGGTTTTCAGAGCCATTAGTGGCTACCTCACTACCAGGTTTGCCTTCATAGCCACCCACAAACAACTTGTTCGCTTGTTGGTTTCAGCCAGCCCAAACCAGCCAGCCAACAGTATTTTTCTCTCACAATAAACCAGCACCAACCAGCCTAGAAACCAACCAGCGAACAGGCCGAAAGGCCGCTTCCCTGAAGCTGCTCACAAGCGGGTACGGGTCCAAGCCAGAGGACATCGAAGCCTCCTCAGGGCGTCTGGCTCGTGCGCGCCAAAGAAGACGCCAGACGAGCTAAGGCGGATAGGACCACATACGAGAAGTCAAAGTAGACAACCTTATGCTATCAGGAGGAACTATAGGCGGGGTGAATCGAAGACCGCTGGGTAGACGATATCACTCGGTATTTTTGTCTTTCTTTAGTTTCAAAAAGTTTTTCCAAAAAGTGCTACAGTAGCCATCACATCGAATTTTACGATATGTGTATGGAGCATTAAATGTAGACGAAAAAAATTAATTGTACAATTTAGTTGGAAATCGTGAGACGAACGTTTTGAGCCTAATTAGTCCATGATTGAATACTAATTGTGAAATAAAAACGAAAGTGCTACAGTAGCTAAATTCTCAAATTTCAACCAACTAAACACAGCCTTTGTTTTGAAACCATCACTCAATAATTTTTAGCTGTGGAGAATAAAAAAGGGGTATGTCTACTCATCAACACCTAAGTGTTCTAGGGGCATCCAACACCTGAGTGTTGGTTGCTCAGCAAAACACTCGATTGAAAAAAAAAATCGAGTGTTTCTAGTCCCAGCAACACTCGATTGTCATGACCACTAGATTAAGATCAAAAGAACCAAATAAAACTTATCAAAATAATGCAAAATATAATAAGTAAACAAAACAAAAAAATTAGGCAAATTATTTCTATGGACGCTAAATTGGAAGATTTCAAAGGAAACCAAATAAACATACTAAAATTAAAAAAAATAGATAACTGTTCAAGTAATTTTGACTATTTTTAGTTAAGTACAATCAGTTTACACACAGTTGAACACAAAAATTACACCCAAACCAGAATAGTAAATATAGTCTAATAAGATATAATCCGTAACTACTTTCCAACAACATACATGGACCCATCGGTCTTGGCTAAAACTAGTTAAAAAATATTATTCTGATTGAATTATTGTAAAAAAAATACTATTTTAATTGAATTGTTGTGAAAAAAAAAAAATATTTTGACTGGAATAAGCACCGTCGCGGGGCAAAGCGGCTGCTATTTTTACGCAACCCAATGCAAGGGACAAGATGGGTGGCGTGTGGGCTTGTACCGTTTCAAGGGGGAGACGCGGTCTCCAACACTGGAGAGACGGACCAGGATTCGGTGCAGCAGTAGTTACTACGGTAAGATAAGCAGTAGCAGCATCTCAGCCATTCAAGGAACCACCGATGGCTAGGATCAGATCCCCTTTTCTCTCTCATTTTTTCTCCATGTGTTATCGGTCTCTCTTTTTAGAGGGAAAGAGCAGCGAGCAAAGAAGAGTTGACGCTATTTTTTCTAGGAGGATCCCCTTTTCTATCTTGCAGTAGTAGTTGCTACTGCACCGGATCCTGATCTGCGTCAGTGGACACTCCCACACTATCAGCCTATTCGATTGGCTGATTCATATTGTATCATTGTTGGTTTGTTTTACTGGTTCGCGTGAACAGTGTTTATGTGAGAGGGCTGGCCAGCCCGCCCAGGCAACCGCTCCCAGCCGATCAGGCTGATGTGTCGGAGAAGAATCGTTCGCTGGTCCGTGAAAATGGATTTGGGGCAGGAAGGCCTAGGACGCGGCTTGTCGGAAAGGTGCTCTTTGCTCTTAGTATTTGACTTTTTTATTCTAATACCATCACTTTAGTTCTTATGAATCGCTAATGTAGTCCTCTCTACCTAGTGCCTTGAGTGTTAGGACTTAGAACATTTTTTTCGTTTCCTATGTTTTTTATTAAAATAAACTGATTCCTATATTATTCGCGTAAGTTTCTGCGTAATTACAATATCGGCATCCTATCAAATCTCAATCTTACTTGAAGCTCTGGCAGTAGGTCCACAGGCCAGGGGTCAACTTGCCTCCCCTGTCCCGCTCGGTGGTGGATGACTGGATGGCGTGAAGACGTGACGTGGCGGGGAGTTTGAGTCGGTGCTGCCTCCGCGTAATTCGAATGAGAGTCGAGGTCGGAGTGGCGAGCGAGCGCCGGCGGCCATCAAGTCGGTGACGGCGGCACGGCAGCAGTCCCGGACGGAGATCGGATTCGAACCGGCCGGCGCGTAACTCCCATGCCGAGTCGGACTCCGCCTCCGACTCCGATCCGTGTCCGTGAGGATGGCCAGTTACCCGCTCCATATATATCGAGGCGGCGGGGCAGCGACGCCGTATCTCCACATTCCACATTCGATTCCGTTCCGCCGCGAAACAAAGCACCAGAAGGAAGATGTGTTTCGCCGACTCCAAGCGCCCTCTCGAGATGGTCCTTTACGACCCTGCCGCCGCCGCCGCGTCCCAGTCCCAGCAGCGCGCCAACAAGCGGGCGCGGCAGGACGAGGCCGCCGCCGCCAAGTCGTCATCGTCGTCGTCGGCGGCGGCGGCGTCTGGTGCGATGGTTCCGTACGCGGGGATGACCATCCTTGACGTCGCGCCCATCAGTAGCGCCCCGACCCTGCAGCTACGGCCGCCGCCGCCTGCTGCGGCTGGCAGAGAAGAGCCCCCGTGCCTGCGCAGGCATTTCCTCGTGGCGCTGGGGCTCCGCGCCGACCTGCCCGTGCACTTCATCGGCGACAAATGCGTGACGAGCACCGACCTGGACGCGCACCAGAACCGGTTCCGCATCCCGCGCGAAGGTGTGGACCGCCGCCTCCGCCCGATCCTGAGCCTCCAGGAGCTCGATGCCGCCAACCTCCTCGAGGACCCATCCCCGGCGCCGAGGAAGAAGCGGCCGAGGCAGGAGCTGCAGCTGCAGCAGCCTGGACCGTCAGAGCCGCAGCAGGATGGCGCCGCCACTGAGGGTCAGAAGGGGGAGCAGCAGCTGCCGCCAGGCAAGAAGGTGAAGAAACCCAAGAAGAAGGGGAAGGTGCACGGCGGGCTGCGCGTGAAGCTGGTGGGCCTCGACGCCGGCGCCAAGGAGCTGCGGATGTCGCGGTGGGAGAGCAGCCTCGGCACGATCGTCAAGGGGGAAGGGTACCTCCACTTCATCCGGCAGTGCGGGTTCAAGGAGAGGGACAACGTCGAGATCTGGGCCTTCGTGCAGCGCCAGTTCCACCTCTTCGGCGCGGACGTGTGCGATGACAGCCTCCTGCACCTACTCGTCGTCAAGAAGCAAGAGGAACCCCGGTGCTGCTACTGCCGTGCCTGTGCCCCTGCGCATGTGCCACCTCCCAGTCCCAGTCCCAGTCCCAGTCCCAGCTCCAGGCTCCAGGCTCTCGTGCCCGGCAATTGAATCCACCATCGGAATTCGCGACGGTGGAGAGTAGGCAGGACCCGATCAGATATACTCCTATAGTTGTTTTTTTCATTTTTTTTTGGTTCTTTGAACACGGTTTATTTGGCGGGCTAGCCGGCTAGCATATGAAGTACTGTTATGCCCCGATTGGATGTTTGCATTGAGACCATGGTATTGGAATTGGAAATGGCAGACCCCAATTCTACCTGTATAGATGGTCATGGTACTGGAGTCTGGAAACTGGGCTCGATTCTGTGAGATATTCCCTTCACCTAGCGTGACTCCGAAGCAATACCGAGCCGAGACCCTCCGTATTGGAGAGAATCACATCCCCTTCTCTGCTCGCCGTCTCCAGACTCCAAACTCCACTCCGCTCGTCGTCTTGACTTCCGGCGACGGCCCCTCCGTCCCCTCGCAGCCAGTCCCTTTGTCCCCTCGCCGGAGCTCCTCCACCCCCTCATGCGCCCCGATGAAGAGTGGTGAAGGCAGAGATGGGGAAGATGAGCCGTGGCTGCTCGAGCCCGACGCGAGATGAGGATAGGCGGGGTGGGGCGGGCGTCGTCGCAGCGGCCAGAGGTGGCCGGTCGGGTGGCTCCTGTGCTCCCTGGCTGGGTGGGTGCGCTCCTGCGAGGCGGATCTGGTGGGGAGTTCGACCGTCGGTGTAGGTGGAGTGAAAGGGCGGGGCGGATTGGGGCTCGTCGCAAGATTGGGGAAGCACTGCCTGGCCGAGCTAGGGTCGAGCTCCTCCATGGCTGAGCCGGGGTCAAGCTCGAGCTCCCCCATGGCTAGGGCCGGGGCCGCCTCCGCCTCTGCTCTCGAGGCCGAGGCCACCTCCGCCTGTGTGCCTAGCTCGTCGTGCGAGCGGTGCCGCAGTGGGGATTGGCCGATTGGGGAAGAAGACAGGGAATTCCTCGATTATGTACATCCAAACAGGAATTGACATTTGATGCGTCACTCGATTCCAGATAGAAAATTCATCTACATCTAAACAACAGATTTGGTATTTAGTCCATTTTCAATACTGGGTCTGATTTGGTATTTGTACCAATTCAATTCCAGTGTCTCCAATATCTACATCCAAACACACCCTTAGTAATAGTAGAATGTCACTATGCGCTACTAATGTTCAGGAATTGTAGCTTACCAAATGTATCTTTTTGCATTGGCATTTGCCATGTTGGTTGGCTTTTTATGAATTTCGGTTAACACGAAAACTCAGTATGCACTTAGGCAATTCAAAATGAAAGCAAGTGGATCATATATTTCACTTCATTGAGGGTCCTTCAGGTTAGATTAGGCCTCGCAGCATCAACCTCGCGAGCTTCAATAATTGTTTCTTTCAGAGATCGGTTTTGCGTATCATTGTATTAAGGAGAAGAGTTTAAACAAACATACAACGCGCTTCTATCGAGCATCGAAGGAGGTCGACCTAATACAGCCGAAGCTAGACCATCCTAGCAAAAGACCTTTGTTTCGATATTACTTAAAAGAAAACCACCAATATCAACGCAGCTTTGTGACCTAGGAGGTGGCCTTGCGTCTTCGCGGCTGTCTGGACGGACCCTTTCCAACGGCTAGGAAGAGCGCGTCCAGCGCCTCGGTGTTGGATGTAGTCAGGTTGCTATCGAAGAGCTTGTCAAAGGCCTCTAGGTTCGACGCGGATGGCGCTGATGGACCCTTAGTGTAGCCCATACGCTGCATGATCAACACCTCACCTCGCTTGGAAGCTGGCACTCGGAGAGGCTCTGAGCCGCCAACCGCCTGCTCCGCCACGGCAGCACCACCTTAGCAGGAGGCTTCTTGGGAGGCTCGTGAATCAGCGGAGAGTCCCTCTTATGCATGACATTATTGATAAAGCTGTCGAGACAATGTTTGGCGGAGTCGTCGTTGTCCACAGCCTGGTGGGTACCCACCGATGGTGAACTGGGAGGGCCAACATCCACCATGAGGTCGACTGATCCAAAGCCTGGAGGGTAGCTAAGCTTCGTGTGTGTCTTTAGCGAGTCCACTGCCCACTGAATGGGGCACAGGGGTGGTGTCCGCAGCTCACAGGAGACCACCGCCGGGTCTACATCTCCCGTAGCTGGGGGCGCTGAAGGTGATGGCATGCGCTCAAGGGAAGGACACACAACAATCCAATTGCCGATGAGCGAGGCTGTGAACTCCTCAACCATCGGGTCCTCTGAGATGTCGCGATCATGCATGATGTCCAGGTACAGCGTGAGCATCAACGAGTCGGGCTCAACGAAACCCATCTTGTTGGTCAGCCCACCGTGCATTGCCTAAGCTCCAGCAGCGACTGAGGTGAAGTCTGGTGCCGTCTGGGCGACCCTTGTCGACCGCCCATGACTCTCGGTGACGACACTCATTGTCACGGTGTTGTCCCCCTTCAGTCGGCGCCGACGTCTCCAACGTCTCCACCGTCTGCCACCACGCGTAGTCGCACCTGGCATAGCTCTAGGCCCGGTTGGCATATCATCCTGAGTATGCGGCCGGTTGCCCAAGATACACTCCTAGACAGGTCGCCGTTGTCGGCCTGCCGAGGCACCAAATGTGCCAGAGCTAGAAGGAGGCACCGTCCGCCGCCGCTTACAGTCCTGCGCGAGGTGTCGAAACCCGTTGCATCAGAGGCAGCGTGGAGGTAGCTTGTAGGTTGCCACCCTGTCTGTGGTGGAGAGACAGTTGAAGCACTTTCTGTTGTAGGGTCAAGATGGCAGACTAGAGGGGGATGAGTAGTCTTTTCTAAAATTAAATGAGTTGGCTAACCGAGATAAATGCAGAATTAAAACTAACAGTCTAGCAAAGACTACACCCCCTCTATCTAAGTTCGCAAGCACCTTATAAAGATCCTAATTATGCAACAAAGGTGCCGGGCTAGCTAGAGCTCACATAATCAATTCTAGAGCAAGGTCACACAAACCTATGCACTAGTACTTTGCACAACCAGGGAGCTCCTACATAATCTAGTAAGCAAAAGCATAAAGCTTCTAAGCTCACTAGCAATGCTCAATAACAAGGCAACTAATGTAAAATTAGAGAGCGCAAATTACTTAGCTACACAAACTAAGTAATGTGACTAAAAAGGTTACTCAAACCAAATTTGTCACGCAAAGGAGCTACTTCTATGCTACACAAGCAAGAAGGTAACTAGGAAGCTACACAAGCTAACTAATTACAAGAGCAACTACACAAGCACAATGTAAATGAAGTAAATATAAGCTTGTGTAACGAGGACACAAACCAATGGAAAGACAAGAATGATACGGTGATTTTTATCCTGAGGTTCACGTGCTTGCCAACACGCTAGTCCCCATTGAGACAAGCTCCAAGGTTGCCGCCGGTCCTCCTGCTAGTGGTGACCCATAAGTCACACTCTCCCACATGGAGTGCTTACCACAAGCTCTAGCACTTGACCCGGCCGGACCACTTGTCGCCCTTCGCGTCTCGCTCTACTAGAGTTGCCCTTCATGGCTCCCGCAGGGTGAGCACAATCCCCCTCACAATCACTTTTCCAGAACTCCGCATAATCTTCTTTGCGTGCTTCGATGAAGACCACCACCAAGCCATCTAGGAGGTGGCAACCTCCAAGAGTAACAAGCACCATCGGCTTGCAACTTGATCACCTAGTGCCACTCGATGAAATCTCACAATGCAACTGTCGGTGTTTCGAACAAACACCGGCTAGTAAATTTATAATTATTGCGTGTTAGGTCCGGATGGTGCACTAAAGGACACAAGATTTATACTAGTTTGGGCTGAATGTCCCTACATCTAGTCTGCTGCTGCTCGTGTTATCAGTACAAAAAAAGGTTCGTAGTAGGGGGTACAAATGGTCGAGAGAGGGGAAGGTCCCAAGTCTCTGATGGAATGGTCGAAAGGACGCCAAGAGCTTGGTCGCTGCTTGGCTGTGTGTGATGTGTCGAACTGATCCCCCCTTCATCGGGTGTCTTGCCCTCCCTTTTATAGACCAAGGGGAGCAGGGGTTACAGATGATAGAAAGAGGAAAAAACCAAAGGCAGAGAAAGTCCTTCGAGGGCGCCGGGTCTTCCTTTTCCCTTGAGCCTACCCTGCTAATATGGCAGACCACGCTAGGGATAGCATGTTCTACCGATCCTGATAGGGCCGGGCTCTGACTTTGTTTCAGCGAGTGGCCTTGTCCCATCCTGATGAGGACATGGTACCTTCGGATACGAACAATGATTATAAGGTGTGCTCGTTCCTACATTTGCATAGTGGCTTTGGTTATAATTCACTTGGTTCCACATGTACATGTCACTATTTGATTGTAGGTTCAAATGTGTTTCATAATGGAAGTTCATCAAAGTTGAACTTTTGGTTCGTCGGCAGCCCGACAGTGCCTTATTGGGAAGGCCATAACTCATCCATCCGGAGTGCGATCAAGGTCAATGAGCACTTGATGGAAAGCTTGTTTGATAAGCTTTCAAATAGATCTGGTCCCATCTCAATATCACGTTGGCAAGGCCTCCAAATCACCAATATATTCTATCGCTATTTCTGGCAGGAGCTACACTGTCGTCATGGGCTTGTTAGACATCTTTGGGACCCTGGCCCAAGTTGGAGCACGCCCCAAGAAGATGGAGAACACCTAAGAGATGGCCTTGAACGTCCTCCTCCTTGGCCACCACCTTAGGAGGCCAGCAAGGACGTCCAAGCCAAGCCAGAGGCCCAGTCCAATCCGAGTTCGAGTCTGCCTCGGCCGTCAGGACCAGTCTGCAATAAAATGGACGTCCAGGACGCATCCGAACTTCGTTTTCGATGATCCACATATGGATGGAAAGCTAATTTGATAAGGAAGCCAATCCAAGTGGTTTCACATCAAAACCTCTTCGGAATCAATGGGAATCGTCGAAACAAATCAGCATCTAGAATCTGCCAAGGTGCTGCGACACCTACTTTTGGTCCGTTGGACCGTGTATCGTGTTTGGGCCCATTAGGGGGCGTGTCCAGGGTAGGCGACGACCCTAAGACCTTTATAATCATATGCCGCCACCGTTATTAGGTTTTGGGTTTTGCTTAGATTATTCTGTCAAGAAACAGTTTCGCCGTTCTTCGGTTTGTGAGACCCCAACTCGTGAGATTAATCATTCATCTGCAATTTGGTTGCTTTCTTTCTTGTTCTTGCTTGTGTTCTTCATTGCGCAGGCAGGGATTAGCCTTCTTAGCGAGGTCAACCTGGTCCGTGACTTGGTTGATAACCAGAGGGGCTGTGGTGCTAAGATTGCAGGGTTCGATCTTTCGATCTGAAGCCGGATCGGTGTGTTATTCTCCGCCACAACGATAGTTACCATCACCTGATAGAAGATCGGGATCCCCGTCCCATTAAGTGGTAATCAGAGCTAAGGTATACCGTTAGGTTCACTTTTATCCCCTAGTTTGAGTGTTTTCGTTTCGTCCCATAGTCCAGTGCCATACTTTTATTTCCTGTCCTAGAACCTTCCGCGCCATAGACTTTGCATGATTCAGTTTCAGAGTCCGCTTTGTTGAGTTTGTGTCCTAGGTCAAAGTCTTGTTGCTGGTTTAGATTATGTTCTTTTCTAGTTTGTGTTGATCCCTCCACCCGCCGCTATTCCGTATCACCATCGGTTTGCATCTTGTGTCCACTAAAACCCTTATTCAAGCAGCTTCCTTAAAACAGTCATAACTTTTGCATCCGAACTCGAAACGGGGAAAATTTTATATCTACGGAGAACGCTAGAAAATTTTAGATCTATTTCATCCTAGCATAGCTAGGTTCGCAAAAATTAGATTTACAAAATTCGATTAGAAAAATTGAGTTTCTGGGCCCACAAGTTTTGGTATGCTTTTTAGAGCACAATCCTAATTTTCTATAGGCCACATCTTTTATTCAATTGAGCTCAATTTTTTTATGGTTTATTCTTGTGTGCTCCTTGCTAAGAAAAAAAATATCAAAAGAGCAAAAGCAAGAAAAAAAAAGATTGGACAAAAAGAATAAAAGAAAAAAAATAGTAAAAAAAGAATAGAAGATATAAAAAAGGAGCACATAAGGAACACTCAATATCTCTATTGTTTGTGGTACCTTTTGCCTTGTTCATATCCGTTGCTACCTTTAATACTTGTTTCCTTTCATCCTTGTTTCTTCTCTTGTTTATCACAACTGGTGATAGGAACACGTATAGGCCAGCAACTAGGACAAGTGCTCTGGACATTTATTCAATATTGCTGTCTGTCACTGACTTGTGTGCCACATATATATATTTGTTTTTTTTTCGTGCCTCCCAAGCTCCACATATATACTTCAGATCAGTACAGAAAAAAGGTCCTTGCAATCTCGGTACCACTACCTCATAGGTATCACGAACTAGCCGCCGGTTGTACCGCCCACTGCTTGCATTGGTAAGAAATTTGTAAGAGCTTGGACATATAAAGCAAGTAGCAAATATGTTGTTGATGGCAATTTCTTACCAAGCTCTTACAAAGTTCTTACCAATGCAAGCAGTGGGCGGTACAATCGGCGGCTGGTTCGTGATACCTATGAGGTAGTGGTACCGAGATTGCAAGGACCTTTTTTCTGTACTGATCTGAAGTATATATGTGGAGCTTGGGAGGCACGAAAAAAACAAATATATATATGTGGCACACAAGTCAGTGACAGACAACAATATTGAATAAATGTCTAGAGCACTTGTCCTAGTTGCTGGCCTATACGTGTTCCTATCACCAGTTGTGATAAACAAGAGAGGAAACAAGGATGAAAGGAAACAAGTATTAAAGGTAGCAACGGATATGAACAAGGCAAAAGGTACCACAAACAATAGAGATATTGAGTGTTCCTTATGTGCTCCTTTTTTATATCTTCTATTCTTTTTTTACTATTTTTTTTTCTTTTATTCTTTTTGTCCAATCTTTTTTTTCTTGCTTTTGCTCTTTTGATATTTTTTTCTTAGCAAGGAGCACACAAGAATAAACCACAAAAAATTTGAGCTCAATTGAATAAAAGATGTGGCCTATAGAAAATTAGGACTGTGCTCTAAAACGCATACCAAAACTTGTGGGCCCAGAAACTCAATTTTCCTAATCGAATTTCGTAAATCTAATTTTTGCAAACCAAGTTATGCTGGGATGAAATAGATCTAAAATTTTCTGGCGTTCTCCATAGATATAAAATTTTCCCCATTTTGAGTTCAGATGCAAAAGTTATGACTATTTTAAGGAAGCTGCTTGAATCAGGGTTTTAGTGGACACAAGATGCAAACCGATGGTGATACGGAATAGCGGCGGGTGAAGGGATCAACACAAACTAGAAAAGAACACAATCTAAACCAACAATAAGACTTTGACCTAGGACACAAACTCAACAAAACGGACTCTGAAACTGAATCATGCAAAGGCTATGGCGCGGATGGTTATAGGATAGGAAACAAATATGGCATTGAACTATGGGATAAAAGCAAAAACACTCAAACTAGGAGATAAAAGTGAACCTAATGGTATACCTTAGCTCTGATTACCACTTAATGGGGATGGGGATCCTAATCTTCCGTCAGGTGATGGTAACTATCGTTGTGGCGGAGAATGACACACCGATCTGGCTTCAGATCACAAAGACCCAAACCCTGCAACCTTAGCACCACGTCTCCTCTGGTTATCAACCGTGTCACAATCTAGTTGACCTCGCCAAGAAGGCTAATCCCTACTGCGAATCGAAGAACACAAGCAAGAACAAGATAAAAAGCAACTCAATTAAAGTGACAATTGCAGATGAATGATTAAGCACTCGAAGTTGGGGTCTTGCAAACCGATAACGGCGACTGGTCAATGACAGATTGATCTAAAACAAAACCCAAAACCTAATGTAGATGATAGCTACTGATTATATAGCCTAAGGGACGTCCAAGGATCCCTCTTCACGTCCTAAAGGTGTCCCAACACATTACAAGGCCCAACGGCCCAAAAGACGACGATGCAGCGCCGTGGTAGATTCTGGATGTCAATTTGTTTCGACGATTCCCATTGATTCTGATGGAATTTTGATGTGGGACTACTTCCATTGGTTTTCTTATGAAATTATCTTTCCATCCATATGTAGATCGTCAACAACAGAGTTCGGATGCGTCCTGGGCGTCCGTTTTATTGTAGATTGTTCCTGACGGTCGAGGTAGACTCGAACTCGGATTGGACTGGGCCTCTGGCTTGGCTTGGACGTCCTTGCTGGCCTCCTAAGGTGGTGGCCAAGGAGGAGAACATCCAAGACCATCTCTTAGGTGTTCTCCATCTTCTTAGGGCGTGCTCCAACTTGGGCCTGGGTCCCAAGGATGTCTAACAAGCCCATGATGACAGTGTTGCTCCCGCCAGAAATAGCCACAGAATATATTGGTGATTTGGAGGCCTTGCCGATGTGATATTGAGATGGAACCAGATCTATTTGAAAGCTTATCAAACAAGCTTTCCATCAAGTGCTCATTGACCTCAATCGCACTTCGGATGGATGAGTTATGGCCTTCCCAATGAGGCACTATCGGGCTACCGATGAACCAAAAGTTCAACTTTGATGAACTTCCATTATGAAACACATTTGAACCTACAATTAAATAGTGACATGTACATGTGGAACCAAGTAAATTATAACCAAAGCCACTATGCAAATGTAGGAACGAGTGCACCTTATAATCATTGTTCATATCCGAAGGTGCCATGTCCTCATCATCCTTAATGAAGACGGGGATCCTGATCTTCCGTCAGATGATGGTAACTATCGTTGTGACAGAGAATGACACACCGATCCGGCTTCAGATCAAAAGATCGAACCCTACAATCTTAGCACCATAGCTCCTCTGGTTATCAACCAAGTCACGGACTAAGTTGACCTCGCCAAGAAGGCTAATCCCTGCCTGCGCAACGAAGAACACAAGCAAGAACGAGAAAGAAAGCAACCAAATTGCAGATGAATGATTAATCTCACGAGTTGGGGTCTCACAAACCGAAGAACGGTGAAACTGTTTCTTGACAGAATAATCTAAGCAAAACCCAAAACCTAATGATGGTAGTGTCATATGATTATAAAGGTCATAGGGTCGTCGCCTACCCTAGACGCGCCCCCTAATGGGCCCAAACACAATACACGGTCCAACGGACCAAAAGTAGGTGTCGCAGCATCCTGGCAGATTCTGGATGCTGACTTGTTTCGACTATTCCTATTGATTTCGAAGAGGTTTTGACGTGAAACCACTTGGATTGGCTTCCTTATCAAATTAGCTTTCCATCCATATGTGGATCATCGAAAACAGAGTTCGGATGCGTCCTGGGCGTCCGTTTTATTGCAGACTGGTCCTCACGGCCGAGACAGACTCGAACTCGGATTGCACTGGGCCTCTGGCTTGGCTTGGATGTCCTTGCTGGCCTCCTAAGGTGGTGGCCAAGGAGGAGGACATCCAAGGCCATCTCTTAGGTGTTCTCCATCTTCTTGGGGCGTGCTCCAACTTGGGCCTGGGTCCCAAAGATGTCTAACAAGCCCATGACGATAGTGTGGCTCCCGCCAGAAATAGCCACAGAATATATTGGTGATTTGGAGGCCTTGCCGACGTGATATTGAGATGGGACCAGATCTATTTGAAAGCTTATCAAACACTTTCCATCAAGTGCTCATTGACCTCGATCGCACTCCGGATGGATGAGTTATGGCCTTCCCAATGAGGCACTGTCGGGCTACCGACGAACCAAAAGTTCAACTTTGATGAACTTCCATTATGAAACACATTTGAACCTACAATTAAATAGTGACATGTACATGTGGAACCAAGTGAATTATAACCAAAGCCTCTATGCAAATGTAGGAACGAGCGCACCTTATAATCATTGTTCGTATCCGAAGGTGCCATGTCCTCATCATCCTCCCCTTCTTGACAACAAACCGTCCTCGGTTTGGGATTAGCTGAAGAAAACGTTGTTGGTAGTAGCCAACATTGCTCCCCTTCTTGAAATTTAACATGTTTCTTTATAACAAAACTAGGGAAACTCGACATGACAAGATTATAGCAATTGGAATCCTTTGGTTGATCATACTTTTGCACAATATTAGGAGATTTCAGAATTGAACAAATATAGACACGATGCACCATATACTCTCCTTTACAATTATATTTTCCAATAAAATGATATGTACAAGTAGACAACCATGGCAATTCAACACATTTAAGTTTCTCTTCTAAACTACTAAGAGCATATAAAGTATCAAACTCAATATAACCCAAAGTATTTGAAAATACAATAATTTCTTTTCTTTTTTTTGGTAGCAATGGGAAGCAAACGTTTATGTTCAGCATAAGTAATTGGTTCCAAAACATGGAAAACTGAAGCATCATCAACTAATTCATCTTTATCACAAGGAACATCAAGGAAATTATCACGGGACAAAGATAAATCAAGAGAGGGTTCCACTAACAATTGCTCTATGATAGCATGGTTTGTGGAAAAATTTAGTACATTAAGACAATTTTCACCTTCCGTGAGTGTAACACCATGGGCATTACCTGTGTTCTCAGCAGGAGTAATAGGTGCATTGTGAAGTGATGGTTCTGAATTTGGATATGAGGTTGTGAGCTCCTCATTTTCTTCCATGTCATCCTCTCGCTTATATACATTATCCTACAGAAGGTTAGTCATAGCAAGAGGAATAACAACAGACTCTTCCTCTAAATGGTGTACCTCATCATATGAAGTCAAAACAGGAGGTGGATTAACAAAGGTTTCTCGCATAAGAAGTTTCATATCATTCCAAGTTTGAGGTTTATCAGAAGGATATAAAGACTCCCACCAAGATAAAGCAGAATGTCGCAAAACACTAGCTGCATTTTTACCTTCCTCCTTGGACACATAAAGCGAGTAGCAAATATGTTGTCGATGGCAATTTCCCACTCCATGTACTCATCAGCACCTATACCATCATAAGTCGGTGGATACAAACAACCTGTCATTGTTAGAAGATAGCAAAAGATAATACAAAAATATTATCCCTATCAAATGACTACGTGGTTGCAGTGGTGTCACTTTTGACAGCAAGTGGAAGCATCTTACCAAGCTCTTACAAAGTTCTTACCAATGCAAGCAGTGGGCGGTACAACCGGCGGCTGGTTCGTGATACCTATGAGGTAGTGGCACCGATGTTGCAAGGACCTTTTTTCTGTACTGATCTGAAGTATATATGTGGAGCTTGGGAGGCATGAAAAAAAAACAAATATATATATGTGGCACACAAGTTAGTGACAGACAGCAATATTGAATAAATGTCCAGAGCACTTGTCCTAGTTGTTGGCCTATACGTGTTCCTATCACCAGTTGTGATAAACAAGAGAGGAAACAAGGATGAAAGGAAACAAGTATTAAAGGTAGCAACGGATATGAACAAGGCAAAATGTACCACAAATAATAGAGATATTGAGTGTTCCTTATGTGCTCCTTTTCGATATCTTCTATTCTTTTTTTACTATTTTTTTTTCTTTTATTCTTTTTGTCCAATCTTTTTTTTTCTTGCTTTTGCTCTTTTGATATTTTTTTCTTAGCAAGGAGCACACAAGAATAAACCACAAAAAATTTGAGCTCAATTGAATAAAAGATGTGGCCTATAGAAAATTAGGACTGTGCTCTAAAAAGCATACCAAAACTTATGGGCCCAGAAACTCAATTTTCCTAATTGAATTTTGTAAATCTAATTTTTGCGAACCCAACTATGGTGGGATGAAATAGATCTAAAATTTTCTGGTGTTCTCCGTAGATATAAAATTTTCCCCGTTTCGAGTTTGGATGCAAAAGTTATGACTGTTTTAAGGAAGCTGCTTGAATAAGGGTTTTAGTGGACATAAGATGCAAACCGATGGTGATACGGAATAGCGGTGGGTGGAGGGATCAACACAAACTAGAAAAGAACATAATCTAAACCAGCAACAAGACTTTGACCTAGGACACAAACTCAACAAAGCGGACTCTGAAACTGAATCATGCAAAGGCTATGGAGCGGAAGGTTCTAGGATAGGAAATAAAAGTATGGCACTGGACTATGGGACGAAACGAAAACACTCAAACTAGGGGATAAAAGTGAACCTGACGGTATACCTTAATGAAGACGGGGATCCTGATCTTCCGTCAGATGATGGTAACTATCGTTGTGGCGGAGAATGACACACCGATCCGGCTTCAGATCGAAAGATCGAACCCTACAATCTTAGCACCATAGCTCCTCTGGTTATTAACCAAGTCACAGACTAAGTTGATCTCGCCAAGAAGGCTAATCCCTGCCTATGTAATGAAGAACACAAGTAAGAACGAGAAAGAAAGCAACCAAATTGCAGATGAATGATTAATCTCACGAGTTGGGGTCTCACAAACCGAAGAACGGCGAAACTATTTCTTGACAGAATAATCTAAGCAAAACTCAAAACCTAATGACGGCGGTGGCGTATGATTATAAAGGTCATAGGGTCGTCGCCTATCCTAGACGCGCCCCCTAATGGGCCCAAACACGATACACGGTCCAACGGACCAAAAGTAGGTGTCGCAGCACCCTGGCAGATTCTGGACGCTGACTTGTTTCGACTATTCCTGTTGATTCCGAAGAGGTTTTGACGTGAAACCACTTGGATTGGATTCTTTATCAAATTACCTTTCCATCCATATGTGGATCATCGAAAACGGAGTTCGGATTCGTCTTGGGCGTCCGTTTTATTGCAGACTGGTCCTCACGGCCAAGGCAGACTCGAACTCGGATTGGACTGGGCCTCTGGCTTGGCTTGGACGTCCTTGCTGGCCTCCTAAGATGGTGGCCAAGGAGGAGGACGTCCAAGGCCATCTCTTAGGTGTTCTCCATCTTCTTGGGGCATGCTCCAACTTGGGCCTGGGTCCCAAGGATGTCTAACAAGCCCATGACGACAGTGTGGCTCCCGCCAGAAATAGTGATAGAATATATTGATGATTTGGAGGCCTTGCCGACGTGATATTGATATGGGACCAGATCTATTTGAAAGCTTATCAAACAAGCTTTCCATCAAGTGCTCATTGACCTTGATCGCACTCTGGATGGATGAGTTATGGCCTTCCCAATGAGGCACTGTCGGGCTGCCGACGAACCAAAAGTTCAACTTTGATGAACTTCCATTATGAAACACATTTGAACCTACAATTAAATAGTGACATGTATATGTGGAACCAAGTGAATTATAACCAAAGCCACTATGCAAATGTAGGAACGAGCGCACCTTATAATCATTGTTTGTATCCGAAGGTGGCATGTGGACATCACCACGCTGGACACACCGACGCCATGGTCTTCCCCAAGTTGCAATTCGTTCCCAACTCAGCTGCCACGTCGCCCTCGGATTTAGCAGACATGTCGTCACTGTTTCGGTCATAACTTTCTCATACGACATCGAAACGGGCCATTCTTGGATGCGTTGGAAAGGGGACGACGACGCCGTCGTTTTGGATCTGGTCCCAGCTCTAGAAGGTTCGTGGATCATTCTGTGTGACCACGGCAAGGTGCTGCGTCACCTATTTGGGCCAACTTGGCCATGTATCGTGTCCGGCCTTAAGCCCAAGTTGTGGGCGCCCAACCCCGGGCCGTCCCCAACCCTAGGTCGAGTCTTAGACTATAAACACAGCCGCCGCCGCTGCTACACAATTGGGTTTTTGTTTAGAGTTTAGTTTTCCATCGAGAAACTGAATCGTTCATTGTAACTGTGGTGACAAATCCTTTTACAGTGATCCAGGGCCCCCGTTCTTGATCTCCTCCACTGTGTCGATTAGTCCTTTGGAACCGAGTTCTTGAACCCTCTATTGATATTCGCGTCATTCATATTTGCAATTTCAGATTGCGTGTTTTACCTTCTTGCTTGTGCTCTTTGATTCGCTTGCAGGAAAAGCCTTCTTGGCGAGGTCAATCAAGTTGTGCTTAGTTGATAACCAACGGAGCAGTGATGTAACGGTTGCAGGGTTTGAATCGCGTCTGATTTGAAGCCGGATCGCCAACGTCGAGATCTCCACAAATCGAACTTACCGGCTACCTCTCGGAAGATCGGGCCTGTACTCATCAATTGGTATCAGATATTTCAGGTTTACCGCGAGGTATAATCTCGTTTGCCTTAGATTCATATTTGTTCATTACCTAGAGTCCACAAAAAGCCCAAAAATATTTCAATTTCCGCTGTCCTATCGCCCTTTGTGCCTTTGCAATTTCGTTTCAGATTTGTGTTGTTGAGTTTGTGTCCGTGGTCGAGTCTTGTTGCTGGTTTAGGATTGTGTTCGTGGTCATAGTTCAATCGCCCGTTGCTGTGATTTTTGTTTTCCGCCGCTATCCCATCCACCGTTCCCAAACAACAAGTCGAAGCCACCACATTACTCGACTTGCCCCACTAGCTGCCTTGTGTAACTTCTCGCCGCCGCGCAAACCCTAGATAGGTTGCCAGCCGCTCTTATTTTGCCTGCATCGCAGCCCTCCTTACATCATCAGGCGAATACCTACTGCTGTTAGTTACAGTGACGATCCTATGATCGGTGTTAGAGTTTAGGGACGCTTTGCCCTAACTACCGCCGCCGTGTTGTGCCTCCCGAAAAACATACCTTGAGATACCTTCGGTAAAACAGGCATAACTTTTCGCTCGTTTATCTGAAAAATCTAAAATATTTACAGCAGCTTCTTGACACCATTTGGAGCTGACCCAAACTTGGCCCCGCCCTGTTTGGTTTCATCAGAATTGCCAAAAAAATTCGAGAAAATATAGAAAAAAAATTGTCAAAGTTTTTGCACGCTTTTCAGAGAACGTGCTAAATTTCTGTAGACCACATCCCACCTCAGTTGTAGGTGCCAATTTTTGTGGTTGCATCTTTTGTGATCCTTGTTCAGAGAAAAGTATATAAAAAATAGTGAAAAAAATAAAAAAAGTTTGTTTCCTACTAGTGCCTTTTGGAAAAATCCGGGAAAAAATTCAGGAAAAAAGGTGAAATCCGGGCTATTTGCTTGTTCTGTGAGTTCTTTCGATCGTCCTTTGTTTTCAACTTGTTGCGCTACATCTCGACACGTCTTAGCCAGCACCTGTGATTTGTACTTTGGATCTGGATTGAACAATCGTTACTCTGCACTCGTTAATTGCTAATCCTTGCTGTCATATTGTGTGCCTACCCATAGCTCCACATATTCTTCTGTCAGCACAGGTTCATCTTGCAACTGTTACCCATGCTCAACAACAGATTGCTTTGCCACTTTGGTTTTGCTCCTGTTTGGCGTTGGTAAGAATACAGGCAAGACGGTGGTAAGCCGCTTGTGATTTTGCATTCCACTTTCACCACCATCACCACCACCACCACTTGTTTCCATTTAGTTGATAGGGATAATACTTTGGTGTTGTCTTTTTCTATCTTCTAACCATGGCAGGAACTCCGACGGACTTCAATGAGTGCGTGTCCAAGGGCGAGCTTACAACGTTCATGACTGAACAACACAATCTTATGACTGAGCTGACGCGCAACGTGAACAATCTGGTCACCCGCATTGAATAGCTAGAGCAACGCCCTCCACCTTATCGTGCTGATGATGAAGATACGGATGCTTTTGGTGATGAAGATGCGTATGTTGACGGTGGTGCCCGTCGCCGCCTCAACTTCAATCGTCGCGGTATGGAAGGTAATAATCATGGTAATAATGATCCTTTTGCTAAAATTAAATTTAGTCTACCTCCTTTTGCTGGTAATGTTGATCTAGAGGCATATTTAGATTGGGAGCTTGTTGTTCAACAAAAATTTGATTCTCATAATGTTCCTGCTGAGCATAGAGTTAGACTTGCTACTAGTGAGTTTACTAATTTTGCTTTGTTCTGGTGGAGTGATCTTTGCAATGCCAATAATGCTGCTGCTGTGCCTCAAACTTGGAATGTTTTAAAGCAACGTATGAAATCTCGTTTTGTTCCTCCTTATTACCAATGTGATTTACGTTTGAAACTACAAACTTTAAAACAAGGTGATAAAGGAGTAGAAGCATACTATCAAGAATTGCTTATTGGTTTAGCACGCTGTGGTATAAATGAAGATGATCATGATGCTAGTGCTAGATTTTTTGGTGGTTTAAACCATGATATACAGAACATACTTGATTACAAAGAATGGCGCAATTTTTTCCCAATTGTATCATCTTGCTATTAAGACAGAACGAGAAGTACAGGGACACAAACAACACCAGCCTTTCAGGTCTAACAATGGGAGGAATTTTCAGCAGCGTTCCGAGCCGGAGACGCCCAAGCTTCCTGTTGCACCACAGCCATCTACACCTCCATTTTCTTCTGGGGTAAGTAAATTGTCTAATGTGCAGTTTCCACAGCTGAAGAAAGGTGCCACTCCTTGTGCTTCTACTAGCTCCTCCTCGTCCAGCTCTAAAATCATTTGCCACCGATGCAAAGGCATGGGACATGTCATGAAGGATTGCCCTAGTCGTCGCGCTTTCATTGCTACCGAGGATGGATATGTAAGTGCTAGTGATGTTGAAGATGATTTAGCCCTTGCTGCTAACATTGATGCAGATCCCACTGAGGGCGATCAAGACAAGGAGGCCATTACCATTGACTCTGTGGCTGCTGCCACGGACTACCCTAGCCTTCTTGTGCAGCGTGTGTTGAGTACACGTGTGGGACATGAAGAAGAGATGAAGATCCAACGCCACGATTTGTTCCACATGTATCTCATTGTGCAGGGTTGTCGTGTTCTCACTATCATTGATAGCGGGAGTTGCAACAACTTGGTGAGTTCAGATTTGGTTGACAAGCTTGGCTTGACCACACGACAACATTTGTATCCATATAAACTTCAATGGTTCAATAATAGTGGTAAGACTAAGGTAACTAAATCAGCACGCATTAGCTTTTTCACAGGCTCTTATCATGATACTACTGATTTTGATGTTGTCCCTATGCAAGCTTGTTCCATTTTGTTAGGTCGCCCATGGGAATTTGATAATGATGCTTTACACCATGGTAGAACTAATACATACACTATCATACATAAGGACAAGAAAATTACATTGCTGCCTTTGTCTCCTACGGATATTATTAAACATGCTAATGAGATTAAAAATAAACCTCCAACAGACATTGCTAAAAATAATGGGATTAAGTTAAAAGGAGGTGCTTTTCTTGCTACAACTTCTGCTACTGCTGAGTTATGTGATAATCCTGATGCACCATATTATACTATGTTTTGTCAACCTTTTATGTCTGGTGCATTGCCTGCTGTCACTAACCTTTTGCAGGAGTTCGCTGATGATGGGATGGAGTCGAGGACGACTCCAATTCTAGAAGGAGGGGATGATGAGGACATCGCCAAGATGGAGTCGAGGACGACTCCAATTCGAGAAGGGGAGGATGATGAGGACATCACCACGCTGGACACACCGACGCCATGGTCTTCCCCAAGTTGCAATTCGTTCCCAACTTAGCTGCCACGTCGCCCTCGGATTCAGCAGACACGTCGTCACTGTTTCGGTCATAACTTTCTCATACGACATCGAAACATGCCGTTCTTGGATGCGTTGGAAAGGGGACGACGACGCCGTCGTTTTGGATCTGGTCCCAGCTCCAGAATGTCCGTGGATCATTCTGTGTGACCACGGCAAGGTGCTGCATCACCTATTTGGGCCAACTTGGCCATGTATCGTGTCGGGCCTTAAGCCCAAGTTGTGGGCGCCCAACCCCTAGCCGTCCCCAACCCTAGGTCAAGTCTTAGACTATAAACACAGCCGCCGCCACTGCTACACAATTGGGTTTTTGTTTAGAGTTTAGTTTTCCATCGAGAAACTGAATCGTTCATTGTAACTGTGGTGACAAATCCTTTTACAGTGATCCAGGGCCCCCGTTCTTGATCTCCTCCACTATGTCGATGAGTCCTTTGGAACCGAGTTCTTGAACCCTCTATTGATATTCGCGTCATTCATATTTGCAATTTCAGATTGCGTGTTTTACCTTCTTGCTTGTGCTCTTCGATTCGCTTGCAGGAAAAGCCTTCTTGGCGAGGTCAATCAAGTTGTGCTTGGTTGATAACCAACGGAGCAGTGGTGTAACGGTTGCAGGGTTCGAATTGTGTCTGATTTGAAGCCAGATCACCAACATTGAGATCTCCACAAATCGAACTTACCAGCTACTTCTTGGAAGATCGGGCCTGTACTCATCTTATAATCATTGTTTGCATCCGAAGATCCCCGTCCCATTACATCCTCCCCCGGTGGATGGTGCGGTGCGGTGCGTCAGGGCGCCGAGCCATGACTCTATGGGGAGTAGATGGGGAAATGACTATATGCCTGTCACTGTAGATGATGTGAGTTCTTCCTTGGATTATAGCGTTTGTCATATGCCTGTGTTAGTATCCACGCCCGAGGGCTGATGGCGACGCCTACAACACTGTGGGACAAAAGTTAGTGCCTACAACACTATTCAAGCACTGTTAGGTCAGAAAGGGCTTAAAGCGCCCGTCCCATTGTATCCTGATGGTACCTTCCTGCAGGCGTGCAAGGCATGGTCCTCGGTACTATGGTTGACTTGAATGTCCTATCGTACCCTGTGTTTGTTAGCATGAAGGAGCAGGGTGTAATCATCGAGCGAGGCGAAGCCAGCCCTCAGTCATCGGGTGAGGCGGAGCCCACCCTTGGACGCCGGGTGGGTCAGAACTAGCCCTTAGACATCGGGCGGGGCGGAGCCAGCCCTCAGCCATCGGGTGGGGTGGAGCCAGCCCTCAGAGGTCGAGTGAGGCGGAGCCCACCCTCAGACGTCGGGCGAGGCGGAGTCTAGCCCTCGGGGGTCGGGTAAGGCGGAACCAATCTTCCGTCATTCAGGCAAGAAGCATAGTAGCGTTCTTGTCTGACCGGAAGCATCAACGCTCGATGGTTATTAGTTCCACCTCATTAGGTACCTTGGTATTAGGTCCCTGACAGTAGCCCCGGAGCCTTCGGATGATTCGGATAGAATGCCCAAGGGGTATTTTGACTTGCCAAAGGGTGCGCACGAGCGCACCCGATGGGTGTAGCCCCCGAGCCCCTAGGTGATTCGGATAGAATCGCTCGGGGGTAATTTCAGAAACTTCGCGGGTAAGGCTGTGAGATTTGGTTTTTGTCAGCTGGATAGTTTTAAGGGAACCCTGGTATCCCATTCGTAAGGATCTCATCCAAGGTCAGCCTAGCAGGGACTCAATTGTGGATCGAGGCTCCCCTGATCCTCGTGTACCTGAGTCCTGGTCGCTTATGGGCCCATCCCTTGTTGGGGCGACCATCGAGACTGTTGGGCCGACCCTTGGACTCCTGGGCCTAGGTGGGCTAGAGAAGAAGCTTTTTGACTCGTATCCCCTCTGTGTGAAAAGAGTTCGGTCCGCTCAGGAAGGCGAACCATCCGATGCGATTCTGGTGGGAAGAAATAGGGATTACGGGCGCGTATCCCATGACATGACGCGGCGGTGTGTCGTGGTAGGTTTGGAGATCAAGGCGGATGGTTGCCCTTCTCGCATCCATCACCCCTATAAAACCACAAGGTTTGCCCCTAGGGTTCCATACTTCGCCTCCTTTCCTTCGCATCTACAGTCTGCCGCCAATCGCCTAGGCCTCCCGTACCCGTATTGCTACTGTCATCCAGCTTGCTTCCATATCACAGCCATCGTTGAGCTCACATCCACCCCCTTTCTTGTCGTTTCAATGGAGCCATGGTGCAGATCCAACATTACCCCTCAGCACCTGGAGGGCCTCGTCCACTGTGGCCTCCTTCGCCCATTGACCACCGTCGAGGAGCGGCGGCTGCCTGGTGATGAGGACAAGCTGTCGCCGCTCGAAGGGTATGTCGTGTCCTTTGCTCTCTTCCACAAGCGGGGATTCACCATACTTGCTCATAAGTTCCTTCGTGGGCTACTCGAGTACTACCAGGTGGAGCTGTAGTACCTTAATGCCAATGGGATCCAACATATTACGGCGTTCGTCGCCATGTGCGAGGGATTCCTAGCGATTAGTCCCCACTTCAATTTGTGGCGGCATTTCTTTGTTGTCAACCTATCAAAGAAGCGGGTTGGGAAGTAGGAGCTGAGCATGCTAATGGGATGTGCCAGTATTCACCTGCACAACAACCAGGTGAATGACTACCCATTGATGCGTCTGTCGACCTCCAATAAGGGGTGGCATTCGCAGTGGTTTTATGTCAAGAACAATGTGGCCGCCCCCTTGTCGTCGTACTCCGGGCACCTCATCGAAGAGACCCCAGGGTCATGGAAGTGGGGTGTCCCAGACAAGGACAAGAAAAGGATCAAGGACCATCTTGTCTCCCTCCAAATTCTGAAGGAGGGGGTGTTAAGGGATCGGGGATCATCGGCTCCTACCACACGCGGAGGGTGGCACCGCTAATGAGCCATGCGCTCCCCCTGTACATGATGGTGCTCGGGACGTCGCCTGAAGGGATGGTGCTCGCCGATGAAGCACTCCCCCCCCCATTGAAGTGGCACAGCGGATCAAGGAGGTGATGGAGCCTTAGAAGGACACCGCCGGCGTTGTCCTTGACTTCATATATCTGGTGCCGGGACATCCTCCAATGCGGTCGGAACCGGGGTTCATTGATTTCGTAAGTCCCCTTTCTCGTGCCTTTTCTTTACTTTAATTTTTGACCCTATGACGCTGACCTCGGGATAGCAGGACCAGCCAAAGAGACTTGTCCTTAGGGATAGCCTAGATCTACGAGGGTCAGACAAAGGAGGACATGGCCAGAGGGTCCTCGGGTGCCGTGGCAGTGGCGGAGAGGACCAGCGGGGGGTCACCCTCGGCCCTGATTTCTAGGGGCAGCTGCTCGCTCACGCGGGGTGAGCCGCTGCTCTAGTGGATGGCTCCTCAAGACCCAACGATGACTCTCTTCTCGCTCGACGATGCTACCGAGAGCATGGAGCGGGAGAGTCTCGACATTGGGTTCTCAGCTATGATGGATGCCTTGAGCTAGGCCAGGGGCATCCTACGTGACATCATCATTCCTAATGGCCAGGCATCCGCTTGATCTTCTCCCTTGCTTTCTTCTTTCTCCACGTGTTTTTGTATTTTCATATTTTTTATACCGGTCTTCTTTTCAGTCCCTCATTGCTCGTAGCTGGGACAAATCCTGGTTCCTCTGCAAGCAAAAGGTGGAATGGGACCGCCTCGCTGAGGAGGCCCGACTTTGAGGAGATGTGGGAGTGTACCTTTGTAACACCCCGGTGTTTATCATCAGATAAGCAATGGGTTTGAGCTCAAACATGACACGTCAAGTGGTAATCAAGGTGTCAAGATCAAATCTACATAATGGAGCTCCAACTTAAACTTGGGCCACGCACAATTGCTTACATATGGACCCTTGTTAAGGTTATGCAAGAGTAATGCTAAACATGCTTCTTCCATGTACATTACATCCACATGCATCCATCTAGACCCGTGGAAAAGTTTCATGAAGTTTGGAATCAAAAAGTCACATGAAATGATAAGTCATATCTTTGCATGAATTGCTTTATCAAGTGGATGGAAACCTATGAAGCCAACCAAACCTTGGTACCTTGCTCAAACAACTCTACTTGCACTCATGAACAAAAGTTATGAAGGGTTCATGTTGACCAGGTGGCCAGAAAATGCTCCAATAGATTAAAAAGGGTGATTTAAGCTTTATAGTGATGCTACTTTGATTTGGTTTGAACTGCAGCTTAGAGTGTTTGCATGGCAGTGGAACCTAAATAAAAGTTGGAGTCCATGTTATTTACAACAAACTTTATGTTTGGACCAAGAGCTAGATCAGCGTGTAAGCAAGTCAAACAGAGGCTCAAAGTTGCAATCCGCTGCTGTTTTTGGACTTCGCAAATTTGGCTAAGTGTTGGAGCTGATTTCAGTTTCATGTACCCATATTTGGTGAATTTTAGTTTGCAAACCATTTTGAATCTGGCCAAACTCCTTTAATAAAAGTTGGAGTACTCTTGTATCTGTACACAACGGTGTAATCGGTGGAACAAATCATCTATCGGTTTAGGAGATACGATGGGAGAAAATTGGAGCTTCAGTCGCATTTTTGAGGTGGTATTTCAATCCTTCAGACTTTGAAATCGAACCAGCGGGGGAAATGCCGTGGCCGACCGACTTCGGGCACCGCAGGCCGTGTGGCTCGTCTGTGCTGGCCTCCCTTGTTGCATGAGCGCCACCTCGCCTCGCTCTCCTCGTCTTGGACAGCAGAGCATCCTCCCTCCTGCTCTCTCCATTTTTCCTCCTCCGCTCTGCTGCCAGGGACATGGCGGGCGCACCCATGGCTGCCGCAGCAAGGCCCTGCCCCATCCACTCTCGCTGCTCGTCACCTCCAACCCTCTGAGCACCCAGTTCCATGCCCTCCTCGTGCCGTCCCTTAGCCAGCCTAGCCGGAAAAGTATCGCTGCTGAGGCTATGCCCGTCAGCCGCCGTGTCCTGCCACTGCCGAGCTGCTGCTGGCTGCAGCCGGCCAAGGCCTGAGCCAAGAGTGGCCACGGCTGGCCACGGCCTGAGTCAGCCATCCCTTTCCTCGTCACTGCCGGCCGTCAGCTGCCCGGAGCCCGACCTCCCCGGCGCCTCTTCCCTGCTCTGCTCCATTGCTGTGATGTATAGAGAGAGCCAAGGGGCTGCGTGCAACAATTAGAAGAAAGGGGAGGGCCTAAGTGCATAACCACTGACTCATGTGAATAGTGCCGTAAGGACTGGTTTGTAATTATTTTGCAGGAACTTTGGAAATTCATAGTAAATCGTAGAAAATTCGTAAAATAGTAAATGTGGACTTTTTGGAATCCTTGTGAAATTCTCTATGCACTAGATCTATAATATTACATGTTTTACTTTAAAGTTTTAGCTGTAAAAATATATTTATGCAGCTAGGTTTGTAATGCTAGTAGTATTTGTCTTTTTCATAACGGTAGATCTAGGGCTCCAATTGAAGTGAAATTTTTGTGGCATGCTACTCATGTGATAGTTGATATGTGGTCAAAATTTCATGAGTATTGGATGAAGTATGAGTGAGTTATTGGTTTATCTTGCTCTCACATGATTTCTTGCTTTAGCGACTTGTCTTTTTCATAGAGGTTGCTATACATATTCAAATGGAGTGAAATTGGTACAGTAGACTATTGAGAGGATATGTGAGCCACTGTAATTTTTGTATAATTTATTATATACTTTTGGTATATGTTCATTAAGTCACCTTGTTATCTAAAATAAATTAAGAAATGCATTAAAAGAATTTATTTGGTCATGGACACTAGGTGTTCTGATGTTATTTAGTCATGTGTGAAATGTTGGTAAAGTTGGTTTTGCCCAATTATGAATTTGCAACATAAGTTAATAATTATTTTCTTGCCGATGTGGTTTATGGACAGATCTGGGAACTTAGCAAAGTTCTTCATGATAATGTGCTTTGTTGTGAAACTTGTTTATACAAAAGTTGTAGATAATTCATGTATCTAGCTGCTGTTAAAATTTGGTGCCATTTGGCCAAGTAGTTTAAGAGTTACAGTTGTTTAAAGTTGGGTTATACAATTGATTGCTCTCTGTCTTGTTTAGACCAGTTTCTGTAAAGGTATAATTTTGATCTACTTAACTTGTGAATCATGCTATGATGGTTATAGATGAAATGTAGATAATTTCATAAGCTTTCCAAAATGTCTTCTTGCAAGTCATTTGGATTTGTATAACTCCAGTTATAGCTAAACCTTGTAGCTGCTGTTTGCATGTCCAGAAATTGGTAGATTCCAATTATAGTGTTTGCTTGTATATTGTTAAGTGTGACTTATGCCTTGAATGATGACTGAGTTAGAGCACCTGAGATCTTGGGAAACTTGTGTCATGGTTGGTGTTGTTGTCTTCTTTGCCATCTTAGCATGATAGATTGTGTGATGTTTAAGTTAAGCATCGCAAAGTACTTAAGTGTGTTAGTGTAAACTATGCTTGTCTTGCTTGCTATTTTGTGATGCGTCTCATGGTACTATTCTTCATATTTATGCACTTGCATATTGCATCTCATCTAGGTACGCTAGATGCACCATGTGAAGGATGAGATGTTGGAGCCAAACCCAAAGACGGTGTTTGATGGATCTGTCCCGAAGATGGAAGGACTAAGCGAGTGCTAGGATCTGAGATGTCACCAGGACGGTGCAACCTAACTGAACTGACTTGTGTCGGATCCCAGGCAAGCCCCGGAGCATTATAAGTCTCCTAATTTATAAAAGCAATTCTTTCTATATATGAGTTATATATTGTTGCATTAAGTTGTAGGAGTTGATTGAAACCGTTGATGCATTTATTACTATCCTTGCCTACCTTATTACCTTTTTACCCTATTAGGTCAGGATTGAATAACTGCTTAGCCTTGCTTAGACCGGTAGCGATCGGTGATATCCGGTCACCTACATTTATAGGTGGTTACTGGAAGAATTTAGCTATGGAAAGAATGATATCCTGGAATTAACCATGTGTGATGGATAATTGGAGACCGGACGGAAAAAGTTGGAGGCAACCAGACAGGGTTCTGGGGTGCTGTTAGTTTCCGTCTGTGTCGATTAAGGACCGACCGTTGTTGGGCCTCGAGTCATGTTGAACGCATGCCTTACATTTAGCTGGCCGGATAAAGTACCTTCCGACCGCGAAGCTGGGAGATTTTTCGGGCCGAGTAGATTGCTCGCAGCGCACTGTGCCAGAGCAGGTGTGGTAGGACACGGGGGCGAGATGATAAGACCAAAGTGCAGTCGGTTAGCCCCCGGGTACATGTGGTTCCTGGCAAACTCGAGATTCCTAGAAAGTTGACTCGGTGATCAATATCTCACTTTAGCGGGTGAGTGAGGTTTGTGTAAAGAATAAATCACCAGCTGGTTAGGAATCGATTCGAATCGCCATCGCTCCTGGATAGTGAGCACTTGACTCGAGTTACTGCATCGTAGTAATTATTATGGAACAATGATGGTTATCTGGATGGTATGGGATATGCTAAATCTAAATTGGTAACTGGATGTTATTGGTTAATCAAGTGATTGCTATAGTACAGGTGCTTACCTAGATGGATAGGTCATAATAAAGATGATGCAAAGTACTTAAAATGGTTTCTTCATGATAGCTTATGCTTTTCGCAAACAAGTCAGCTAGCCCACTAAAGAAAGCCTTGCATGATTCTTGGTGTCATTTGTTTTGGTTTCCGACGGGTAAGTCTGGCTGAGTACATTCGAGTACTCAGGGTTTATCCCACCTTGTTGCAGGTGATGTTCTCAACCTGTTGATGATGGTGGCTAACCACCGGTGGGCTCGGTGATTCTATACTTACTTCTCATCTATATGCTTTTGTCGGATGATGTCACTATGCTAGCCATATATTTGGAACTTATATTAATGTAATCATTTGAAAGCTATGTTGTTTTCACTAATCAGTTTTGAAACCCAAACTTGTACTATTATTTGTTAACCCCTTTGTAATATTATTTCCGCTGCAACTCGATGTATGTGATGTGTATTTGCTTAATCACGCGATCTTGGTTGTGATGTTGATTTACCGAGGTCTTTCGGGACACTCGGCGGACTACCGGGTTTATATGAGTGAAAGTATGGGTGTGTCAACGTGTTAGCGGGGACAACCGTACTTGATCTTGTATAAATTGGGCGGTTCTATCACAGCTGGTATCAGAGCGAGATTAAGCATAATAATGTCAGGTACATAGTTTGAAAAGTCAAGTTTTGGTTTTAAAAAGTCTATTTTAACTAAAACTTTAGCTACAGGCAAATTTGTCAAAACTTATTTGTAAAACTATGCTAGCGACATCTTCCTTTATGCCCAGTTAAGGACTATTAGGTGGCTATCTAAGTACTAACTTTAAGGGATGTACTTTATTGCAATTTTTCTTTCGTCGTCCATACGGCGTGCTATTGTATGGATGCCATTCGCTTGAATGGTAATGTATGGATCAATTGCCTCTACGTCCAGGTAAGTGTGAGTTGTGAGAGTATGACCGTCCAACTGTCGGTCTAGGGGAGAGTTAGCTGTGGTTACTGGAATATTTACATGTTACACACATGTATATATGAAGGTACTTAATTGCGGGTATATTTATCGGGTAGTTATGGATATCAAAGTATATACATCTGGGGATGTATATATGGAGAGTATCTTAGTTTACTGTTTTCATTATGCGCTTATTTATCTCTTGTGGGGATGGGCTGCAATGAATTTGCCTGCAGGTATGCTAACCACGAATGCGTAGATGGAATATAGCTGACGACTAGCTATATATCGAGAGAGTATGTGTCATGCCACCGACATAGAACGTGATTGCCACCTTAGGCTGGCAATTTCGTGAGGACGAATAGGACGAGCATGCATCATGATTGTGCTTGTGCATAAATATGCTTCCCTCACCTTGTTCTAATGCAAAGTAACTTGTGATCAATGTGATGTCACTATTTTCCCTATGTGAGGCTAGCCAAAATGCCTTGTCCCATGCTGCTTGAATAGCTATGCTTGAAGTTAGTGGGTGATTAGCTTTGCCTTGTATGTTTGCTTCCATAGGAAACAAAAAGATAACGATACCTTACTACCGCATTCACATGTTTATATGTAGTGGTGTTACTGTAGGTGCCTGCTTGTTGTGTGCGAGCTTCGTGTTTAGTATTAGTCGACCTTAGCTAATTGGTTTGAGTGTTTCGAAATGCTCGCTTAAGAACATGATATATGTGTGGATGCTCGTTATCTAGGTAGTGCCGCAGTTGTCACCCTTTTGTCCTCAGTAAGCATATGAGTGTGGAAGAGCGCTATCCTGGAGCAGCATCCAAGTTTTGATAATCTCATGGTTGTCGTCTCCAATTAAGTTCTCTCTTAGGAACCTAAGCCTGTACATGTGGTTGCTAGCCTTGAACGTTGCGCTACGAAGACCTTTATCCATGCCTTTGCTTGACCTTAGGCCCAAGCTTAATTCCCTAGAATGCTTGCATGTGTCGTGGTTGTCCCGCTCCTATGTGGGAGGACCTTGCTCAAAAATTCTTGTCGGACTTCATTGCTCCTTCTCCTACAGATGATCTAGTGCAACGCTAATTGCTATCTACCCTGGCTTTGGAACTTTTCCTTGTAGATCATGTCATTGCTTTATCAACTCAATCCCTAGTCAGTGCATTGGCTATGTCCCTTGATCTCATGTTGCTGCTTGACAAGACCAAATCTCATGTTAATCTTTATTTGATAATCACTTTGGTGGACCCAAGGCGTATCTAGAAATTAAGCAAGAGTCTCCTGCTTAGTTGCCTTCAGCAATTAGGCTATGTTCTTTTGCGCTGTGTTTTGACCTTCTGATCGCCTCCTTGTTGATTCCTAACCTTGTGACTATCCTTGTTTGCTATCCCTCCTTTGCATAGTGCTTGTTCTTATGACCCAATCTGTGCAACTTGAAAAAAAAATCACTTTGGGTGTGTGATCAGTAATGGTGTTATGAGTAGCAACTACGGTGCCACGACGGAACCTAGGGCCTCCTTGTGGCCGGCCGGCACATGGTTGTGCTACTAGGTGCGCGCAGGTATCGAGGTTTCTAGTCATGATCCATTGCAGAACTGCACCAATGTGTTATTTTCACGTGAGCTCTTCCTTGGTTATCTCTCTATATCTTATCGAAGATCCATATATCAGACCAAAAGTAGTAGAGCTTACATTTGAAGTCAAAAAAAGGATACCCTTTGAAGAACTGGTCACTGACATAAACATTAACAGACTACAAGAGGTGGTAGACAAGTGACTCCACTTGGTTGTCCCAGTATTGACGTCCGTCACCTAGTGAACAACTTATGTCATCATTGTTGGATCAGAAACGCACACAACACTTATTGTTGGATAAGTTGTTAGTCAGTTAAGAATCGAATGTCACATTATGATTATTATGTGCCTACTGATCGCATGGTCGAGATCAACAATCTCTAGTGTGACCCCTTTTCTGCTGACTTCAATGGCGACCATCGGTTTATACTTCGACCACAATTCCTATTGTCAAGAGTGAAGATTTGGAACCTTTTTGGGTGTTTAGAGACAACTGATTAGTTACCCATAGGAAGGTTAATCTCTAGCTAGGTAACAACTTTTGGTAACTACGAAGGCCAGATCTCACAGAATAATGCTAAGCAAAGAAACAGCAAAACCGGTTATCTTCAAGCCGACGATTAGTGACTCAAACAAAATCGGATTGACAACAAACTTGGTGATCTGATTCCTTGCTTAGGACCCTTCAATGTCTTAAGTTGGTTTGAGTATTGGTTGAGTAAAACATCGGATTTGAGAGATATCTTGTTGGCTCGGTTTGCTGCCATTTCAGAACATAGCAGTTTTGGTAGATGAATTGTTTGGATGGTCAAATGGTGTTCGGTTGAGTTGAATTTTGGTGAGTAGTTAGAAGACCCATGGATCTACATGCCCACCAAAATTTGTGCATATTGGAGCAGTAGTTTGTGAGATATTAATAGAAAACAAAAGGGTACAAAATCTGCAATTTCGCTGTGACCGCGATCATCCTTTGCATTGGACGGTTGTGTTTGTAATTCATACCAAGAAATTACAAATTGTAGGTGTATTGCTGTTAGACAACCCTCCATACCCTTGAGAAGATTAATTGCACCCCTATGTGCCTTGCTTTTGCCCTCTTAGATCAGCAATGTATGAGCAGTCAAGGTGTTCTAGAAGTCAAATTGTGCCCTTGCAATTGAAAGCAATTGAAAAGGTGTCAAACCGCAGATTTTTGGATTATGGTTTTTGAGATATTGATTGGCCTTAGAATGGAAGCCTCGACGACAAATGTAGTAAGAAAGCTGGTTTTGCTACGATGCAAGTCAACCCAACTTGCTGTGCAACTGCACCACGAAGGCAAATTGTACTCAACCTGCTTGGTAGTGAACTAGTCCCTAGTTTTGTGATTACTTGCAACTTGTATTGTCCTCCAAGCCTCGCTAACATCCTTCTGCGTCAATGGTTCTCCAATGCTGACATGCCTTTGGTACCTTATATGTGTTTTTACCCAAGAGGTTGCATCAGATTCAACCCAGATCACTGTTGCAACTTGGATACGAAGGCTCCCTAAGGAATGATCATCGAGAACGTTGAGCCGACAGAGTCAGCTACTATGTTTACCACTCACTCAGCAGACTTAGACCATACAATATTGTTATCAAAGAAAGAGCACTGCGCACATGGAACATTATGTAGCTTTCCATCAGTTGACATATGAGTGAGTGCACCGCTACAACCAGTTTGGATATTGATTAACTAGCTTCTCATACCCTCAAAGGATGTTTACCCTGTCTATGATCACCTCCTTTATGAGAAGTTGTGCTCAAGCCACTTTAGTAGAGAACTGCTTTTCAAACCTTGAGAGCAAATATAACACCGTTGTAAGGAATATCCGTCAACCGACTGCAATCTAGTGCAAAGTCCATAAGTTCTGTGCTATATCCACTAGGGAAGTAAATGTTATAGGTATTTGGTCTACGCTTGAATCACTCTTCGTACATCGAGGACGAAGTACGTAGGACAGTGCTATCTTGGATTCCTTCCAATGTAACAATGCTTTATGGACGCCAATGAAAGAAATTCTTCAGACAACAACTTACGATGAAGAGCAAGTATCAGAAAGTGTCGTGACCAAATTAGCCTCTCTGATACTCTGAAGTTAAGTGGCCTAATGCTATCACTGATGTTGAAAACTGGATGACATGTTTCTCTTCCCTTAAAAGTCTTTCGCACCGAATCTCGGGACGTGATTCCTTTAAGGGGGGAGGGCTGTAACACCCCGGTGTTTATCATCAGATAAGCAATGGGTTTGAGCTCAAACATGACACGTCAAGTGGTAATCAAGGTGTCAAGATCAAATCTACATAATGGAGCTCCAACTTAAACTTGGGCCACGCACAATTGCTTACATATGGACCCTTGTTAAGGTTATGCAAGAGTAATGCTAAACATGCTTCTTCCATGTACATTACATCCACATGCATCCATCTAGACCCGTGGAAAAGTTTCATGAAGTTTGGAATCAAAAAGTCACATGAAATGATAAGTCATATCTTTGCATGAATTGCTTTATCAAGTGGATGGAAACCTATGAAGCCAACCAAACCTTGGTACCTTGCTCAAACAACTCTACTTGCACTCATGAACAAAAGTTATGAAGGGTTCATGTTGACCAGGTGGCCAGAAAATGCTCCAATAGATTAAAAAGGGTGATTTAAGCTTTATAGTGATGCTACTTTGATTTGGTTTGAACTGCAGCTTAGAGTGTTTGCATGGCAGTGGAACCTAAATAAAAGTTGGAGTCCATGTTATTTACAACAAACTTTATGTTTGGACCAAGAGCTAGATCAGCGTGTAAGCAAGTCAAACAGAGGCTCAAAGTTGCAATCCGCTGCTGTTTTTGGACTTCGCAAATTTGGCTAAGTGTTGGAGCTGATTTCAGTTTCATGTACCCATATTTGGTGAATTTTAGTTTGCAAACCATTTTGAATCTGGCCAAACTCCTTTAATAAAAGTTGGAGTACTCTTGTATCTGTACACAACGGTGTAATCGGTGGAACAAATCATCTATCGGTTTAGGAGATACGATGGGAGAAAATTGAGCTTCAGTCGCATTTTTGAGGTGGTATTTCAATCCTTCAGACTTTGAAATCGAACCAGCGGGGGAAATGCCGTGGCCGACCGACTTCGGGCACCGCAGGCCGTGTGGCTCGTCTGTGCTGGCCTCCCTTGTCGCATGAGCGCCACCTCGCCTCGCTCTCCTCGTCTTGGACAGCAGAGCATCCTCCATCCTCCCTCCTGCTCTCTCCATTTTTCCTCCTCCGCTCTGCTGCCAGGGACATGGCGGGCGCGCCCATGGCTGCCGCAGCAAGGCCCTGCCCCATCCACTCTCGCTGCTCGTCACCTCCAACCCTCTGAGCACCCAGTTCCATGCCCTCCTCGTGCCGTCCCTCAGCCAGCCTAGCCGGAAAAGTATCGCCGCTGAGGCTATGCCCGTCAGCCGCCGTGTCCTGCCGCTGCCGAGCTGCTGCTGGCTGCAGCCGGCCAAGGCCTGAGCCAAGAGTGGCCACGGCTGGCCACGGCCTGAGTCAGCCATCCCTTTCCTCGTCACTGCCGGCCGTCAGCTGCCCGGAGCCCGACCTCCCCGGCGCCTCTTCCCTGCTCTGCTCCATTGCTGTGATGTATAGAGAGAGCCAAGGGGCTGCGTGCAACAATTAGAAGAAAGGGGAGGGCCTAAGTGCATAACCACTGACTCATGTGAATAGTGCCGTAAGGACTGGTTTGTAATTATTTTGCAAGAACTTTGGAAATTCATAGTAAATCGTAGAAAATTCGTAAAATAGTAAATGTGGACTTTTTGGAATCCTTGTGAAATTCTCTATGCACTAGATCTATAATATTACATGTTTTACTGTAAAGTTTTAGCTGTAAAAATATATTTATGCAGCTAGGTTTGTAATGCTAGTAGTATTTGTCTTTTTCATAACGGTAGATCTAGGGCTCCAATTGAAGTGAAATTTTTGTGGCATGCTACTCATGTGATAGTTGATATGTGGTCAAAATTTCATGAGTATTGGATGAAGTATGAGTGAGTTATTGGTTTATCTTGCTCTCACATGATTTCTTGCTTTAGCGACTTGTCTTTTTCATAGAGGTTGCTATACATATTCAAATGGAGTGAAATTGGTACAGTAGACTATTGAGAGGATATGTGAGCCACTGTAATTTTTGTATAATTTATTATATACTTTTGGTATATGTTCATTAAGTCACCTTGTTATCTAAAATAAATTAAGAAATGCATTAAAAGAATTTATTTGGTCATGGACACTAGGTGTTCTGATGTTATTTAGTCATGTGTGAAATGTTGGTAAAGTTGGTTTTGCCCAATTATGAATTTGCAACATAAGTTAATAATTATTTTCTTGCCGATGTGGTTTATGGACAGATCTGGGAACTTAGCAAAGTTCTTCATGATAATGTGCTTTGTTGTGAAACTTGTTTATACAAAAGTTGTAGATAATTCATGTATCTAGCTGCTGTTAAAATTTGGTGCCATTTGGCCAAGTAGTTTAAGAGTTACAGTTGTTTAAAGTTGGGTTATACAATTGATTGCTCTCTGTCTTGTTTAGACCAGTTTCTGTAAAGGTATAATTTTGATCTACTTAACTTGTGAATCATGCTATGATGGTTATAGATGAAATGTAGATAATTTCATAAGCTTTCCAAAATGTCTTCTTGCAAGTCATTTGGATTTGTATAACTCCAGTTATAGCTAAACCTTGTAGCTGCTGTTTGCATGTCCAGAAATTGGTAGATTCCAATTATAGTGTTTGCTTGTATATTGTTAAGTGTGACTTATGCCTTGAATGATGACTGAGTTAGAGCACCTGAGATCTTGGGAAACTTGTGTCATGGTTGGTGTTGTCGTCTTCTTTGCCATCTTAGCATGATAGATTGTGTGATGTTTAAGTTAAGCATCGCAAAGTACTTAAGTGTGTTAGTGTAAACTATGCTTGTCTTGCTTGCTATTTTGTGATGCGTCTCATGGTACTATTCTTCATATTTATGCACTTGCATATTGCATCTCATCTAGGTACGCTAGATGCACCATGTGAAGGATGAGATGTTGGAGCCAAACCCAAAGACGGTGTTTGATGGATCTGTCCCGAAGATGGAAGGACTAAGCGAGTGCTAGGATCTGAGATGTCACCAGGACGGTGCAACCTAACTGAACTGACTTGTGTCGGATCCCAGGCAAGCCCCGGAGCATTATAAGTCTCCTAATTTATAAAAGCAATTCTTTCTATATATGAGTTATATATTGTTGCATTAAGTTGTAGGAGTTGATTGAAACCGTTGATGCATTTATTACTATCCTTGCCTACCTTATTACCTTTTTACCCTATTAGGTCAGGATCGAATAACTGCTTAGCCTTGCTTAGACCGGTAGCGATCGGTGATATCCGGTCACCTACATTTATAGGTGGTTACTGGAAGAATTTAGCTATGGAAAGAATGATATCCTGGAATTAACCATGTGTGATGGATAATTGGAGACCGGACGGAAAAAGTTGGAGGCAACCAGACAGGGTTCTGGGGTGCTGTTAGTTTCCATCTGTGTCGATTAAGGACCGACCGTTGTTGGGCCTCGAGTCATGTTGAACGCATGCCTTACATTTAGCTGGCCGGATAAAGTACCTTCCGACCGCGAAGCTGGGAGATTTTTCGGGCCGAGTAGATTGCTCGCAGCGCACTGTGCCAGAGCAGGTGTGGTAGGACACGGGGGCGAGATGATAAGACCAAAGTGCAGTCGGTCAGCCCCCGGGTACATGTGGTTCCTGGCAAACTCGAGATTCCTAGAAAGTTGACTCGGTGATCAATATCTCACTTTAGCGGGTGAGTGAGGTTTGTGTAAGGAATAAATCACCAGCTGGTTAGGAATCGATTCGAATCGCCATCGCTCCTGGATAGTGAGCACTTGACTCGAGTTACTGCATCGTAGTAATTATTATGGAACAATGATGGTTATCTGGATGGTATGGGATATGCTAAATCTAAATTGGTAACTGGATGTTATTGGTTAATCAAGTGATTGCTATAGTACAGGTGCTTACCTAGATGGATAGGTCATAATAAAGATGATGCAAAGTACTTAAAATGGTTTCTTCATGATAGCTTATGCTTTTCGCAAACAAGTCAGCTAGCCCACTAAAGAAAGCCTTGCATGATTCTTGGTGTCATTTGTTTTGGTTTCCGACGGGTAAGTCTGGCTGAGTACATTCGAGTACTCAGGGTTTATCCCACCTTGTTGCAGGTGATGTTCTCAACCTGTTGATGATGGTGGCTAACCACCGGTGGGCTCGGTGATTCTATACTTACTTCTCATCTATATGCTTTTGTCGGATGATGTCACTATGCTAGCCATATATTTGGAACTTATATTAATGTAATCATTTGAAAGCTATGTTGTTTTCACTAATCAGTTTTGAAACCCAAACTTGTACTATTATTTGTTAACCCCTTTGTAATATTATTTCCGCTGCAACTCGATGTATGTGATGTGTATTTGCTTAATCACGCGATCTTGGTTGTGATGTTGATTTACCGAGGTCTTTCGGGACACTCGGCGGACTATCGGGTTTATATGAGTGAAAGTATGGGTGTGTCAACGTGTTAGCGGGGACAACCATACTTGATCTTGTATAAATTGGGCGGTTCTGTCACAACCTTGCTGCCGCCCAGCAGCAGGAAGCCGAGGCACGTCGGGACGCGGAGGAGATCCATGGAATGTTTGAGGATCTATCGGTGAGGGTGAAGCAAGACGAAGAGGCGTCCACCATGGTCCAAAAGGAGCAGGATGAGCTGCTCCAGAAGGACACCGATGCCAGCCAGCGGGCCATCGAACTCCTGGCGGAGCTAGAGACTAGGCGAGATCTCAAGCTGAAAGCCGAGGATAGGTCCACGGCGCTACAGCAGAGGGTGGATCAGGATGCCGAGGCGATTGCCTGGCTACACAGGGAGTGAGACGAGCTACTCTAGACTACAGAAAGGCTTCGCTCGGAGCATGGCATGGTCCGCAAGGAGCACAACTGGGTCGTCCAAGAGCGCGACGAGGCGTATCATGTGGTCAACTCCCTCTGGGTGGATCTTGGAGTCGCGGTGACCCGAAGGTTGGAGGCCGAGAGCATCTCTGCCAGGCTAGGTAAGGAGCTCGCCGAAGTGCGGGGGATTCTTTAGGCCAAGAGTGATGAGCATGATCTTCTGCACGCCACCATCAAGGTGGTCTTTGATGACCTAGGGGTGGCGTAGCCGGAGGAAACTAGCTCTCTTGCGGCTCGTGCCGCGAGTATCACAGCGCGGGTGGGCTAGCTCGAGGAGGACGCCTTTCACGCCGGGATCACCCAAGCCTTCACTGTTGCCCGCCCTCATTATGATCGGGAGATCAATTTGGAGGTAATGTGCCTTGGCTTCACGCCTGGCTATGAAGACTCTGAGCGAGATGAGATTGAGAAGGCGGTGACTCCCATTGCACGAAACCTAGTGAACAGGCTGAAAGACATGGTTCTCCCTTCGAGGAAGTAGTTAGTTGAATAAGTTTGATAAACATTTACCTGTAATATGTGGACAAGTGTTGGTACTTTCATGTCCAAAAATAGATTCATGATTTCATTTTGCAATTTTGTTTCATTCGTTTGAGCTTACTTTTTCCCCTTTTGCATTTGAAAAAAGGTTTATGCAATCTGATCTTTCTGTTCGTTAAGACTTGTAGGGCCCAAGGTGTTTAGAAGGAAAATTTGATTGTGCTGGTGAGCAAAATTACTGTAGCCGTCTGGGCGTGGGCTTTTTGTAGTCTTACCAATCTGTTCCTCTGAACCTTGCCGCCAGTCTCAACACGAGGAAAAGGTCTGATGTAATGACTGTTTCGAACAAAGAAAGGAGGTATTCATACCTTCATCAGCCCCTGAGTGAGATCCAACCCCTTGCGGTCGCTGGGGCCAGATGTTACTTCAGACCGGAGCGAGGGTAGCAAACTTACTCTTGCATTCGTGTGCACCCCTTAATTAGGATTTTGGCAATCGCTGCGTGACCGTGTGTTTGGTCTCATTGCTGGCCTAACCTTCGTCGAGCCTCCACGAGCGGCGATGGTTCGGGCAAGGGTTGGCTTGTTTGGTGATTGTTGCCCTGTCCATGGTTTCCGCAACTAGAGGGGTTAAGACGACGTCGCTTGCCTCGACGGCTCGAGTAGCGTGCTTTATGAGCTCGCTAACAGGGATGTTCAGACAGAATCCAATCCCGTTGCTTTGTGATAGGGTCGGCAAAGCCCTCGGCTGGCATTCTGTTGCTCCTTGGTCCGCCTTCCAATAGATCCCCCCTCAATGGGGATTCTATGGGCTCGGCTAGAGGCTAGATTGAACTAGAAGATTGAAATAACCCTATCCACCTCAATGCGGGTTGGGCAAAGGCCGCTGAGGCTCATCTACGTTTTCTCCCCTGGCTCTGGTTTGATGCGAGGTGGCCCCAGACCCTTCGTGGGTCAGCCTTCGAACCTCGGTCTCTCGATCCTAGATCGAGTGGCTCAAGCCCTCGAGACCATTAGGATCTGATAGGGGTCGACTATGTTTCACGCGTTACCCCATCCTCAGTTTCCATCACTGGAGGGGCTGAGTTGATGGCACTTGCCTTGATGGCTCAAGTGTCGCGCTCAATGAGCTCGCTAACGGGTATGTTCGTGTGGAATCCAGATCCATCATTCGCTGACGGGGTCGGCAGAGCCCTCATGTGGCATTCTACTATTTCTTAACCCGCCTCCCGGCAGATGCTCGAGCCGTTCGGTAGGCTCAGGTGGCCCGTTGGCCTCTCCTTGACAAAGATTCTAGGGGTTTAGCTCGGGGCTAGAATCGAACGAGAAAGGTCGAGATGTCCCTATCCGCTTTTGAGCAAGGTCAGGCAAGGCCGCTGGGGCTCATCATGGTTTTTCTCCCCTAGCTCTGTTTAACACAAGGCGGCCTTGAGCCCTTTGCGGGCCGGCCTTCGAACCTCGGTTAGTTGCCGCTCATATCGAATGAGGCGGGCGCCGCTATGTGCCGTGACACGAAGTGTTGAGATGCGAAGATCGCATACGCAACGTTTGGATGATGGGATTAATGTGCGATTTAATTGAAACAAAAGCGGGGGTCGGTAACATTACCTCGGTGGTACGAGTGATGAGAAGCTCTTATTGGACATGTCTGTGCAGGTTTCAAGTCTGGCGTTTGTGATGGGGCCGGCGTGACCTGCACGAGCATCATTATTTTCTGTTTCCGTCTCTCGATGGTGATTCGAGCCGTTCAATTGACTTTTAAGCGACCTGACAGTTTCTCCTTGAAGGAGTTTCTGTAGGCGGACCCCTCCGAACCCCTCTAGAGAAGGCAGATATAGGAGCTCAAAGTACGGGGAACTGTGAATTCGATTATGCTGGTGAATGAAAACACTGTAGCCACCGGGGCGTAGGGTCTAGCGGTTCGTCCAGTTCTCACTCAAAGTTCTACACCCACACCCCACATCTCTGTGTTTTTTAAACGTAAGGAGGGGTCAGGCAATGAGGATGTCTAAACCAGTAGACACCCTTAGCAGCCCTCGAGCAATGTTTGTGCCCCTACCGTTGCCGGGGCTAGATGCTCGGTAATGAAATTAACACGCAAAGTAAGTGAACAGAGGTGCTTATCTTTTCAGCGGTCGTTCGTTCATCATTTTACCTGGGTCATCTGATCGACCTAGGAGGCCCGTTGGGCCCCTGGATGGGGTTCCATTGTCATGTCGTTCCATGGTCCTGCCTAGGGAAGCGGAGAGTCGCCTACATGCGGGTATGCCCTGATTCTCGCACTCGGCGGCGCGGTAGTGGTGGGGCATGCCTAGGCAACGTCCTGTTTGACCAGGTGATGTCTTGTTGACCAGAGCGCGTCTCGTCGGTCCAAGCGCATCCCCTCGGATTCCTGCCAGCATTGATTTCCCATCTGCATTGAATAGGGGAAGGAAGAGAGTTTTTCGTCCCAACCTTCTGCCTTTCCTCACCTGCTGCGCCTTTTCCTTAAATAGGGAGGGGGAGGGGAGTTTTCATCCCACTCCTTCGCCTGCTTATGAGCCGCTGCCTCTTCTTCTTCCTTTCCACTGAATGTGTTCGCACGTCGTGGTGGTTCCTATGTGAGAGAGGGTAATGCCAGGGAGAGAAAAACTCATGGATCCGCTCATGAATCCGGAGCGTGATGTCGAGCTAGAGGTTATCCAACATAGATGAGATGGCATCGGCCACCTTTGCCAAGAAGAGGCCGCCTCCACCGAAGGAGGAGGTGGACTAGAGGGTGCTAAGCGTCGTCGGCTTTGTTGTCATTCGTGGTGGCCATTCTTCGGTGAGAAACGCCCCTTGCACAGACGCCATTGTTAGGGTTGCGGCTGATGATGATAGCGTAGTCCTTGGATGTTCCGGTGGAGGTGCCGTTGTTAGGGCTATGGCTGATGATGATGGCGTAGTCCCTAGAAGTTGCAGATGCTGGCGCCCTCGAGGATCCTATGGAGTGGTAGGACGTTGCCGATGGAGAGCTTGGCACGGCGACTATAGTAGTAGTCGTAGAAGGGCTGGTCAGAAACTATAACTATAATCGAATAAGTTTGTGGGGGAGCCCCTGAGTAAACAACCTTCCATATTGATGAATACATCAGTCCTTTTCGTGATGAAATTACTTTGTAAGCAATGAATTTGTGCAAAAAATGAATGAGTTTTCAACTTTCGCTATGGCAAACAGCTTTTCAGCCTTTCTCCCTCTTTTTGTTAAAGAGATTTTGGTGCCTTCCGACCCTTCCCCTAGTTAAGGTCGCAAAAAACTCAATGTGCGGGAGCGCCAACTCTAATCACGCTAGTGAGCAAGGAGGACGTAGCCATGAGGGCGTGGGTTTCCTGTAGTCCTACCAGTTGTACTCAGATTTTGTTTCCGAAATCCTAGCCTTTAGGACTTGCCATGAGAAAAAGGGAGAAAACATAGAGAATGTTTTGCAAAGATAACACAGAGAGTGTTTGCAAGATAAACATACTTATATCAGCCCCTGAGTGAGGTCCGACACCTCGCTCTTTGCAGGGGTCGGAAGTCACTAAAGATTGGGGATTTTTGGAGCTAAAACTGATAAGAAAGAGTATGCGTTTATTTAAGGGTAAAAATGACGTAGCTGCTCAATGTTCTAGGCATTGGTGAAGACCTCATCGTCAATGGTTTTCAACTTGTAGGCGCCCGGCCAGAGTATTTCCATGATGATGTAGGGCCCTTCCCAAGGCGGGGAGAGCTTGTGACGGTCCTTATTGCTCTATATGAGGTGGAGAACCAGGTCCCTGATGTTGAAGGCTCAGTCCCGCACCCGTCAGTTGTGGTACCGACACAGCGCCTGTTGGTACTTGGTCGAACAGAGGAGGGCGATGTCACGGGCTTTGTCTAGCTGGTCCATGGCATCTTTGTGGGATGCCTTGGCTCCTTGTTCGTCGTATGCTCTGATTCTTGGCGCTCTATAGTCGAGGTCCATCGAGAGGACGGCCTCGGAACCATAGACTATGAAGAAAGGTGTGTAGCTGGTGGCCCGATTAGGAGTTGTCCTTAGGCTCCAGAGCACCATAGGGAGCTCGGCAACCCTGCATGTGCCAAACTTGTTCAACCGGTTGAAGATACTGGGCTTAAGGCCCTATAGGAGCATGTCGTTTGCGCGCTTGACCTGCCCGTTCGTTTGGGGGTGTGCGATGGTAGCCCAATCGACTCTGATGTGTTGTTCATTGCAAAAATTGAATGAATTTCTTGCTGGTGAACTACGAGCCATTGTCTATGATGATGGAGTCGATACTCCGAAGCGATGGATGATGTCAAGGAAGAACAGCACAGCCTGCTCGGATTTGATTACGGAGATTGGCCGAGCTTCGATCCATTTTGTGAACTTGTCTATGGTGACAAGCAGGTGGGTGTAGCCCCCAGACGCCTTTTTGAGAGGCCCAACCAGATCAAGCCCCCAGACCACGAAGGGCCACGTGATGGGGATCATCTAGAGTGCCTGTGCCGAGAGGTGAGTTTGTCAAGCGTAGTACTGGCACCCTTCGCAGGTGCGTATGATCTGCTCGGCATCGGCTACTACAGTGGGCCAGTAGAAGCCCTATCGGAATGCATTCCCAACCAAGGTCCTAGGCGTGGCGTGGTGACTGCAGACCCCACCGTGGATGTCACTCAGCAGAAGCTTCCCCTGTTCGGCAGGGATACAGAGCTGCAAGATCCCGGTGTGGCTCCATTTGTAGAGTTCGCCTTCTATAAGAACGAAGGACTTGGTGTAATGGGCGAGCCATCGAGCTTCCATCTTATCCGTTGGTAGCATGTCACGGAGGAGGTAGTTGAGGTATAGTGTTCTCTAGTCGTCCAGAGGGTCAGGATCTATCCCTGGATCCTCTTGAAGCTCCATGACACTGGGGCTGGGCGGAGCCATCGTTTGGTCAGCCCCCGAGGCTGGATCAGATGGGCCATCGTTGGCCTACTCTGACCCTTTGTAGCGCACCAAGGGTTTGTGTTGGTCATTGGCGAAGACGCCCGTCAGCACCGGTTCTCGACCGGACGCTGCTTTTGCGAGTGCGTCGGCCACCTTGTTGAGGCACCTTGGGATGTGATGGAGTTCGAGGCCATTGAATCTGTCCTCTAGCCATCAAACCTCTTGGTAGTATGCAACCTTCTTGGCGTCGTGGCAGCTCGACTCCTTCATGACTTGGTTGACGATCAACTAGGAGTCGCCCCAGATGTCGAGGCATTAGATGCCTAACTCGATGGTGATTTGTAGACCGTTGATGAGTGCTTCATACTCGACCACATTATTTGATGAGGGGAAATGGAGATGAACCATGTACCTCATGTGGACCTCGAGGGGTGATACGAAGACCATCCCCGCGCTAGTGCCCTTCTTGATCAGCGACCCATTGAAGTACATCATCTAGTACTCTTAATCGATGACCCCTACTGGTGTCTGGACCTCGGTCCATTCCACGATGAATTCAACCAACACCTAGGACTTGATCACCGTTTGGGAGGCATATGTGATGCCTTGATCCATCAGATTGAGTGCCCACTTCATGGTTCTTCCCATGGTGTCCTGGCTCTGGATGACCTCGCCATGGGGGAACGACATCACGACCATCACGGGATGTGACTCGATGTAGTGACATAGCTTCCTCTTGGTGATGAGGACGGTGTATAGGAGCTTCTGGATCTAGGAGTAGCGGGTCTTATAGTCGGATAGTACCTCACTGATGAAGTACATAGGGCGCTGCACCTTGAGCACGTGCCCCTCTTCCTCCCGCTCTACTACCAAGGCAGCACTGACTACTTGCATGGTGGCCGCTATGTATACCAGGAGGGGTTCTCTGCTGCTTGGAGGAACTAGGATCGGAGGCCTTATCAGAAGTAGTTTGACCATGTCAAGTGCCTCCTAGGCCTCGAACGTCCACTCAAAGTGGTCGGCTTTCTTCAAGAGTCAATAAAGGGGGAGACCTCGTTCACCGAGGCGTGAGATGAATCAGCTGCGGGCGGCAAGACACCCTGTGATTTCCTAAACCCCCTTTATGTTCTGAATTGGGCCCATCCTTGTGATGGCCAAAATCTTCTCTGGGTTGGCCTTGATGCTGCGCTCAGAGATGATGAAGCCGAGCAGCATGCCCCTTAGGACCCCAAAAACACATTTTTTGGGGTTGAGTTTGATGCTATTTTCTCGGAGTTTTACAAAGGTTTGCTCAAGATCAGCAATGAGGTGATCAGCCCATTTGGACTTAACTACGATGTCATCGACGTAGGCCTCAATGGTTCGCCCGATGAGGTCCCCAAAGCATTTGAGCATACAGCGCTGGTACGTAGCTCTAGTGTTTTTAGACCAAATGGCATTGAGACATAGCAGTACGATCTGAAGGGTGTGATGAAAGATGTCGCGAGCTGGTCAGATTCTTTCATCGCGATTTGATGGTAGCCAAAGTACGCATCAAGGAAGCAGAGGATTTCGCACCTCGAGGTAGAGTCGACTATTTGGTCTATGCGGAGTAAAGGAAACAGATCCTTTGTGCATGCTTTGTTGAGACCCGTATAGTCAACACACATCCTCCATTTCCCGCTCTTCTTTCGTACAAGAACAGGATTAGCTAACCACTCTGGGTGGTGTAATTCCCTAAAGAATCTGGCGGTTGACAGTTTTGCTATCTCTTCACTGATGGCCATGCGCTTTTTCTCGTCGAAGCGACGCAGGCATTGCTTCACCAGCTTGGAGCCTAGATGGATTTTCAAGGTATGCTCGGCAACCTCCCTTAGAATGCCTGGCATATCCGAGGGTTTCCACACAAAGATGTCTTTGTTGTCGCGGAGGAAGTCGACGAGCACGCTTTCCTATTCGGAGGAGAGCATGGTACCAATACGTACCGTTTTACCCTCGGAGCTGATGGGATCTATGAGGACCTCCTTGGAGCCCTCTACCAATTCGAATGACCCAGCTGACTTCTTTGTGTCAGGCGCTTCTTTGGCGACCTCCTCCTTGAGGGCGGTGAGTTCCCCGGAGGCGACAATTAATGTGGCGTGGCTACAGCACTCGACCTCGCACTCGTAGACCCGCTGGAAGGATGTGCTGACAGTGATGACCCCATGGGGGCCCGACATCTAGAGCTTGAGGTATGTGTAATTGGGGATGGCCATGAACTTCACATAGCATGGTCATCCTAGGATCACGTGGAAGGTTCTGGGGAACCCAACCACCTCAAAGGTGAGGGTTTCAGTCCTATAATTGAACTGGTCCCCAAAGGTAATGGGCAGATCGATCTACCCGAGTGGTAAGGCCTGCTTCCCGGGCACGACGCCGTGGAAAGGTGCTCAGATTGGGCGGAGGTGCATCTGGTCGACGCCCATCATGTCGAGCGTCTTTGCGTACATGATGTTGAGGCCACTGCCTCCGTCCATTAGTACTTTGGTGAGATGCTTTGGGCCGACGATCGGGTCAGCCATAAGCGGATATCTTCTTGGGTGTGGGACAACATTCGGATGGTCGGTCTGATCGAAGGTTATGGCGGACTCCGACAACCGAAGGAAGGTAGGTGTGGCTGGTTGGATCGTGTAGACTTGACGGCATATGACCTTCTAATGGCATTTGGAGTCATAGGCCGCCGATCCTTCGAAGATCATAAGACAGCCATCCGGTGTTGGAAAGCCATCATCCTTCTCCTCGGCGTCGCTCACAGTGGGGGCAGGTTCCTTCCCCTACTCTCCTTTGTTGGAGCTTTCGAACAAGAACTTTCGCATGAGGCTGTAGTCCTTGAGTGGATGTTTTACGTGAAAGGCATGGTTCGGGCATGGCCCCTCGAGCATTTTTTTGAAATGGTTCGGAGCGCCCTCTGTGGGCTTCCTACCACCCTTGTGGTCAGCAGCAGCCATAAGGGAGTCCTCGCGTCATTGCTTCTTATTCTTTCTTTTGGCGGAACAATTAGAGGTGCCTTCATTGGCACCCTCATCCCGCCTCCTCTCCTGAGGCATGGCTGGTGGCGATGTCTAGAAGTTCCGTGGTGGTTCGCGGGCCCTTGTGTCCTAGCTTATGAACCAAGGACTCACAGGTCGTCCCGGATAGGAAGGCTCCTATTATGTCAGCATCTGTGACGTTAGGGAGCTCATTGCACTGCCAGGAGAAGAGCCAGATGTACCCGTGGAGGGTCTCACTGGCCTTCTAATGATAGTTCTTGAGGTCCCATGGGTTCCCAGGGCATTTGTACGTGCCCTAGAAGTTTCCCACAAAGATCTCCTTCAGATTCGCCCAACTCTAGATTGCGTTGGACGGCAGGTGTTCCAACCATGCCCGGGCCGAATCGCCCAAGAATAGTGGAAGGTTGCGGATAATGAAGTCATCATTATCTGCACCACCAGCTTGACAGGCAAGCCGATAGTCTTCAAGCCAAAGTTCGGGGTTTGTCTCCCTAGAGTATTTAGAGATATTGGTAGGTGGTCGATACCTTGGCGGGAATGCAGCATTGAGGATGTGCCGGCTGAAGGCCTAAGGCCCTAGCAGGCCGGGGCTCGGGCTCTAGTCCTCGCCGCTGTCGTAGCATCCACCGCATCGAGGATGATAGCCGTGGTGGGCTCCTTCTCTTGGGTCACTGTAGACACGTCTGCGTGCGTCGATGGTGCTGTGTGAGTCACGGTTGTGGCCGAGACATTGATGTACTAGGATCGCAGCACGCTACCCGATGCCTTGTGGTGCTTAGTGGAGCGGGACACATCGAGGGCGTACACTGGCTAGTGTCGGGCTTACATCGCCAAGACAATGAGCTTTCCACCGCTGCGCTGTCGCACGCTCAAGCAGCGTGCGAATTTCATGGGGGCCGATGATCCTCGGGCATTGCAGCCTCTAGAAGGCCATGGAGCAAAGCCATCACGGCGGCGATGTTCTAGCTTGCCTGAGTGAAGTGAGGAAGGGTTTCATCATCAGTGATGACCCTTCAGTTCATGTCACGGGCCATGGCACGTGCGTGCCCACCATCTCTAAGGTGTTTGATCTCTCGATCGACCAACGCGTACTCCTGAACAAGCTGTTGTCTAGCTTTGTCTATCTCCCGCTTTTGGGCTCTCAGCTTCTCCACCCCTATGTGAGGTGGGGCTACTGTCCCCCCTTTGGATCCATCGTCAAGGTTGCCTGCCGGGGTAGCGTCATCCATGGAGATGATCTCGACGTGTCCCTCGGGGGTACCCGCCATGAAACATTCCCGAGAGGGGTGATGGCTCCCCCTGCTGGAGTCTGAGCCAGAGTTCAACCCTAGTCCCTCCACGAGGAGGCCGTGGAGGGATTCTATGATGTTTTCGATCATCCCCACGAACTCGTTGTTCATGGGAGATGGGATTCTTGTGCTGTGCCACAAGGTGGCTAACGGTCGCCGTGGCGTTGCGGAGATCGAATGGAAGCACCGTCAGGGCACTCCATGCAGAGTGTACTGGAGAGGGGGTGAGCCGGCATGAGTCCTCCCTAGATGGCTAGGGTCTAGGGGAGATGCTGGGCTGGCACTCAAGCCTCCTGTAGTTCAAGCCAACAGAGGGGAGAGACTGGATGGCAGCGTGAGCCAACGCCAACTCTCCTCCCACCGTGATGATGAAGTCCAGGTCACTGAAATGCACGCGTGCACCCGAGACCCAGCTAATTACGTGGCTAGCCATTCGAGGCTTGATTTGGAACGTGCAAAGGCCCCTACCTGGCACGCCAACTGTCGGGGTTTTGAACAAACACCGGCTAGTAAATTTATAATTATTGTGTGTTAGGCTCGGATGGTGCACTAAAGGACACAAGGTTTATACTAGTTTGGGCTGAATGTCCTTACATCCAATCTGTTGCTACTCATGTTATCAGTACCAAAAAAAGGTTCATAGTAGGGGGTACAAATGGTCGAGAGAGGGAAAGGTCCCAAGTCTCTGATGGAATGGTCAAAAGTACGCCAAGAGCTCGGTCGATGCTTGGCTATGTGTGTGATGTGTCAAACTGATCCCCCTTCATGGGGTGTCTTGCCCTCCCTTTTATAGACCAAGGGGGAGCAGGGGTTATAGATGATAGAAAGAGGAAAAAACTAAAGGCAGAGAAAGTCCTTCGAGGGCACCAGGTCTTCCTTTTCCCTTGAGCCTGCCTTGTTGACATGGCAGACCACGCTAGGGATAGCATGTTCCATCGATCCTGATAGGGCCAGGCTCTGACTTTGTTTTAGCGAGTGGTCATGTCCCATCCTCCCCCGGCGGATGGTGCGGTGCAGTGCGTTAGGGTGCCGAGCCATGACTTTGCGGGGAGTAGACGGGGAAATGACTATACACCTGTCACTGTAGATGATGTGAGTTCTTCCTTGGATTGTAGCGGTTGTTGTATGTCTATGTTAGTATCCGCGCCTGAGGGCTGATGGCGGCGCCTACAACACTATGGGACAAAAGTCGGCGCCTACAACACTATTCGAGCATTGTTAGGTCGGAAAGGGCTTAAAGCGCCCATCCTATCGTATCCTAACGATACCTTCCTACAGGCGTGCAGGGCATGGTCCTCGGTACTACGGTTGACTCAAATGTCCTGTCGTACCCTGTGTTTGTCAGCATAAAGGATCAGGGTGTAATCATCGGGCGAGCGTGGAGCCAGCCCTTAGTCGTCGAGCAAGGTGGAGCCCACCCTCGAACGTCGGGCGGGTCAGAACTAGCCCTCAGACGTCGAGTGGGGTGGAGCCATCCCTCAGAGGTTGGGTGAGGCGGAGCCCACCCTCGGACGTCGGGCGAGGCGGAGTCTAGCCCTCGGGGGTCGGGCGAGGCGGAATCAATCTTCCATCGTTTGGGCAAGAAGCGTAGTAGCGTTCTTGTCTGACTGGAAGCGTCAACGCTCGATGGTTATTAGTTCCACCTCATTGGGTACCCCGGTATTAGGTCCCCAACAACAATGCACTAGAATCACACTCACTCGCAATCAATTTGCACTCTTGTAAGCACAAGTGAGTTAGAGGGCATCCAAGCACTCCTCACAAACCACATAGGCCTAAGGGTGCTAAGCAAGCTGCCCAAGGCCAACCACCACTTCTATTTATAGCCCCAAGGGCTAAAAGAGCCGTTGCCCCTTCACTGGCAAAACACGACTGACCGAACTCGTAGGTCATAACGACCGGACGCGTAGGTCATAGAGTCCGATCGCGAGGATGACGCCACGTGTCCCCTCTGTTCGAAGCCAACCGTTGGGCTCCAACGGCTAGCTCCAACGAACGCATACTCCTAACCAAACGTGACGAGGCTGAGTACGGTTACCAACACATCTCTACACAACTAACTAGACTCACCTTTCTCCTATGACCGGACTCGACTTTCCTAGAGTCCGGTCACTTCCAGAAAGGTTTCAGAGAGCCTTTTGATGACTGGACATGTCAAGTCATCACTGACCGGACTCTTTGTGCATTTGGTCGCACTTGGACATGTTAAAAACATTGACCGGACTCTGTGACCGGACTCGTAGGTGCTGACTGGACGCACAGGTCATAGAGTCCAGTCACAGACCTTTCAACGCTAAAACAACTATAACTCTTAGCTCTGAACTCTGATTTCGATGATCTTGGATATTTTGGAAAGCTTATTCAGAGGGCTACACAACCCACTTGCATATTTGATCCAAGGCATAATGGATCAATGCAGAATTCCAAATAAAGAGCCATCCTATAGTTCAGAGTACACCGAAAAACCTCTCTTCTCCAAGTTGATCCAATTCAACTCCAACAACATGTCCTTTGTAAATGTGCCAACACCACCAAGTGTTCACCACTAAGTGCAAGTGTGTTAGCATTTTCACAAACATTTTTCAATTCACCACGCCACTCGATCCTAGCATGTCGTAAAGTTAGATCGCTCAAGTGGCACTAGATGACCGATATGCAAACAAATTTACCTCTCTTGATAGTACGACCATCTATCCTAAACCCGGTCATCAACTTCTCTACATGCCTATGACTGGTGAAATGAAATGCCCTAGGTTATACCTTTGCCTTGCGCATTCCATTCCATCTCCTCCATTGTTGATGCAACACATGCACCAACCAATCACCAAATGATATGATCCACTTCATATCATCATGTGACTGTATTGGTTCATCGATCTTGATTTCACTTACTCTTCACCGTTGCTTCAGTCCATCGGCGCCAAGTCATCACTCAACTTTCCTGTCTGTGTTTCGAATAAACACCAATGAGTGAATTTGTGTTATTGCGCGTCTGGCCCAGATGATATGTTAAAAAGACACAAGGTTTATACTGGTTCGGGCAGAATGTCCCTACGTCTAGTTCATGGCTGCTGCTCATGTTATTAGCACTGAAAAGTTCATAGTAGGGGTTACAAATGGATGAGAGAGGGACAGGTCCCAAGTCTCTGATGGAAAGATCGAATAGATGCCGAGAGCTAGGTCGCTGCTCAGCTATGTGTTCAAGGTTTGATGCTAGTGGTTCTGATGTGATGTGGTGAATCGATCCCCTTAGTGAGGTGCCCTGCTTTCCCTTTTATACGCCAAGGGAGAGTAGGGACTACATATGGGAGAAAAGAGGAAAACCAGAGGCAAAGGAAGTCCTTCAAGGACGCTAGGTCTTCCTTTTCCTCTATGCGGGCCCTATTGACATGGCAGGTGGTGACAGGGATAGCTCCACGTCAGGTGCATGTTCGCTGACCCTAACAGGGCCACGCTAGGTGTCTTTCCACTGACGATGCCATGTCCTGGCATTGTCAGTGAGTTGTCACATCCCATCCCGCCCTGACGGGCAGCACGATGGACTAGGGTGCTGATCAACGGCCATACAGGGGGTAGGCAAAATAGTGACAGCACGTCCGTTATTGTGGATGATGCGAGTTTCCTTCCAGACCATAGTGATTGTCATGAGCTTCCGTAAGGAGCTGCGCCTGAGGGCAAATGACGGCGCCCACAACACTGTAAGGCAAATGTCGGTGCCTATAACACTGTTTGGGCTCTGACATGCCTAGAAGGTCACAAAGCACCCTTCTAGCATGGCCTGACAGTACTTTTCTATAGGCGTGCAGGGCACGGTGCTTGGTATTGTGGTTGACTTGAGTGCCCTGCCTTATCTGCGTGTGTCGTTATAAAGGAGTCTGAAAGGATCAAGATGCCCAAGAGGGGGAGGTGAATTGGGCTAATTCTAATTTTTCTTGCAATAATTAAATCCTACGGTTAGCCCAATTAACCCCTTGTGCCTAGAAAAGTGTTTCTATTAAACTAACGCACAACGGACTTGCAACCTATGTTCCAAACTTACTCTAGCATGGCAATTCTATGAATGAAAGGACATGTATTGAATTGCTCAAAGTAAATAGAGAGAGAGGAACGCGACGATGTTTTGCCGAGGTATCGAAGAGTCGCCACTCCCCACTAGTCCTCATTGGAGCACCCGCACAAGGGTGTAGCTCCCCCTTGATCTGCGCAAGGATCAAGTGCTCTCTACGGGTTGATTCTTCGACACTCTGTCACGGCAAATCACCCAAAGCCGCTCACAACTTGAGTTGGGTCACCCACAAGCTCCGCCGGGTGATCACCAAGCTCCCAATCACCACCAAGCCGTCTACGTGATGGCGATCACCAAGAGTAACAAGCACGAACTCTCACTTGACCACGTGAAGCCTAATGAGAAGATCGATGCACACTTGGCTACTCTTGATTCACTAATAAGGCTACTCTCTTGGATTCTCAAATCTCAATCACCTCACTAGGACCTTGCTCTTCTTGGCACTCACAAACATGTTTCTCAGCTGTTGGAATGAGCAAAAGTAACTCCACACACGAGTGGAGCTTCTATTTATAAGGCAGCCTGAAAAACGAACCGTTATGAGCTTCTACGGGGTGACCGGACGCTCCAGCCGTATTGACCGGACGCTCCGGTCAGTTCAATCCGTGAACTAGTGAATATGTGTTGACCGGACGCTGGCAGGGTCCAATCACTACTGATCGGACGCGTCCGGTTGCAATAAACCCTCACTGGAACCTTACTGTACTCGACCGGACGCTGAACCCCCAGGGTCCGATCAGCACTGACCGGACGCGTCCGGTCGTAGATTCTCTTCTCTGGAACCTTACTGGAGTCGACCGGACGCTGCCTCTCAGTGTCCGATCCCTTGACCTCTCTGTTGTCCGGTCGCACCGAACATAGTTTCTTGATCAAATGAACTAACCGAACCCTGCGGCCAGCGTCCGGTCACACCGGGGCCAGCGTCCGGTCAGTATTTGACCCTCCATTCACTTCCAACTCTCAAACATATGTGAATGAAGTTTGCTCCAAAGGATCTTAGGCATTCGTAGGAGCTACATAGAGCTAGTTTTAACAAGTGTGCACTACACCTAACTCACTAGACTCACCTAGGTCAAGCTACCCATCCATACCCCCCTTAATAGTATGGCCAAAGGAAAAACAAAGTCCTAAACTACTCTAAGTGTCTCTCCAACTCCAATCGACACTTAGAACTAGTCATCCTTAACCTTGTCGTCCATCCTTTGAAAACCGAAACGATTTCCATCGTAGGGGCACGACAACCTTGATTGCCCAATTGATCTCCATTACCATGACCTAACTTAATTGTCTCTGCAAAACACACATTAGTCATAGTAATCTTGTATTGTCATTAATCACTAAAACCCAACTAGGGGCCTAGATGCTTTCAATCTCCCCCTTTTTGGTGATTGATGACAATACCACCTCGAGTATGTAAAAGAGTGAGGTTTTTGACGGGCTTGGTTCATATAAGCTTTTGTCGATAAGAACAAAAGAGTTAGGCAAGCTTATATGACCCAAGCCAACACGATGTACTCAAAGGATATGAAATAAGCATGAGTACAAGTAACAACACTCATTTGCATCGAAGTATAAACGCGGAAGCAAAGGCAAATGAGCATAACACAAGTGATATGACATATAAATAATGTAAAGTAGAGAGCACATATGTCATATATCACAATCACGTAGATATCACTATCACATAGATATAATAATATGCATGAAAGTAACACACGAATGCATAAAAATAATAGTGTATCACACAGATAATACTCCAAATGTATATAATAAGCTAATACTAGATAACTAGCTCCCCCTAAAAGTCGCTCCCCCTAAGTCTACATACTTGAACCCTCTCCCCCTTTGGCGTCAAACACCAAAACCTAAGGGTCGGTCGGCGGGGCTGCAGCGGATGAGCCGGGCGCTGAGGTACGAGGAGCAAGCTGGAACTGGGCGCCATCATCATCTGACCCTGAGCTCTGTACTGACTGACCCTCTGTGGTAGGAAGTGTCGCTGAAGCGGTCTGGGTCTGAGCTGGGGTAGGTGTGGCCTGTGATGCTGCTGGTACATCTGTCGTAGGATCTGAAGATGCGATAGAAGATGGGAGCCGCTGAGTAGTCATGACAACTGGAGCTGCTGTAGAAGGACCAGTGGCATGCATATGTGGAGGTGTAGGCATGCCGGTCAACTTGCTGAAGGATGCTCCAAGACTCCTGGAGACTAACGTGTCAGGCACAAATAGTGAGGAAGACTGATCTGGTGAGAAGCCCATATGATATGGTGTGAACTATGGGGCTACCACTGGTGAGGACAACCACTGGGACACCTGAACTGTGGGTAAAGCAAACAGAGCTAGAGGCTATCCCTGACTCAGAAGCCCACTGGGCTGTATAGCTAGAGTCATTGTAGTGGTGATAGGCTGAGCAAGCTGGGGCGAAAGCTGTGGCTGTGGGGCCCCAAGAGCTGTTACTACATGCTGCATAAATCCCATGAGCTGTTGCTGCATAAGTATCTGCTGCTGATGCATCTGCTGCTGTTGCTGCCGCTGGAACTCATCCTGATGAGCCTGAAACTGTGCAAAGTTGGCAGCTGTCTCCTAAGCCTATCGTGCCTGATCCTGCTACATCCGCTCAAGAATAGCAATCAAGGCGGGTCCGTCTATGATGCAGGTGAAGCTGAGCTGGAACTATCGGCCTCTACATCATGTCTGCATGGAGGCATCTGAGGAATCGGCTGATAGTCATCATCCGAACTATCACTAGACTCGGTCATCTCCTGTTGTGCCTCAAGCTGCTCCTCCTCAGTAGCGGCTATGCCTCTGATGATCTCATCCTACTGAGCTATTGACTCTGGAACATCTGGACGATGACTGGGCTAAGTGGGTGCCTATGGTGTGCTGTGCCTGATCCTTTATGCCATGTTATAAGCTGGAAACTCTGTGGTGGCACCTCTGTACTCAGCAACTATCTCTAGGGTCCTAACCTGCATAGACTGGAGCATCAGGAATGTAATCCAATGTGCATATGGAAGCTATCTATAACCCTTGAAGCCCTCAGCTATAGTATCCTCCATCTCTGATAGAAGGAGGTCCCAAATGTTGAACACGGTCTGCTACATCAGGGCGTTAAGGAGCCAGAGCTGTAAGCGAGTCAGACCCTCTCTGTATCCCAACCTGGGAAGTAGTGTCCTCCTAATAATAGCCTCTAGTACTCGAGCTATAGGAGTCAGGTCACTGGGGTTCCTCCTCGACCCCTCACCAAAGGGCTCCTTGAAGCAATGTCGCATAAGATCAGTAGGGGGCACTAAACCTCCATGAGGACACCTGGGAGGCTCCTGTTGTCCATAACATACCTCATGCAATCTGACAGGCTGATCCTGTAGCCTCAGTATCTCCTAGGCCCTAAAACTCATCACCCTGTAATCTCTACCGTTGAATGCAAAGTGTATGAAGTTATGATGTGGGTCAACGTAGAGCAATGCATAGAACTACCGAACCCAAGATGGTACATAAACTCCTGTCCAGCCAATCAGATCTGTTAGCCCTGGCAAATATGGCAAGTAGGGGTGGATATGCTCTCTGGCTGCTGCCACAATAGACTCTATACTACAGACTCTCTAAGATCGAAAGACTGCCCCACTGTTCAGATATGCATTGTAGAAGTCTTCCTAGAGCAGTGTATAGAAACCCTCTGCTGCTCTCTCATCCCTCCTTGGAGGGAACCACACGTCAAACTCAACAAACCTTAGCTGGCGAACCTGTCTAGCTGTGGTGGCCCTCACGTCAAGATGTACCACTGGAGGTGGACCCTGTGGTCTAGGTGGTGGGCGTGAACCCCTACGCTGTGTAGCTGGCCTTGGTGGACTATAGCACTGGTACGACTAGAGCGGCGTAGCTGGGGTGTCAGCTCGGTCTCCTCGGCCTGCTGGCCCTCCTAAGTCTCCTGAGCTAGCTGAGGCTCTGTTGGTGGGGGCTGCTGCTGTGGCTCCTGCTAAGACTCCCCCTGATGCTGAGGCTCCTCAATAGCCAGACGATGTCCTGCCATCAGGACAGTCCCAGGTGGACTACCATGAAGTCGCTCAATCTCCCTAAGTCTACCCTACGCGTCTGGTGCTAGATGATTTGCTATGACAACTCCACTGCGGGCACCACCTCTCTCGGCACGCTCTACGGCCTCAGCGACTGCTGCTGCTCTTGTTGTCTCTACATCAGGGTACTTGCGCTTCTTGGATATCACCTGCTTCGTTGCCTTGCCTTTCGGTCCTGTAGGCTGGCGAGGCAGGGGCCTCCGATTGTCATCTCCTGGACCACCACCAACATTCTTCGTGCGAGCCATCTGATCTGACAAGAAGATGAACTACCTCTGATGAAGATCAACTATCAAACTGACACTCCCGAGGCTTGGCCTCGATCCTTACTCGTGAGCTTGGCTCCGAGTTGACTGCCAACTGCCACAAGAACCTCAACGACACTGACTCACTGATGAACTGGCGATCCGAGAGAAGAAGAGACGTGTCATGCGAGGGAAGCCTCGGAACCGGCTAGGGTTAGGGTTTGCGATTAATCGATGAATCGGCGGCCCTGGATGATTTGAAATCAATGCTTGGAAATTGATCTAGGTCACAAGCAAAGCAAATTGAAAACAAGGATTAGGCCTTACCAACCAACGAGGAGGCAAGGGTTAGGGCTTGGATGGCGCTCGGTGCTTGGGGTCAGACGGCGCCACGTGGCTGTAGTGACGAGCGCTCGGCGCAACGCTAGAGGAGGCGTGGCTATGGTGGCGCGAGGTGCTCGGTGGCGTGGAAGGGCTGTGGCGGCGGTGGTTCAGCGTGGGACAGCGGTGGTGAGGTTGCGGGGGTTGCTGCAGCGAGTTGGCGGCGCCTCGGGCTAGGGCTAGGCGGTGGAATACGGGGTCAGGTCAAGAGCTTGCGATGGCTCGGTTAAATGAGGACCCCCAACACGACAGAATATGAAACGGAAGAAGTGTCCTGATGCCGCACGAGATCCACTGACCGGACGCTCTGGTGGTAGCGACCGGACGCTACCACCCAGCGTCCGGTTGATTCTAGAGAGGTCCAAATCCTCTGGAATTGCGACCGGACGCGTCCGGTGGTCCATGACCAGACGCAGGCAGGGTCCGGTCAGCTCAGCCTGTTTCCCCTTCAAATGATCGGACGCTGGATCCCTTCCTGACCGGACACAGAAGTGCAGCGTCAGGTCACTTCTTCAGCTTCTGTTCACCTCCTGTGAACTGACCAGACACTGGACAGCAGCGTCCGGTGCAGCGTTCGGTGGTCCTTTTCCAGCAAATCTTCAAAGTTCCTTCACGCTGCCTGTTCCCAATCAAGTCCCAACTTGAATAAGATCAAAATAAACACCAATTGGGACTGATGTGAGTGACCTCTCTCAAACCCTCATATTTTTCAAAATATTTTGCCCTAGGCTATAATTCTTTTTAAGAAAATAGCCAATAAGAGGGCAAATGGAACAAAACAACAAAAACAACATCTATGCATATGCAATACTTGTAAGTAAATCTAGTTGCTTGTCAAGTTTGATCCAAAGTTAAGCTTCTTCACACGCTTTTCGGTGGTTATCTTAACCATGTTAGACAAGCCCTATATGCATTACCAAAAATTAAATATGTTGTATATTACAATGAATGCAAGGGACGACACAAGCTCAATTTTTAGTGAAGTTACTAAAATCAAGTACATTGAGCTCATTCCGCAATCTACAAAATATAGCCTCATCTAGCGGTTTAGTGAAGATATCCGCTAATTGATCTTCGTTTCTTACACCTTCTAGTGATATATCATTTTTAGCAACATGACCTCTTAGAAAGTGATGGCGGATATCTATGTGCTTGGTGCGAGAGTGTTGAACCGGATTAATCACAAGTTTTACCGCACTTTCATTGTCGCACAAAAGAGGTACTTTTTTCTAGAACTACACCATAGTCTAGCAAAGTTTATTTCATGTATAAAATTTGTGCACAACAAGCACCCGCGGCAATGTATTTCGCTTCGGCGGTGGACAAAGCCACACTATTTTGTTTCTTGGAAGACCAAGACACAAGTGATCTACCAAGCAAATGGCACCCTCCAGATGTGCTCTTTCTATCAACTTTGCATCCGGCGTAATCCGAATCGGAATAGCCAACTAATTCAAATATAGCTCCTTTGGGATACCAAAGGCCAATGCTTGGTGTGTGCTTAAGATACCTAAGGATTCTTTTTATAGCAATTAAGTGTGTTTCCTTAGGATTAGCTTGAAATCTAGCACACATACACACACTAAATATGATGTCGGGCCTAGATGTGGTTAAATATAACAAGCTACCAATCATAGAACGGTAGAGAGTTTGATCAACCGGGTTACCTCCCTCATCTAGGTCGAGATGTCCATTGGTAGGCATTGGTGTCTTAATTGGCTTACATTCATCCATCTTGAATCTCTTGAGAAGATCTTTTGTGTATTTCTCTTGAGAGATGAAGATGCCTTCTTTCATTTGCTTGACTTGAAAACCAAGAAAGAATGTAAGCTCACCAATCATGGACATCTCGAACTCCTTCGACATCAATTCACCAAATTCTTTGCATGAGTCTTCATTTGATGATCCAAAGATGATATCATCAACATACACTTGACAAATGAAGATATACCCATCAAGCTTCTTGGTGAATAGTGTGGTGTCGACCTTCCCAATAGTGAAGCCCTTCTCAATGAGGAAGTCCCGAAGGCGCTCATACCAAGCTCTTAGGGCTTGCTTAAGCCCATATAGTGCCTTGGACAACCTATAAACATGATTAGGATATCTAGGGTCTTTAAACCTGGGAGGTTGATCAACATAGACTAGTTCATTAATAAAGCCATTTAAAAATGCACTTTTCACATCCATTTGATATAGTTTCATTTCATGATGTGATGCATATGCAAGTAGGATACGGATGGCTTCTAATCATGCAACCGGTGCAAAAGTCTCTCCAAAATCCAAACCTTCAACTTGGGAGAACCCCTTTGCAACTAGTCTTGCCTTGTTCCTCACAACGACACCTTGATCATCTTGCTTGTTATGGAACACCCACTTTGTTCCAATGACTCTTGCACCTTTTGGTCACTCTTCAAGAGTCCAAACTTCATTGCGAGTGAAGTTGTTCAACTCTTCTTGCATGGCATTGATCCAATCCGGATCTTTAAGAGCTTCTTCTACCTTGGTAGGCTCATAGCAAGAGACAAAAGAGTGATGAGCAATAAATGAAGCAAGTTTTTGAGATTGAGTCATTACACCCTTTGATGGACTCCCTATGATGAGATCTTGTGGATGATCTTGTAGGAGAGGTGTATTTCTTCTATTGACCACTTGAGGAGGAGGTTGTGGAGCATCAACATCTTGTGCTTGTACCACCATTTGCTCATGGGAGATATGAGTATCTTTATTTTCTACTCTCCCATCTTTCTCACCATCTTGTGGCACACTTGATGAAGAGGGTGGATCAATGACTTGTACATCATCTTCATCATCTTTTGGCTTGATGTCTCCAACCGAAATGTTCTTCATAGCCTCCCTCAATGGTTCATCACCTATATCATCAAGATTCTCATGTGCTCCTTGGGAGCCATTAGATTCATCAAATTCCACATCATATGTTTCTTCAACCAAGCCGGTGGCATGATTAAATACTCTATATGCTTTGGACTTTGATGAGTAACCAATAAGAAAACCAATATCACAACGTCTTTGGAACTTCCCTAGGTGTTGCCGCTTCTTGTAGATGTAGCATTTGCAACCAAACATCCTAAAAAGGAGACGCCCGGCTTCTTCCCATTGAGCAACTCATAAGGTGTCTTACCAAGGAACTTTTGAAGGAATAGGCGGTTTGATGCATAGCAAGCGGTGTTGATTGCTTCCACCCATAGAGCTTCAGGGGTGTTGTACTCATCTAGCATTGTCCTTGCAAGAGTGATCAAAGTCTGGTTCTTTCTCTCAACTACACCATTTTGTTGAGGAGTATAAGTTGCGGAGACTTCATGCTTGATCCCAACTTCATCACAATAAGCTTCAATGTTTGTGTTGTCAAATTCTTTTCCATTGTTACTTCTTATCTTTTTGAGCTTCACTTCAAATTTATTTTGAGCTCTCTTGGCAAACTTCTTGAAGCAAGATGCAACTTCGGATTTGTCATGAAGAAAGAATACCCATGTATACCTTGAATAGTCATCAACAATCACAAGACAATAGAGATTCCATCCCAAACTCTTGTATGTTGTTGGTCCAAATAAATCCATGTGTAGGAGTTCTAGCACTCTTATGCTTGACATGAAAGCTTTGGTTGGATGAGTATTTGCAACTTGCTTGCTAGCTTGACATGCACTACAAAGCTTGTCCTTTTCAAACTTCACATCCTTCAACCCTCTCACCAAATCATTCTTCATAAGCTTCTTGAGTGAACTCATACCAACATGAGCAAGTCTTCTATGCCATAGCCACCCAAGTGTTGTTTTGGTGAATAGGCAAGTCTTCAAATTTGCATCTTCGGAGGTGAAGTCCACTAGATATAAGTTGTTGTATCTAAATCCATTGAATATCACTTGATTATCATCTACCTTGGATACAACAACCTCCTTCTCGGTGAACAAGCATTGGAAGCCAAGATCACACAATTGTCCAACGGATAGCAAGTTGAAGCTCAATGAGGCAACATATAGCACATTGGAGATGGAATGATCATTTGATATTGCCACTTTGCCCAATCCTTTAACCTTGCCCTTTGAGTTATCTCCAAATGTTATTTTCTCTTGTCCATCTACCTCTTCATCTAGTGAGGTGAACATACGAGGATCACCGGTCATATGTTGAGTGCAACCACTATCAATAACCCAATGACTTCCACCAGTCTTGTAGTTCACCTACACACAAGAGATTCAAGCTTTAGGAATCCAAACTTGTTGAGGGCCCTTCACCTTCGCAACAAGTGACTTAGCCACCCAAATCTTCTTAGGCCTATTCTTGTTAGGGGGTCCTAAGAACATGACTTTCATCTTTCCACTAGAGTCCTTTCTAAGCATGTAGTGAGCATTGAAGGCAAAGGGTCTAGCATGCTTGGGCAAGGGTTGTGGTGGTGGAGTTTTGCACTCATGAGCAAAGTGGCCTTGTCCACACTCAAAACATCTCTTTGGCTTTGGCTTTGGCTTTAGCTTTGATTGTTGTAGTTGAACTTGTGCCTTCTTCTTCTCTACACTTGCCACATATCCAATGCCACTTCTATCCATCTTCATGATGGTGTTCATGAGTAGCTCACTTTGGAGGTGCTTGCCTCTAGCAAACTTGCTCAAACCAATCTTGAGATGCTCTTTCTCCAACTTGAGCTTCTTATTTTCTTCCTTTAGAGCATCATCTTTCTTCTCTTCCTTGAGCTTCTTGTTTTCTTCTTTGAGCTTCTCATTCTCAAGGATCAACTCTTTGTCATGATCAAGAGTTTCTAGCACAATGGTGTTGTGGCTTTTTATTTCTTCAAGATCTTTCATGAGCTTCTCATTTGTGTTCTTGAGCTTGACATATTCATCATAGTCATTGCACTCAACCACTTACTTGCCTTTGCCACTAGATCCTTGCTCAATGCTCTCATCAATCAAATCATCACACGATGTGGCTATATCAATCTTAACAACATGGTTAGTAGCATCATGTGGCTCATTTGGTAAAAATTCTTGAGCAATAACAAGAGTATCATGATTGATCTTAAGAGTTGTATATTCATCCTTTAGCTTGTTGTGGCTAGTGATGAGCTTATTGTGCACCCACTCAAGTTTATCATGTTTATCTTTAAGCTCTTTCTTAGAAGATTTGAGCTCCTTGAGTTTGGATAATATAGCATCATTAGTTTCTCTAAGCTCATCATTAGCCTTTTCTAATGTGTCGCACTTTGCTAAGAGTGAATCATTTTTAGCATCAAGCTTTTCATTTGTAGCTCTACTCTTTCTAATGATCTTAGTGTATTTTCTTAGTATTTTGACAAGATCATCATATGAAGGTGAATCATCATCATCGCTATTGCTATCATCACTAGCTTGCTCATCATCACTACTATCACCATCATTTGATACCTTGCGTTCACCCTTAGCCATAAGGCATAGGTGTGTAGAGGATGATGGCGATGGTGGCGGTGAAGATGAAAGATCAATAGCAATGGCGGCCACCTTCTCATTGTCACTATCATCATCGGATGATCCACTTGATGAATCAATGTTCGTGAGCCAATCACCGACGATGTAGGCCTTTCCACTCTTCTTCTTCTTGTGGAAGTCTCTCTTTTTGCCATCTCTCTTCTTGTATGGCTTGTTCTTCTTCTTCTCATCTTCATCTTCATTGCTTGAGTCATCTTTCTTGCCCTTGTTCTTGTTCTTGAACTTGTCTTTCTTAGGCTTTGTGCATTGATGAGCGAGATGGCCAAGTTCGCCACAATTATAGCAATCCATCTCAGAGATAGGCTTTCTTCTTGAGCTTGTGAAGAACTTCTTCTTGCCATCAAACTTGATGCCACTCTTATTGAACTTCTTTAGCATCTTGGCGGTCTTCTTCACCATGAGAGCAAGACTTTCATCATCAACTTCATCTTCACTTGAGCTTTCATACTCAAGTCTTGCCTTGCCCTTCTCTTGGCTAGCTTTGAATGCTAAGTCTTTGCCTTTCTTCTTGTTAGAGGATGAGCCATCTTGTGGTGTGATGTACATGTACATCTCATGAGCATTGATCTTTTCCAAGATTTGTGTCGGTGTAGCGGTGGAAAGATCACCTTGGTGTAGCACGATCACAATATGCCCATATTTATCAATGGAGAGGACACTCAAGATCTTTCTCACAACGTTGGATGGTGACATTTAAGTAAGTCCAAGCCCATTGACTTCCTCTACAAGAACATTCAAGCATGAATACATCTCATTAGCACATTCTTTGGGAAGCGTCTCAAATGAATTTAGCTTTTTAATCACAAGATGATTGCGTTCCTCATGCTCACTCTTGGTTCCCTCATGGAGCGCACAAACGTCCGACCATAGTGCATGGGCGTCTTTGTGGTTCCTTACGCGGTTGAACACATCTTTGCAAAGGCCTCTAAAGATGGTGTTGCGAGCCTTTGCATTCCATTTTTCATAATTAACCTCATCACCTTATAGGTTAGTAGCATCCCAAGGTTTTTGGGAAGCCTTGTGAGGCGGTTCTAAGAATACCAACATCTAGAGCTTCTAACTACGCCTCCATGCGGATTTTCCAATATGGAAAGTCATCTCCCTCAAAGATAGGAGGAGGTCCATCCCCGTGAGACATCTTGCTCTAAGCGGTTAAGCTTAAAAACGTGAGCACGAGGCTCTGATACCAATTGAAAGGATCAAGATACCCAAGAGGGAGGGTAAATTGGGCTAATTCTAAATTTTCTTGCAATAATTAAATCCTACGGTTAGCCCAATTAACCCCTTGTGCCTAGAAAAGTGTTTCTATTAAACTAATGCACAACAGACTTGCAACCTATGTTCCAAACTTACTCTAGCATGGCAATTCTATGAATGTAAGGACATGTATTGAATTGCTCAAAGTAAATGCTCAAAGTAAATAGAGAGAGAGGAACGCGGCGATGTTTTGCCAAGGTATCGGAGAGTCGCCACTCCCCACTAGTCCTCGTTGGAGCACCCGCGTAAGGGTGTAGCTCCCCCTTGATCCACGCAAGGATCAAGTGCTCTCTATGGGTGGATTCTTCGACACTCCGTCGTGGCGAATCACCCAAAGCCACTCACAACTTGAGTTGGGTCACCCACAAGCTCCGTCGGGTGATCACCAAGCTCCCAATCACCACCAAGCCATCTAGGTAATGGTGATCACCAAGAGTAACAAGCACGAACTCTCACTTGACCACGCGAAGCCTAATGAGAAGATGGATGCACACTTGGCTACTCTTGATTCACTAATGAGGCTACTCTCTTGGATTCTCAAATCTCAATCACCTCACTAGGAACTTGCTCTTCTTGGCACTCACAAACGTGTTTCTCAGCTGTTGGAATGAGCAAAAGTAACTCCACACACGAGTGGAGCTTTTATTTATAAGGTAGCCTAAAAAACGAACCGTTATGATCTTCTACGGGGTGATCGGACGCTCCAGCCGTATTGACCGGACGCTCCGGTTAGTTCAACCCGTGAACTAGTGAATATGTGTTGACCGGATGCTGGCAGGGTCCGATCACTACTGACCGGACGCGTCCGGTCACAATAAACCCTCACTGGAACCTTACTGTACTCGACCGGACACTGAACCCCTAGGGTCCGGTCAGCACTGACCGGACGTGTCCGGTCGTAGATTCCCTTCTCTAGAACCTTACTGGAGTCGATCGGACACTGCATCTCAGCGTCCAGTTGCACCGAACGTAGTTTGTTGATCAAATGAACTGACCGAACCCTGTGGCCAGCGTCCGGTCACACCGGGGCCAGCGTTCGATCAGCATTTGACCCTCCATTCACTTCCAACTCTCGAACATATGTGAATGAAGTTTGCTCCAAAGGATCTTAGGCATTCGTAGGAGCTACCTAGAGCTAGTTTTAACAAGTGTGCACCACACCTAACTCACTAGACTCACCTAGGTCAAGCTACCCGTCCATACCCCCCTTAATAGTACGGCCAAAGGAAAAACAAAGTCCTAAACAACTCTAAGTGTCTCTCCAACTCCAATCGACACTTAGAACTAGTCATCCTTAACCTTGTCATCCATCCTTTGAAAACCAAAACGATTTCCATCGTAGGGGCATGACAACCTTGATTGCCCAATTGATCTCCATTACCATGACCTAACTTAATTGTCTCATCAAAACACACGTTAGTCATAGTAATCTTGTATTGTCATTAATCACCGAAACCCAACTAGGGGCCTAGATGCTTTCAGAGTCGCACACAGACGTCGGGCGAGGCAGAGCCAACCCTTAGACGTTGGGCGAGGCGGACCTAGCCCTCATACGTCGGGCAAGGCGGAGCCAACCCTTAGGGGTCGAGTGAGACAGAGCCATCCCTCGGGAGTCAGCCGAGATAGAGCCAACCCTTAGGGTCAGACAAGACGGGGCCCATGGCCGCAGCGCCCACCGAGACGGATCCAACCCTCAAGGGTCAGACAAGGCAGGGCCCACCACCTCGATGGTCGGACGATGCGAGACCCGGCAAGCGGTGTAGTTGCGCTCTTGATCGCGCGGATGAATCAACGTTGATGGTCATTAGCTCCTCTTCGGGTACCCTAGTATTGGTCCCCGACATTTCCCTTCACACTTGCAACCGGTCCATCGAGCCAAGTCTTGTCTTGATCATCTCCATATTGATCATATGACTCCATGTCATGTCTCATATGCAATGAGCTCCTTCATCACATATGTGAGCTTTGCAACATCTCCAAGCCATTTCACCTCCATGGCAAAGGTTGCTCACACATGATGTACCTGTGGACTAATCACCTATGTATCTCACATTAAACACAATTAGTCCTCCTAGGTTGTCACTCAATTACTAAAATCAAATAAGGACCTTTCACCCGTGTAGGTCCTCCAAATAGCGGGTAGGGGGCCACTGGTTCGCTGTTGTAGTGTGGGCGGGGCATGCCTCGCCGGCACTACTTGATGACCCCAATGACAAGGCCTCACGCCAGCCATTGGCATCCAGAGCAGAGATGCACTGGCGGGTGGAGCCCCGTTCATGATGTCCGAGGCGTTGGTGGGTAGGGACGTGGCCATCCACGGGCCGAGCAAGCAGGCAGTGCACCAGCTGGGGGCGCGGCCGTGGTCGGCGAGTCCTGCGGTTGCGTCGCCCGTGCACAACGCTAGGACTAGTAGCACCGCTGTGCATGCCCCCAGCGACATTGGTAGCTGGTCGGGCTCCCACAGCTAGGGGCCGCTTGCCCCGCTCAGTAGCAACGTTGCCGCGAGAGCCTCTGATGATGAGCCGCGGCTTGGCACGCTCCAACAAAGGCGACGTCCAGAGCTACGATCCCTGGCGGATTGCATCAAGGTAGGAGGTTGGGGAGCTGACCAGCGACCTCTCCGCATCGAAGTCGTCAAGGTCCTCATCTGCCCAATGACGAGCCTTGGAACGCCCCATCAAGCCATCCCCAGGATGGAAAGGGGAGGCGAGGGGGACAGAGAGGACGACGGGCTGGGCACGGAGGGGTGGATGAGGAAGATGTCGATCCCCGACGCCGGAGGAGGCCGCTGCGGTGAGCTGGGCACTGAGTCGTCCTCGCCATCCAAGATGTCCTTAACGAGGACCAGTGACTCGTCCTCCATCAGCCGCGTCTCGGGCTGGGCGAAGGAGGTTCCCCCGGCGGCAGGCTAGACGTCCTCAGATCTAGTCAGGGGCGACGAGCTGCCATCAGGCGCAGCCGGAGGCGAGGAGCCAGCAGCCCCTCATGGAAGAGCTCGCAGCGTCAACATCCGGATGGGGAGCCCTAGATCCGGACCCCGTGGCAGCATCCCCTGCCCTCGGCGATGGTTTGGCGCCGGCGGAGGGCAGCGCAGCACTGGAGGAGGATGTGGGCGTCGGCATCGGCTGCGTCACACGCTCCCCATCGCAGGTGGAGGCCGCAGACGCTGGCTGCGTTGTGGACGTGGTAGGCCGCGCCGACTGTGTCGGAGACAAAGCAGCCGCCAAGGCTGGCGTCCGCTCGAACGGCGAGGTCGCGGCGCATCCGCCATGGCCAGTTGCTGCGCGCGTTAGGTGGAGGTCTGGGGTGGAAGAAGGGAGAGGGCGGGAGGGAGAGGGGGAGGGGGCCGCCGGCGGCGGCGGTGGCGGTGGCGGCACCAAGGTGCCCTAGCGGGCAGCTCGGCCCATCGCGGTCTTCATCGTAGTGCAAAAAAATTATGGAACAAGCAAATTTCCTACATTGGCTCAATTTGGACAATGCATGACAAAAATCCATTGGACGGAGATGAAAAGTTCATCAAACCTTGGAGTTTGATATCCGAGATGCAAAACTTAATCGTGATGCAAAGCTCATCGAATTCGGAAGAAGTGGCAGACAGGATTCGTTTGATATATATTGGGATAATATTTGGAGTGCCAAGGTTAATTACGAACAAGATGAAAATGTTTTCATGTTTTGTGGCGTTTAGCACATATTGTTGACTGAAACTATACACGATGCCCATCATTTTGTAGTTGATTTGATGAATATGGGGGGTTATTGTTTCCTGAAGGTGTAAACGCATGTGTTTGATAACCTTAGATGTAACCTTTGTAGGTGTTTCCCTGATTCATGTTTCCTGAAGGTGTAAACGCATGTCTAGGAACTTTGTATAATTTACTTGTAAAAGCTAATAATTTTAGCAAGTTAATAACATAAGTAGCAACTTCAATTTATCTCCTTCTCTAGTAGTTTTCTATATGAACTTTCTGAATGTGGTGTGGTTTCATCTATACGAAATTATTCTTCTGAGTACAGATGGAAAGGATGTGTGGTTTCCACGAAGCAGGTGTACGTTAAGGAGTGAACAAAGGAGAATAAATAAAGCAAATACATAGGTGACTGGATGCTAGAATCGTCTGTGTGATCAGTAGTTTAATAATTATCATCTTCGATGGATCGTTTGAAACAGCTACTGCGAATTGGTTGATAATTTGGGTGTAAACAGAAGTACTCCGTCCATTTTAAATTATAAGATGTTTTGATTTTTTTAAATAAATTAATTTAGTCATATACCTACACATAGTGTATATCTAAATATATAGAAAAAATCTATATATTAAAAAAACGTTTTATAATTTGAAATGAAGGAAGTAAATTGGAATACAAGTCAGAATCTTGTGTTGGCGTTGGAGAGCGATTTGCTTGATGGTTGAAATGTTGAGGCGAGAAGCCATAAGCCACTCACAACTAAGTTATGGAGTAGTTTTAATCCATCATTTTTATCGTAGAAATCTCAAAATTATGGAATATATGGTCCGTGCATGTAATTGGTAGAAAAATATATATGCATGTTTTATAAGTTATAGAAGGCTTGATGCTTCGTCTCGGCACAAGCTGTCGATATGTCCGAGTGGTTAAGGAGACAGACTCGAAATCTGTTGGGCTTTGCCTGCGCAGGTTCGAATCCTGCTGTCGACGATTTTATTTTTCTAGCACTATCAATTTTGTTTGCTTTCTCTTGTCTGAATCCTGCTGTCGACCATTTTGTTTTTCTGGCTCTAGTAGACTAGTAGATCCTTTTTCCCATTGTCATTTTCCGCCCCGATGTAGTAGGAGATGCTTTCTGTTCTCTAGGTGAAAGTATATAGCAACTCTCGTAGATCTTTTTTTTTCTCTCTAAAAAAAATCTATCGCTGTTGTGAGTGTTGAACCAAAAAAATTTACACCATAAACAACCATAGCTCCCCCAACTATTATCATTTTTATTTTCTCTGATGTACCTGTTAATGAGCATACGTGGTAGGAGAGGATTTTTTATCTCCTAAGGCCTTGTTTGATCCTAACGGATTCACCTCAATTCATATGTGTTGGGATGAATTATAGTAGAATTTAGTTTAAGTTTACTTTTGTCCACCTCGACACATGTGGATCGATACAAATTCAACTACGTCCAAACAAGGCCTAATTGTATTGGGAGAAAACATAAATTTACCCATCAAGTGAGCCTCGTATGTTATTGGTGATCGAGAAAAACATCTCCAGTAATTCAAAACGGGAACTGCTAGCGCCCGAACTTTCGATCCGGGCGCTAGCGTCCGGACGCTCGAGGCAGTTGCACCTAACCGCGCCCGCTCGCCCGCCCCCGTTTCTCGCGCATGCCTCAATATGCGCTCGTTTCCACCGCGCACCCCCAGCTCGCCCCGCAGCCTGTCCCCCACAGCCCGTCGCTTTCGCCTTTGCAACACCCCATGTGCGCGACGAGCATGCCCCATCGCCCCCTAACCGCAGCACCCCCATCCGTTGACCCCCAATGCCACTGTCCACTATCCCTCCGCGTGAGCCACGCACCCCCGGCCGAACAACATAGAAAGCTAGAATAAACACGTGCAGCAACACAGAACAACTACTGCAACATTAGGCTCAAACAGCTGAAACACCATGAGCATATTATGGTAACAACATGGAACAATTGCTGCAACATTTGGCTGAAGCAGCTGAAACACCATGAACATATTATTGCAACAACACAGAACAACCGTTGCAACATTAGGCTGAAAGCATATGAAACAACGCTCAAATAAAAAACACTTGCAACAACGCGGAGTAACTACTGCAACATAAGACAAAAAGCAACTGAAACAATTTAGAAAGTATTATTGCAACAATTGAGTGAACCATACGAAAACATCCAGAGAAGAAATGATTGCAACATCATGTAGAAACACGTGAAACATTTTGAACAAAGTGCTTGCAACAATCCTTTGAAACACTTGCAACATATCAACAAAAGTGTAACATGCCAGATCTACTTTTGCAATCAACCATATGATTCTACTGCAATATACCTCTAAAGCTTCTGAAACAATTGAAAGACACAATTGCAACATGGGGGGGAAGAGAAGAGAGCCTAGCGCGGGGAGCGCCATGGCCGTCGGATCTGTAGGCGTCTGGAGCTCCTTGTGGGGGAGGATGCCGGTGTAGAGGAGGGGGGGAGGGGCGGCGCCGGGGTGGGGGAGGAGGGACGCTGGGGTGCGGGAAGGAGCAGCCACGGAGGAGGACGCCGGGGTCGGGGAAGGAGCGGTGCGGGCGGGGGCGGCGCCGCTGGGGTGGGGGAGGAGGGACGCCGGGGTGCGGGAAGGAGCCGCCGCGGAGGAGGACGCCGGGGTCGGGGAAGGAGCGGTGCGGGCGGGGGCGCCGCCGCGCGAGCAGCTCGGGAGGGGGTGCGCCGGCGAGCGGCCTAGGTGGGGGCGGCACCGGTGAGTGGCTCGTTGCTACTGCGAGCGGGGGCGCACGGCTCGAGCGGGGCGGCGCCGCGAGCGGCTCGGGATGGAGCGGCGGCGAGCATTTCGTTGCTACCCGAGCGGGGGCGCACCGTATGGAGAGGGCGGAGCGACGTGGGGCAAGCGGATAAGGATAAGCTGCGAGCGAGTAGAGGAGAGCGAGCCATGTCCGGAGGTGAAGTGAAGGGTCGGCCGCCGAACATATATCATTACCGATTCAAAAAAGGTGTATTGATAGCA